>NC_045605.1:52953536-53254370 GCF_009762305.2 Zalophus californianus
TCCTCCTCCTTCCTCTTGTCTGTTTTTTACTATGTACTAGCACTTTATTAGAGTCCTGTTCCAACAGCTATTGCTGTACAACAAATTACCCCAAAATTCACAGCTCAAACCACTGGTAGGTCAAGCGGAAATAGCTTGTCTCTACTCCGTGGTCACGATGTCTGGGTCCTCACCTGGGAAGGCTCAAAGGCTAAAATCATCTGGAAACACCTTCTCTCCATACCCTTGCAGTTGATACTGGCCGTTGGGTGGGACCTCAGTTGGGACCATTGACAGGACACTTACATGTGTCCTGTACTCTTTCATCCCATGGTGGACTTCTTAAGTGACAGCCCAGGGATCCAGAGACAAGTGACAACTAACAAGGTGGACCGAGCATGGCATTTTATAGCCTAACCCAGGAAGTCACCCAGCAACACAACGGCTGCATTCTATTGATGACAAGAAATCCTCAAGCCCACCCGAATTCAAAGGGGAAATCAGACCCCAGCTATAAATGGGGGCACAAGACATGAAGGGGCAGTTGGCAAGGCTCTAGAAGAGAGATAATATTGTGGCCATCTTTGGTAAATACAGTCTGCCACAACTTTTGAATTTTTTTTCCTAAATCATCGTAATTCTGTAAGGTAGCATTATCCCCCATTTTAGGGATGAGGGATCTGATCTCAGAAGTATTAAGTAATTTTTCTGAGATGCGTTAGCTAGCGATTAGCAGAGCAGGGATTTCACTCAAAGCAGATTCCAAAGCTCTTGCTCTTTATAACTACATTTTATTGCTTTCCTAAAACAAGAATAAAAATGACAGCTTACACACAGCCCTAACAGCCCTTAATATATGCCAGACACTGTCTTAAGCATTTTTCGTTCTATATCTCATTGAAAAAAAAAATGAATCACTACTACTTACTGAGATTACTATGTGCACAGCATTGTGTTAAGTACTACAGTTGTAATATCTACAATTCTCCAGAACCACAGCAGTAAGAGGCAAGTATTATGCCTGTTTTATAAAAGACAAAATGGAAGAGAGAGATGGTGTAACTTGCTCAAGTTCACAAAGCTAGGAAGCATCATAGCTGCAAATCCACCCTGCGTGATCTAAAACCAGAGCCGGCTGGCAGGCAGTGTACCCTGGGTGGGGACCAGTGGGTCTGCACTAGAATTAGAGAGTGAAAAGGAGGCAGGAGGCTCCCTTCCAAGTGGTGCAGACTTCGCTCCAGAAGGATGTCCGAGAAGCTAGAAAAGCCCGTGCAAAACAGGACGTGGCCACCATGCGTCTGACTTCTAAGTAATTTCAGGTTTTTAAGATGTCAGAAGATGACCTTACCTTCTCAAAGCTGGACAGTACATGGGGGTAAGGAATTAAAAGTATCCTCTGCCCTCTAGAGCTCCCACTTTGGAGGGGACTATAAGATGAACACACAAATAAGTACCTGTATGGAAGAGATTATATGAGAAGTAGGAGGCTAAAACGTGAGAAAAGATATTATTTCCTGAAGCAGTGAGAAGGGAGAAGGGAACAGTTTCTCTAAAGAGAGATCAAAGGGCGCCTGGGTGGCTCAGTCGTTAAGCGTCTGCCTTTGGCTCAGGTCATGATCCCAGGTTGGAGCCCCTCAGCGGGCTCCCTGCTCCGTGGGAAGCCTGCTTCTCCCTCTCCCACTCCCCCTACTTGTGTTCCTTCTCTCGCTGTGTCTCTCTCTGTCAAATAAATAAATACAATCTTAAAAATATATATATAAAATAAAGAGAGATCAAGGAAGGATTTCTGGAGGAAAAGACATTTGAGTGGGATCTTAAAAGATAAACAGAATTTCATAGCACAGAGATGAAAGAACTCATCTGCTTGCTTTCTCCCATCTTCTACCTCTCCCCCTTTGCAGAGTATTAGCCTCAAAGAGCTATCTCTTTAGAGAGAATTAAAACACACTAGAGTGTCAATGACTGATTGCCTCATGAGATACTTTTACCAGAGAACTCAGAGGAGACAGTCTTATTTGCATAAGGGACATATGCCCTCCTTGGGAAAATTTTGAAGGAGACCTTATAGCCTTTAATCGAGTTCCAAAAATGCTGAGATTTAGACCCATCCCAACATTACCCACCAAAATAAGATTACGTAACAAAAGGCCCTTACTCTTCAAGAATGGAAATTATCAGAGACACATAACCCAGCTTGGGAGAACAGTCAGTGGTCTGAAAGGAAAGCTATGTATCGCCATCCAGGAAAGTGACCCTCAAACCTCATCTAGCCTGATTGCACAGTTCTGGCCAGCTTTTGTCAAGACAGCTGATTGTGTAAACTAAAACAGATCATTTGGTTGTAATAGGACTCAGTTTGCACCACTGCAAAATAGGAACAATTTAAATATTGTTAAATATTAATACTAATATTAATAAATATTAAGGTTTTGTGACACCTATAGGATCCCAGTGTTTCTACCAGCCAAGCATTACTTGAGAATTCCATCAGAGGCATCACATATGATTTATACATATTTTTAAACCTTAAAGATCAATATATAAGCAACCATGTGCCAACATCTCTTTACCCACCTTGCCTTAACATAGCCCTGCTATAACATGGGTTTATAAGTATCCCTAGGAATTTTGCAAGTATCATGAAAACATAAATACCAGAGAGATTTATATACATTTTTTAACTCGAAAGGGAAAAGGAAACTTTCTCTGCAGATACCCAGGAAAGTTGAAGCAAAATAAAACATAAGTAAAAAAAAAAAAAATCCTTTATATTGATATCTTAAAAGCATATCAAACATCTTCAATTATGGGGAGGGGGAATTCTATAAAACATAAACTAAGAAACTATAAAATCAGCTGATGCAACAGTCCAACTCGGTGGCCCGGGATTGCCTATGATCTAATGTTAGGGAGACATGGGGCAGAGGCTGAAACGTTTGTGGGAGGTATGAACATATCCTCAGCGGCCCTCTGTGGACCGTAATTCCTGCCGTTAAAGAGCTGTGGAAGAAGTTCCTGAACAGGGGTTGGGAAGTGGGCTGTTGGGATTGCTTTGTTTTATTCCTGGTGCACTGCTGATGCTCCGGATTTTGCTGGGGGGAGGGGACAGGGCCGCTGCATTACCCTCCTCGTTTTTCAGAACGAAGCTTCCTTGCTCTGAAAGAGTGGAACACTACAGGAAACGATGCGTTAGTATCAAAGTCAGGAGGCCAGTATGGAATTTCCAGCTCCAGCATTTGTTCATTTGTTCACTAAGTGCCCTGGGCCAGTCTCCTGGCCCCCAGGCTCTGGGTATGGAAGCCAAGGATGTGGGGGTTAAGTGACGAAAGCATGTGAAAGCTCCTCAGGATATGGTCCTTGCTGTGTGCTTGTAGACCCCTCAAATCCTTCTTGTGGACTAAGGGATGATTTAAGTCAATCCATAAATGACACATTTACAATTATTTTAATTAGTCCAGGAGGGGTCTCGAGGTTAAACTGCTCAGCAAGCAGGATTGGGAAAGCGCCTGGAAGCTGGGCCATGGGCCAGGAGACGGTACTCTTCCGGGAGCTTGTGAAATCTGTTTTGCCTAGAGATTTTGGAGAAAGGGTTAGATTGCTCTCCTGGGTTGGCAGGGCTACAGCAGGGAGAGGGGCGCGTCCCTGGTGGCTGCAGGGATCCTATAAACCACTGGGCTTCCCTTCCTTCCCTCCCTCCTGGGAATGCAACTGAAGAGCTGCTCCCCTCACTGGCCACCACCCCTCCAGCTTCCCAGGACCCACCTCCACATCTCTCTCATACACACATACACACACCATACACACGCCCCAGCCCCCATTCTCAACCCCAGCAGTAGGGCCCTCAACCAGTCCTAAGTAATGGTTCATGTTCCCTTGTTCAGGACCAGTGTTCACAAAACAGACGCTTAGAGTGGATGCAGGGTTTTCTGGGCAATAAGCCCCTCTCTGTCATGTCCATTGCAATATGAGAATTTGCATGGGAGAGAAAGGGGCAGAATAACAGCCCTCAGGAGACTCATTTCAATAAGCATTTAAAGGACAGCGATAGCACTTTGAAGTCAGAGAAGTCATAAGGAATTTCAAAAATTTTCAGGTAACATTTTAAAATCATGAGATATATATATATATATCTCACATTAAAATACTGAAATTCTTGGGTTTGTTTACAAAATGAGATTTAGCAACTCTTTATCTGCATTCCTCCCACTATCCTCAGCAGTATGAGCTGAAGCTGACAAGACTTACCATATTTAAATGGGGCAAGAGGTCTACAGTTCACCACAGTCATACCTGCCCCCCTGGGGCATCATCCAAATGACCTGTCTGGCCTCTTCCTGTGGGTAGTTCGAAATCCCAAGGACTGAGGTTAGAAGTTCTGAAGTCAGTAAATCTGGGTTTTACTCCTGTTTCTACATCACATATTGACTTTGGGGCTTTGAGCAAATTTCTTAACCTTTCTGAGCTTCAGTTTCCTCATCTTAAAAGTAGACATAGGGGCACCTGGGTGGCCTTGTGACTCTTGGTTTTGGCTCAGGTCATGATCTCAGGGTTGTAGGATCGAGCCCCACGTCGGGCTCCACGCTCAGCACAGAGTCTACTTGACATTCTCTCTCCCTCTCCCTCCGCCCCTCCCCTGCTCTTTTTCTCTCTCTCTAAAATAAGCAAATAAATCTTTAAAAGAATAGGCATAAATTATTTCCTACCCGATGGGTTGTCACAAGGATTGAGACAATGCATTCAGTCTTGTATAGCACATTGCAGTCACTCAGTAAGATTACTGTTGTCACCGTTATTATAATCACCGTCACGACTGTTATTATTCCTACCCTCACTGGGGTTTCCATGCATGTCCTCGAAAAAGAATTGAACACTGCTTGCTGGTGGTTGCCCACAATCAACCTGAGCACTAAGCATGGTGCCCCTATCACTACAAGTCCAAAGGTATAGACCATACCTACGCTCAGTAGGAAGGTTAGAGAGGAGGCTTCCGCTTTGGGTGGAGAGACAGCTGGATAGTAAGTTCCCTTCCACCTTGAAGATTGGGGTATTCATTGGCATAGTTGACAGCGTTTCATTTCAAGTCATCAAATCTTCACAACAGCCCTACAAATAGATTATTTATTATTGTCCTCAGTGTACAAATGAGGAGACTGAGATTCAGAGGGCACAGGTAACTTGCCAAAGCCCGCAGAGCGGGTGGAGTCAGAACTGGAAGCCAAGACCTCTGTAGTTGTGCAAACTGGCATTAAAGTGTAGCTCTCCAATGGTAAGGCTGATTGTTAAACAAACAAAATGTATGCTTTCCAAATGGATATAGTCCTATTCTCGGGCACCAGGGCATGGTCCGCCAGCCCAGGCTGAACTGAACTGGACTGAACTGGACTGGATTATTTCCTGGAGGCCAGAATCTTAGCCTTCGTCTCCCTAAGTGGCTGTCTCCATAACCGAGCACAGTACTTCAAGCCTCAGGTCCCTCATCTGGGGAAGGGAAATAATAACCATCCCTAACGCCTATGGTTGTTAGAACACTGAGTGAGTTTCTGTATGTAAAGCTCTTAGAACAGTGCCCACTACCCAGTAAGTGCCATTTCTTTGTTGGCTGTTACTATTCTGTGGGTACTGTCACCGATGCGAACTCCACACTCTGCTCACTCTCCCATCCTGCCTCCCATATCGGAGTGTTGCTTGTTTCACATAAAACCTAATGCAAATGTAAAGGAAGGAAGGGAAGAAGAAGGCTGTGGCTCCATCCTGGCCCAAGAGAGAGGAGAAAGGTCACCATCCTGAGAATCAGCAGACCTGGTTTCTAGACCCTGCAAATCACTCAGGAAATCTCCTCTCTTCTCTCTCTCTTTTTTTTTTTAGAGAGGGAGAGAGAGAGAGAGGGGTGGGGGTGGGGCAGAGGGGCAGAGGGAGAGGGAGAGAGATAATCTTAAGCAGGCTCCACGCCCAGCACAGAGCTAGATGCAGGGCTCTCCATCTCACAACCCTGAGATCATGACCCGAGCCAAAATCAAGAGGTGGACCCTTAACCAAATGAGCCACCCAGGTGCTCGGAGAAATCCCTTGTCTCTCTGGGCCTCTGTGTCCTCATTCACTTAACAAAAGGATTGGTTTAGTTATACTGGAGGTTTCCTTCCAATCCTATGACACAAGGAAGCAGGGTGAGAGAAAGGCAACAAGCTTTACCACCAGATGGGCCTGGATATAAACATGGGTTCTGCCACTTCCTTGATCTGGTCATAACCTTGCCGAGCCTCGTGCTTTTCAAGGATTGGGCTCAGCACCATCAAAACCTTCTCTTGTCCCTCACTCATTGTGATTCCCTGAAGTCTCCAGTCAAAGGCACATCCACAGTGCCTCAGAGAGAATCCTTGTCCCTGGAGAAGGCAGTGAGCACACTTTTATTTTCCTTCAAGTATTAAGGCCCTCTCATCTTCAGCTTATTTGGAAAGGCAATCAGGACAGCTTGTAGGCGAGTTCCCAGGCACTGCCATTTTGAAAACCCATGAATGATGAGTGCTTTCAAGGCATTCCCAATGTCACCAGAACCCAGCCAGGAAAACATCATTGCCCTACGTGACTAAGCCCCGCCACCCCTCCTGTTTAGCCGTCTGATGCTCATGCCTCGCAAGACACTTCAGATGAACAGAAAGCCGAGGCAGTGAGACCGAAGACCAAATACAAAGAGCAGAATTCTTAAGCTGCAGACACTACAAGAAAGACACGTCACCAAGAAAACCCAAATCACTTTGAGGGCTCCTGAGCAAGTACAGGGAGAAGCCAGTATGGAGCACTCCACAAGAACCTGGAAATGAACAAAGGCTTTTTTCTGAGCCTGATGATACATAGTCATTAACATTACATCCTCTGAGCAGGATGTCTGGGATAATCCAAAACTAGCTTTGTTCAACCTGCTCTGTACTTCAAGCTACCCTCTCCCCTCATAAAAATCTAAGGTCCGCCACTGGGTAACCAAAAGGCCTCCAGTCATTTCTGTCGCTTAAAAAAAGCCTCAGTTCAGTAATTACTTTAAGGAGTCCATGTGATAGTCATAATGTCCAAGTTCATTTAAAATGATAGCTTCTTCCATTCCCTGGCTTGGACCTGCTTCAGGGTGACCCCCTGTAGTGGGCAGGGGCTATCAGGGTTGGAGCAAGGAAAGGAGAGTGAAGGGCAGGCAGTTCTTGCCTGAACGGTGCCCTTACTGGCTGTGAAGGTGCACCTGGCTTGGCCAATCTTCTCTTACAGGGCACTCTCTTCACTGCTTCTGAAGCCTTCGTGCTAAGGCGGGGGAAGGGGGGCCCCCTGCAATTCTCTTCACTGGGCAAAGACTCCTCCTCTGAATGGTTACTTGTGACCCCTTTCTCAGTCCCTAGGTATCACCTGCAGCTTCTTTCTGCCTATCCCTGACCCCTTCAGGTGCCCTTCATTGTCAACATGTGGACCTACCTGGGCCTGCTCTTTCTCAGGTAACCCACTCCTGGTGCTGAGAAATTCTGGGAAGGCAGCTATCCCAGGTCCAGCACTGGACCTTTGCTCCCCGGTCTGTGCAGTACTGCGCCCTTTAGATTTATATAGTGTGAGTTGGGGCTTAGGGCAAAGTGTATTCCATGCTCCACAGAAATATATGGAATTCTCTGAGTGGCCGCATGGAAGCCTTCCGCTAGACACATGAAGGGCAAAACTGGGGCTCGAAGCTCACTGAGGGGTCACTCCAGAAATCCTGCCCAATTTTCCCTAGGCCACTATGATTCTTTAAAGCCTGGGGTCTATGAATACTACATCTGACCAATCTCAGCTCTATGGGTCTCACACTTCACTTTGGAATTAGCAGCACAGGACATACTTTCTCACAGAGTTTTAGCAGAAACAAAGAAAAGAAGGGTCACTTTTTTTTTTTAAGATTTTATTTATTTATTTGACACAGAGAGAGAAAGAGCACAAGCAGGGGAGTAGCAGAGGGAGAGGGAGAAGCAGGCTTCCCTCCAAGCAGGGAGACTGATGCGGGGCTTGATCCCGGGACCCTGAGACTACAACTTGAGCCGAAGGCAGACGCCTAATGACTGAGCCACCCAGGCGCCCGAAGTGTCACTTTTTAACCTCTGTGACACAACAACCCAAAATTGAGCAGGGCAGAGTCAAAGTGGCTCATGGGTCAGCAAGATTTGCATGTAATCACAAATATTTCATTTTCTAAAGAAAGAATGTGTATGTAAAACATAATGTTTGACAATAGTCAATGTTGGATAGTAGATCAGTGGGCACTTGCTATGTTTTTTTTACAGATTTATTTATTTTAGAGAGAAAGAGAGTACACTCAAGCAGGGGAAGGGGAAGAGGGAGAGGGAGAGGGAGAGGATCTCAAGCAGACTTCCCACTGAGCATGGAGCCTGACTGTGGCTTGATCCCGTACCCCGGAGATCAGGCTCTGAGCTGAAATCAAGAGTTGGATGCTTAACAACTGAGCCTCCCAGGCACCCCCCAGTGTGCATGCATTTAATTTAGCAGTGTGGTAGGCAAAAAAGGCTCCCCAAAGATGTCCACACCCTAATGCCCGGACCTTACACAGCAAAAGAGTGATTGGAGGTGTGCATAAGTTAAGGATCTTGAGATGGGAGCATTATCCTAGATGGTCCAGGTGAGCCTGATATAAGCACAGGTGAAAGGAGTCAGGGGGAGTCAAGGAAGGAGCCCAGGGAAGTAGGAGCCCAGGTCTGAGTGATGCTGTGTCCTGGCCTTGAAAGTATGAGGGGCCATGAACAAAGGAGTATGGGCAGCCTCTAGAGCTGGAGCTTCCAGATATAACACAGCCCTGCCAACATCTTGATTTTAGCCCAGTGAGACCCATTTCAGATATCTGAGCTCAAAACTGTAAGATAAATTTGTGTTGTTTTAAGCCATTAAGTTTGTGGTAATGTTATAGCAGCAATAAGAAACTAATATAAGCAATTTCAATTAAATCTATTCAATGAAGAAAAGGAGGAAAAAAAAGAGAAAGTGGAAAGGAAAAATAAAATACAATATAAAGACGTTTAAAAGGACAGCAATTCTGCCTGCCCTCCTGCCAACAGGGTGTGCCCAGAACAGACGTGAGGTGGGTCCATGATGCTGCTTCTTTGTTTGGTCTCAGTTGTAGTGTGAGCATCATGCCACACTTGTGGTTTCACGAGATTTTCAGGGACAGTGGTAACTGTGTAGCTTTCCACATCTTCTTGATTTTGGAACTTGAGTCCTATGCAAGTGCCACTGTTCTACTGGAACTGAACGGGAGTTGAGTCTAGAGGTTCAGAGCTTACGCCGTGGAGTCAGAGAGACTGGAGTTGAGCCCCTCCTCTGACCCTTATGGCTATGTAACCTCGGACAAATACCTTACCTCCCCTGGCCTCAGTTTCCTCACCTGTAAGATGGAGAAATAATGGCCCCTTCCTTCTACTGCAGTAAGGGTTCAATCAGACAGTGTGTATAGAGAGCCTGGCATGCAGTAACCTCCTAATAAATGATCACAGTTAGTACAACTGGAATTATTACTGGGATTGTATCTGCTGTTGGGATGGAATTGCCCTCCAAAGGCTCATTTGCCTCCTGGATAATTTGCCTGCCTCCAGTACCCCTTGCACAAGCTCATTATTAAGCTTCCTAATCTTGTTTGTTTAGTAGGCAAAGTCTTACAAGAAATGGGGTCCTGTGGGGAAAATAATGAAAAGAGGGTCCTTGGTAGAGAAAAGGATGTGTATGAAGGACCCCATTACTTTACAAATATAAGTCAACTGACACACAAAAAGGGGAGCTCATGTGTTCAAAGACAACACCGCAGGAGAGCAGACAGATATAGGGCTAGGGCCCTTTGGTTTCCCAGCATCTTTTCCAGCATGGTGCATACACGCAGACCATGTCTAGTTACACAGCTGCTTCAAAACTACAAAACCAGACTCTTCAGATCAGTGGTGACCCTGTTTCAAACTAGGGTAAGCATGCATATTCCTTGTTTTGTCTCCTAGTGATTTGTATATCTCCACCCCCCCAGACCTGTTCAGAAATGCAAATATCAAATATCAAATGTCACATATAAAAAAAGAGTGTCTTTTCCGAATCTCCAACATTCCAACTTTTTTTTTAAGATTTTATTTATTTATTTGACACAGAGAGAGAGAGACAGCGAGAGAGGGAACACAAGCAGGGGGAATGGGAGAGGGAGAAGCAGGCTTCCCGCTCAGCAGGGAGCCCGACGTGGGGCTGGATCCCAGGACCCTGGGATCATGACCTGAGCCGAAGGCAGAGACTCTTAAGGACTGAGCCACCCAGGCTCCCCACATTCCAACATTTTTCACACCATTACTTTTCTTCCTTGCAGAAATCTATTGTAAGACCAAAGAGACAAAAATTTTTTAAACCACCAAAAATAACAATAAAGCAAACAAACCTTTTCTAAAGAAAGGATCAAATTAAAAAGCAGTCCTTGTAGCCAATGATGAGAGCTCCCTTCTAGAAAGTATCCTTTCTGCCCCCACCCCAAGTTGTCAATGACACAGCATTGGTTCTCAGGGAGGGCGAGTCTTTGGCCTTTCCTGCTGAAATTTGGGAATAATCCTGGAGTCATTTTGGGCCAAATTTGGTGAATGTGCTGAATGGCCAAGTGGGAGAGAGTGAATACCCCTTGGACTGTAATGGAAGAAGAGGGCTGGGCCTGAAGATTTCTGTGAGAGGCTTAGAAATGAGTCTCCGCCTGGGAGAAGCTGGTCCCCAAGAGGGAAGAAACCCCACAGTTTTGAACAATGTTAAAAACTTTGGAATTTGTTTTTAACTTGGAGAAGAATTTAAAAAATAATACCGACATTTGCTGAACGCTTAATACATGACTTATACATACATGTATAATATACATAAATGTGTAATCCTCCTAGCTACCCTTTTAAGCAGATATTATTAATTATTATCACTATTGTTTTATAGATGAGGAACCTGAAGCTGAGAGAGGTTAAATAACTCACTCAAAGTCATATAGTTAGGAAAAGGGGAAGCAGGACTTGAACCCAGATCTCATGGGGTCCAAAGCTCATGCTCTCAATCTCTACACAGCTCTGCATGTAGAGCTTCTACAAACCACACCCAGGGGGGGACATGGACTGAAGAAGAGAAGGAAGAGAACATCTTAAAACTTTATGGACATGTCTTGATGTCTCTAGTTGTCTGCTGCATTCATGTATTCAACAAATAAACTTGAGTCCCTACTTGGCTTGAAACCAGGTGATTAGCATGAAGTCTTGAGAGGTGAGCCAGGCAAACCCAGTCTCCGCATGGCCTCTTGGGCTGAGAGTCCAGAGAGGGCTATGGACATGACACATGGAAGCATTTTAAAAGAACAGCAACACGATCCTCGATTTTCACTTAGGAAAGATCGCTCTGGCTACAGGGAATTAGATATGACTCCCTCAACACCAGGTTCAAATGAGAAAAACAACAAAACCACAACTTGTATGAATGAGGGCAACCCCTCCCTCCTCTACCCCTCTTAGCATTTTGTTTTTCCCTTTTTAAATGTCAAACAAAGTTGTTTTCCTCTGGTTTATGGGCCTGTTGTCACGATTACACTGTAAGAACCTTGAGGTCAGAGTTTGTCCAATTTTGTTTCCCCAGCAGCAAGCAGATTGCCTGGCACGTGATTGGTTCCACAAGAACTTTTGTTAAATGAGCAATGGCTCATTCCCGTGATGCTGAATTACATTCATTGCTATTTAATAGATGAAAAAAAATCTAGTCCAGAAAAGGCTTTAAATGGCGGGAGAAAATGATTCTTTATGCACATCCTCTAACCAACAGTCCAGAGCACACTTTGTCTCCAGGCCTTAGTGAAATATTGCTATTGTTTGCTATATGGTCACTAATGTCAATCAGATGGAAAGGTCCATTGGAGACTGGCAGTGTAGGGGATGAGTCTGTGTTGATCCTACTATTGGTCATTAATTCCATGCTGAAGTACTTAATTAATGGCAGCTGATTGCTCTTTGAAGTAGAGTAAAAATGATATCATTTAAATATAATAAAGTGGAAAACTGTATTTGTTTATTGTTTCACTTGCAAAGCCAATTCTCAGAATTTCTTTCCTTTTAAAAAACCCCTTTAATATGTCAAGAGGCATAAGGAGGAAATTTAAGTTAATCAAAAATTACGGTAAGAACCAAAATGTCAGCATAGACACAGCTTCTCATTTGCTTATTGTTGATCTTAATTAAATACTACATATGTTCATATTTTTAAATTACATATGTATTTTAATCAATTCCCTTCCCAGTTTACAATTCCAGTTTTTATTCTGGGAACTTCTTATCTTGTATCCATTACTTTGGGAGGTAGTCCAGTCTCAGATCTTAGCAATTGCCTGGACACCAGGGCCATCTCCTCTATGGGAATGAATGGGAATATGTTCCTTCATTTATTCATTTATTCGTTCATTCATTCATACATTCATTCAGGAGCACACCTCTTTCCCAGGTGCTAGCTTAGCATCTGGGGACACAGAGCTGAGTAAGACACAGTCCTTGGAGGGGGGGCCTGGGTGGCTCATGGGGCGCCTGGGTGGCTCAGTCGTTAAGCATCTGCCTTCGGCTCAGGTCATGATCCCAGGGTCCTGGGATCGAGCCCCGCATCGGGCTCCCTGCTCGGTGGGAAGCCTGCTTCTCCCTCTCCCACTCCCCCTGCTTATGTTCCCTCTCCTGCTGTGTCTCTCTCTGTCAAATAAATAAATAAAATCTTAAAAAAAAAAAAAAAGACACAGTCCTTGGTAGAGAGTCCATAGTCTGCCAGAGAGAACAGACCAACTGGACTCATGTTCTGTCATTATTTAGAACACTTTCTAAATGGGAAAAATTACAGTGAAAATAATCAAGTCATGCCTGGTAGATTCAAAATGCCAATGCCGAATGACATTCAGTCCACGTCATACTTTCCCCTTTTTGATGGCATTGCCAAAAATACAGAAAAGTTGTAATCCCAGACTACCTCCCTGGAATGCGGAAAGGATGCAATACATAAAGGATGTGAAATGCTTTAAAACCTATAATGTGCTGTTCCATAAGGAAGAACAATCTCAACAGCAATTCTTGTGAGGGACTCTAGAGCTCGTGCAGGGTTGTAAATTCCTTTACCTCATACAGTAGGCTGGGCTGAAAAACGTCTCTCCCATTTTTCAGGTACAAAAAAGGCGGGGTGACCAAGGGACTTGCCCATGATGCACAGTTTATGGGTTATAATTCATAATAATTCTGCTTGTTACCATCTCCCTGATTTAATCAGATGTAGTATTTAAAAGCCTGCAGCTCAAAGCCTGGTGCATGACAGGTGTGCAATGAATATTCCTTGAAACTGATTTCCACTAGCAGTTTTGAATATCGCTCTACAACCCCAATCCTCTTTCCAAGTGATAGGTGTCTTTCTGGGAACATTGTGGAAGAGAGGAATAGAGAAGGATGTTTGACCTCCTTCCAATAAGCCAGTGATTGTCCACTCTTTATAGCAGTATGTCATGATCTGTAGTGAAGTGTAAGTAATTTTTACTAATAATAGCTCATAACACCATCTGATTGATGTTTGCTAATGATTTACTTTTTAAAATTAGAGCAGATTCATGGTTACACCTATAAAAAATGTTTCTCTCGTTCTCTCTCTCTGTCTCTGGTGTTCAAATGTGCTTTTTTGGAGGAAGACGAGGGGTGAAGGTATAGCCAGGCAACAATGAGAGTCGAGTGTCTTTGTCTGGACCAGGCTGGTCCCTGCTCACCCACCAACCAGCACTCTTGGTCATGGGGTGAAGGAAGAGGCCTGGACAATGCAGAATAGGTACTGGCAGAGACCCATCTGCAGAGGATAACCCTGTGTGTTGGCCAAAGGGCATCAGAGAGATGGCTTGCTCCTTGGCAAGTAGCAGAACGAGACGGTGGGAAGTTCAGCCACAAGCAGCAGGATCTTGGTCCCCAGTGAGTCACCCCAGCATGGCTGGCAGCCTCAGAAGCCGCCTCCAGCTCTTCTGTGGGGACAAGATTGGCAACAGCCGGACAGGATGACAAGGAGGCAGAGTCCCAGTCAAATGTGGGGAATGTGGGGCATCAGGGACCTAGAAGGCTAGAGGGGAAACTGAGGCAGATCAGTAAAAACAGGACTGAAGAATGGAGAAATGCTGACAGAATGAGGCCAGTTGGGTACAGACTCACCTTGTAAAACTATTTCCAGGATCTTTGGCAGCAAAACTAACTCTAGACTCATCTACCGATGGAGAAAGCCGTTAACATCCCCCTCAGCCAGGCAGGCTGAGAGCAGGATGTAGACTCCCACCTGCCCCCTTCTGACCTTCTCTAGTCTGTACTGACATTCTCCACACCCGGCACACTGCTCCCTCCCTGGCAGTGCCTTCTCCTGAATCCTCTGTTGGATCTTCTATTTCTGGGTTCATATCTTTTCCTTTTTCCTGCTTCACTTCCTTGTTTGGGGGAAAAGGCATCCTCTGGGAGCTTCCTGGGACGAGGTACACGGCAAGGAAAATGTTTCAAAGCCTTGAATGTCCAAAAAGATCTTCATCCCACCCCTACAGATAGAATCCTGAGTTGGAAGTACAGTCGACCCTTAAACAACACTGGTTTGAACTGTGCAGGGCCACTTATAAATGGATCTTTTTCATAAATACTGCATAGTACTAGAAATATATTTTGTCTTATGATTCTTAATAATGTCTTCTTTTCTATAGCTTACTTATTTTAAGAAGATAGGATATAATACATAAACATATAAATTATGTGTTAATTGACTGTTATTGGTAGGGCTCTGGTCAAGAGGAGGCTATTAATAGTTAAGTTTGGGGGGCATCAAAAGTTATATGCAGACTTTTGACTGTTCGGGGGAGAGGCAGTTGGTACCCTAACACCCAGGTTGTGCAACTGTACTTCCCTCAGATTTTGAAGGGCGTCACTCCACTGTCTACCATTTCCCAGTGTTGCCATTGGGCAATCCAAAGACTTCCATATTCCTCATCCCTGGTCTGGATCCAACTCCTCTCTGGAAACTTGTAAGATCTCTTTGTCCCCAGTGTTAGAATAGAAATTGTGCAATAATGTGCCTCAGGTGAGTGTACTTTCACCCATTGTTCTAGGCACTCGGTGGGCCCTTAAATCTCAAAACTTGTGTCCTTCAATTCCGGGAGACATTCTTGAAGTTTTCTCTTTTTTTTTAAGATTTTATTTATTTATTTGAGAGAGAGAGAGACAGAGATAGCGACAGAGATAGCAAGAGAGCATAAGCGGGGAGGAGAGGGAGAAGCAAGCTCCCCGCCGAGCAGGGAGCCCGATGCGGGACTCAATCCCAGGATCCTGGGATCACAACCTGAGCAGAAGGCAGACGCTAACCGATGGAGCCACCCAGGCGTCCCTTGAACTATTTAATTGATGACTTCCTTACTCATTTTTGTGTCTTCTCTTTCTGGAATTCCTATTAATTAGATAGAGAATCTCCTGTCTGTCTTCCCATTGACTTACCTTTTCTCTCATACTTTCCATTTCCTTGGGGTTTTTCATTTTGTTTTTTTTTTTTTGTTTTTCTCTACTTCCCGGGGCACTCCCCATTTTTGTCTTCCAAACCTCGTAATGAGTGTAACTTTCCTGAAAGTTTTTCTTTGCATGTTTCTGTTGCCCATGTGGACTCCACCTCTTCGAAGTCCTTTTACTGGGTTCATTCTGTGTCCTCTTTTCACACTTGAGGCTCACTAGGTGTCAGCCAGTATTTAAGAAGTAGAGATGAAAAGATGGGTAAGCATGCAGGCGGGGCTTGTCAACATGAGCATTACTGTGAGGAAAGCAGCCTGACCTTTGTGTTGGCAAACCCTGTCGTGGGTCCCTTTAGTTCTTTCTTCTTGGAACTAGTCAGGTTCTCCAGAGAAGATCCTCCCAATGCCTTGGGTGGGAGGCACATTAATGGTCCCCCAAAGATGTCCCTGTGCTAATCCCTAGAACCTATGAATATGTGACCTGGCATGTCACAGAGGGCTTTGTAGATGTCATTAAGTTAAGGATTCTGGGATGGGGAAATGAAGCTGGGTTATCCAGGGGACCCACTACAATCATAATGGCCCTTGTTAGAAGGAGGCAAGAGACTCAGAGTGAAAAAAAGGAGCTGTGACTCCGGAAGTAGAGGTCGAAGTGATGAGAGGCCATAGTCCAAGGAATCCAGGCAGCCTGTAGGACTGGAAAAGCCAAGGCAAACGGAACCCTCCCAGGGCCTCCAGAAGGAACACAGCCCTACCGACACCTTGATTTTAGCCCAGCCCTTCCTACACCTTGATTTAGTTCAGCCCAGAACTGAAAGATCATAAATCTGTGTTGTTTAGTAATTAGAGCAACAATGGAAATCTAACAGCCTGACGCTGGGAGCTGGGCATGGGGATGGCCTTGGCTTTCAGCGGGCAGATATGTGCTCAATGTCTTTGTGTTCAGAGTGGTCCCTGCCTCAACTGTACCTGGAGTCGTTCAGTCCAGAGAAACTGTTGAACACTCATCCTTTCTAGAAGATAAATGTCTGGTTTCTGCTGGGATAGAGAGGAAGGGTAATCTCCCAGAAATGTGAAGCAAGGGAGAGGGTCTAGGGATCTACTTGCTCCCCTCCCCTGGGTTCCAGCTGTACCTGGAGCTGCCAATCCCTGACCACCTGCGGGTCGTCAGGCCAATTTAGAGCTTTTTCCCACCACTGACTCCAAGCCGGGCCTTCTCCAGTCTATTGTCACGTACTTGGCAGCCACTCAATCGCTCTTCTCTTCTCTCCCATTCTCCCTGTCTTCACCCGATTGTGTCCTTCAAGCAAAATCAAACAAACAGAAGAGTCCTCTGGTTTTAGTCGAGTGTCTGAGGGAATAAAGCTAGCCCCTGCGCTTGTCTGCCACCTTCACTAGGGAGTCTTCCCCTCACACTTCCTCCAAGTTCAAAAATCTGAGCCCGTGTAGGGAAGCCACACAGAGCTCACACCCCCCCTCTCCTTCAGAGTCCCCGTCTAAGGCCCTTCCCCCTGATTCCTGTCACACTGGCTCTGGGGGGGTTCAAGGCTGTGTCCCAGAATGGCTGTGGTAGTGATGAACATAGGACTTCCCTACACCTTGTGAACAGCCACTGTTCTTGACCCCCCCAAGTCCCCTTGCCCCCCAGCCACCCTGGCCACTGCAGATGCTCCTTGGCTGCCCTGGTCTGTGAGGGCAGCCATAACAGATACCACAGACCAGGTGGCCTGAACAACAGAAGCTCTTCTCTCACGGTTCTGGGGTTGCAAGTCCAAAATCAAGGCGTGGACAGGAATGGATTCTTAGAGGTCTCCCTCCTTGGTACCAGGTGCCCCTCCACCCCCCACCCCCCCCCACCCCGCCTCTTCAGGGGGTCGTCCATCTGAGCACACCCCGGTGTCTCCCTCTGGGTCCTAATTGCCTCATCTTGGTTACAAGAACATCAGTCAGATTGGATCAGGACCCATTTTAGCTAAATCCCCTCTGTGAAGATCCTGTCTCCAAATACAATCACATTCTAAGGTACTAGGAGTTAGGACTCCAACATGAATTTGGGGTGGACACCATGTAGCCCATATCATGCGCCAACCCCCCCCCCGCCCCGATTCTGGCCCAGGACTCTGACTGCTCTGTGTCCCTGCCGTAATGGCGGTCACACATCCGGAATAGCAGCTCTGCACCTGCCACGTTATTCATTTCTCCTCGCAGGCCTGAGCTATGAAACCAGTCCTGCCAAGACAGCCACAGACCCAGGCCCCCTACCTTGGAGT
The DNA here is from genome assembly GCF_009762305.2 of Zalophus californianus. Classification (NCBI taxonomy): domain Eukaryota; kingdom Metazoa; phylum Chordata; class Mammalia; order Carnivora; family Otariidae; genus Zalophus; species Zalophus californianus. The sequence continues at coordinate 52,971,315 of NC_045605.1, forward strand.
ATAATGGGAAACTATGAAGCCCTTTGTGTTTGGTGTCATATTTTTGTGTCCCCGTTGCTAAAAATATTTTTAAATAAAAATGAAAACAATATATACTGTATGCATGTATTGTATAGGACTCTAAAAGAACAATTTTCATTTATTCCCTTGAAGGTTTGGCCTACTTCTGTTCACATTTCAAGTTTCCGTTAGAAAAGGAAGTAAGAAATCCTCAGACAATGGCTGTTGAAACCCTAATTAGATGGGCCTTAAAAAACGTCCACAGAGGGTAGAAACCTTCATGGGAGAGCATGTTATGGTGGATAAAAGCAGAGGTTTTGGAATCAGATAGAACTGCATTTAAATTCTGCTTCTACCACTCACTCACTGTGACCTTGAGCAAACCGCTAAACCTCTTAGTTTCCTCATTTGTAATCATACATGGCTCATGAGGCCGCTGTAAAGATACATGCAGCGTCTACACAAGGTCTGGACAGGAGAGTGCGCTCCTCCATCCCCTCCCCCTTGGACCGCTGACCTGCTGAGATCTACACAGCACCCCACCAGCCAGACCCCTCCCCACCTCTGTGCTTAATAAAATCCCCTTTCACTCAGGAAGAGTGTTTGTGCAAATCCTATGTTAATAGATTCCTTTGGCCAATTCACCAGGCAGGTTTTACATTTGAAAGAATATTTGACAGTTTCTCTCAGCCTTTCTCAGGCTGCGCCCCCACTCCCCGCGGGGAAGGTCTAGAAACCTCTCAGGATTAACTTCTGGCTTTCAACCCTCAGACCAGCTCTGAGGTTCACCAGCTTCTCCCTTCCTCCCTTCCTCCGCTCCCCCGCCCCCCAAAGTAGGTAAAAGTAACCTGCTGACAAAAGTTTGGGGAAGAAATTTAGAGGGGAAGGAGGAAGAAAATGAGTATTTACTGAGCACATTTTTTTTTTTCTATGAGACACTTGACATCAATTACTTTATTTAGTCTTCCCATCCACTGGTGAGGTAGACATTCCTTCTCCCCACTTTACAGGTAAGAAAACTGAGACGCAGAGAGGTGAATTAACTAGAGCAATTAACTAGAGCAAAGCCACACTAAGTGGCAGAGTGAGATGCAAGGTGTCAGTGAGACTGAATCCAAGTCCAGGGGTCTTTCCAGTTCTCGAGCTACCCCCCACCCCTGGCTCCTCAGGTCTCTCTATGGTATCTCTCTCAGATGTTCCCCAGCTCCCCTCTTAGCATCCAGGCCTTTCTCTTTGTGTTATGGTTCCTCGCAACCATGTCTTCTCTCCTTGACTCTTTGAAGCCAAGAGGGGTGCCTGATTCTTTTTCCTACACGTCCTCCACAGGGCCAAGCACAGAGTAGGCACTTAGGATGAGTGTTCAATGGATGAAGAGCTAACAAATGCACATATAGATCAATAGGCAACATATCTATGAATAAATGAATCTGGAAATGAATGAATGGATGGATGGAAGGATGTAAGACAAAGTGAATGTATGCACATTGATGGAGGGCGTGGATGGCATGAATGAGTCATAGGTGAATGATTGAATATGTCAATGAGTGTGTGAATTAGCGATTCAATAAGTATATAGATGAGTGAATGAATACTGAATAGACAAATGTATGAGTGTGAATGAATAAATTAATACATAAAATACATGAAATAACATAAGGAGAAGTGAATGGATGAATACATGAATGAACCGGTGAATGCAGACATGTGGGTATGATGAATGAATGAGTGAATGAGCCAACAAACGGGGCAAATGAATACCTTCCTTATTTCCCCCAGGACTGCCCCGCCCCCTTGAGTGTGCCCAGTGATCAGAAAACCTAAGATTCAGGGGCGCCTGGGTGGCTCAGTCGTTGAGCGTCTGCCTTCGGCTCAGGTCATGATCCCGGGGTCCTGGGATGGAGCCCCGCATCCGGCTCCCTGCTCCGCGGGAAGCCTGCTTCTCCCTCTCCCACTCCCCCTGCTTGTGTTCCCTCTCTCGCTGTGTCTCTCTCTCTCAAATAAATAAATAAAATCTTAAAAAAAAAAAAAAGAAGAAGAAGAAGCAGGACCACGAGACAAGCTGATTTAAAAAAGAAAGAAAGAAAAAGAAAACCTAAGATTCAGAGCACCATTTGAAATTCCAAGAGGCAGCATTCAAGTTGAGGCTAAAGGTCTGAGGGTAGGAATGACAGCTAGTGGCCTTCTGTACACGGAGAATATGTTTGCTGGGAGTCCCCTGTCCCAGCTGCCACATCTCCTAAGAACTGGGCGCCAAGTCGTTCACTCACAAGTAGGAGCTGTGGGCAGTGCTCCAGGCACTTCCTGGCTGGGCTGGGCTCATCCCCTTTGCCCTCCTCCGCGCTCCCACCAAACCCCGCACTCCACCCCCAGCCCAGAGCACAAGCAGGCAACCACAGGCAAGGAAGTTGATTCTTAGCATCCAAGAACAGCCTCCTTTAATGAAGAGTCTGCTGCAATACCTTCGCGACGGGCAGCAACTCACATGTTGGATTACAACAGGCTGAGCCACTCCACACTCCCCAGTGCCAGGGCTCAGGGAATGAGGGAGGGGAAAAAACACCTAGACGCTGAGCAAGAACACACATCCTGACACAAGCAGCCCCGAGGTCCTGGCTCTGTCCAGGTCAAAAGAGCCTCAACACTTCTTGCCAAAGAGCCCAGCGTCTTAACTAATGCCCCTGCCTGCCCGTCGCTGACGGATGCTCTCCTTTGCTTCTTTTTTCTCCACTTCAGAATCGGAGCCAAGGCAGGGTTTGAGTGACTGACACCTTCTCCCCTCTTGGCCCTGGGAGCTGATTCATTGAGGACTGTGGCAAACCGGTATTTCAGGTCCCCTTGGCAACCCCGGTGCCCTGTCTCCTGAGGAGGATTGCGAGGATTGCGTTTCTAAAGGACCCTGAGGAGACCAGACTTCTGGGTGAGAATCAACACCTTCCTCTTTGTTTCTTTGCTGCCACATTCAACGTGGGTTGCTGTTTCAAGGCTAAAAGGTTGATTGGGAGGAAAAGCTGTCCTGGAAGTTAGGAAGGACACGGAAAGGGGAAGGCTATGTTCTGCAGCTGGGTGGGGGTGGGGGCGAGGGGAGGGCACACCATAAAGATTCCTAGGAATACTACTTCCCACTTTCAATGTTCCCTCTTGTCACTGCTTGTCTTATGATGCAACCTTAGAGTAATGCCAGCCACAGGAGGTCAGGGTGCCCGGTTGGCCTCAGACTTTTGTCAGTCATTGAATTACTCATCTCAGCTCTGCTCATGCACCCAGAGATGTCCTTGCTCACAGCCACAGATGGGAGGCTGGGGAGGGGTCCTGGGCAGTCCACACGGAGATTGAGGAGGGAGGGCAGTAGCGTTCAGTGTGACATCCTTCATCTCTGCTTCAAAACTCTGTATTTTTTCAGAAAGGGCTTTGAACAGAGTCTGGGAGGTCTACATACCTATTTCCATACCCACCCCCGCTCCCCCAGCTCAACTTTGTGGCTTGTATAAGGAGGAGGGTGGAAGAGGGTGGAGGCGGGAGGGGACAGAACTTGGCCTCGGTGACTAACTCCAAACAACAGCCACCGACAAAGATAGTGATGTGCAAATTACTGATTTTTATTGGACACTTTGGGGAATATAGTTGTTTGTCGGGAAATGAAAGAGAATGTTTGTGCTTATAAAATTATATGGAAAATCGATGCAGTGTTAAGTATATTTTTCAGTTATTTGAGTCAAGGACTATTCTCCAGCCAATTCTAGCAGGCTCTAAGGGAGTCAGAGATGTCCCTAAGCACGGCCAAGGGGGCCGAGCAGAAAGGTCAAGCTGCAGTTTATTGCTACACTTTTTCCCTGGGGAAATGCCCAAGTGGGCATGAAGTGACATGGGCCAGGCAGAGTCCCCAGTGCGGTCATTAGACTTCAGTTACCAACATCAGTGCCGAGGCCATGCTAGACAGAGTGCTCTGAAGTCTAGAACTCACCTCTAGTTTTCTTGTGCTCCAACCCAGGGATTCTGAGCACTGACTCCCTGTCCCGGGGGGGGCGAGGAAAGCAGATACACGCTATCTGAAATGTGAGAGAGAGTGGGAGCTCCATCTTGTCTCAGTGGCTTCCGAGTTGTCACGATCCTAAGTGGGGTGCTGGGTGCTTGGTCCTCCTAAGTGGCATCTGTGGGTCTGTCCAGCTCTGGACCTTGGACAAGGACAAGGCCCCGTGAAGGAGGACATAGGAACAGCCAGGGCATCCGCTCCTTTGCAAAGCATTTGTCATTGCATTATCACTGAAGATCTTTGACAGGAAGGAATGAATAAGATTAAGAAACCAAGCAAATTAGACAGAACTTTTAGAAGCTCAAAGATTGATAGGCAAGGAGTTACCAACAAAACACCCACTTATTACTATAAATCCTTTACCAGACGGTATTACAATTATTTTGACACTGAATTGGGAACCAGACAGTCTGCTCTACCCTTCTCTGCTGTGTGGCTCAGAGCAAGTTACTGACCTCTCTGGCCTTCCTGGCCCATTTATCTGTATACTTTATTATAAGAAGCTCCTTAAGATGTCTTCCTGCTCTAAATCCTGTGATTCTATGATAAGAAGTTCTTACTGATTAATAGAAATGATAGTTCAGGGAATGGAGAAGACTCCTGGGCTGATGGTGGTACAAATTTGGGTTATGTCACTTAGTAGCTATGTGTCTTAGTCACGTCACTGAACCTTCCTGGGCTCTGGTTCCCTCTTTTGAAAAATGGTTTTGTGAGTTTGTTTTTCTCATAACAGACTTGCAGTGAGAATTAAACGTCATAATGCATGCCAAATATTGAAGGCAGTGCCTGTCACATCAGATACATGTTGGCTATTGACATTACAAAAGTAGATGAAGAAAACAACACATTTTAACAAAGTATCCTACTGCTCAAAACACTTACAGGAACGGTTGTAAAAATAAATAAGAAATCTCAACTAATTATTATCAAAGACCAAAATGATACTTTATAACTTCATGCTAGATACAACTGAAGGACTGCATTAAGATATTCACTGCCCAAAAACAGTAAAACAAAAGACAGCATATCCAAATTCCATTATTATTATTTTCTACTCTGGGTCAATTTCACCATCTATGAAATGGGGGCAACAACCAAGGGCTGTTGGAGAATTAACCATTATAATATCTATAAAGGAGCTTTCACACCGTGCTTGAGGCACTTGATAAATGGCACCAGCTATTATGTTGGATTTCTTATTCAGAATCCATAATTAAAAAACAAAGGCCTCAAAGAACAAACAAAATTGAAATCTGTTTCTTTTTTTAAAAAAAAAGCTTTTATTTATTTATCTGACAGAGAGACACAGCGAGAGAGGGAACACAAGAAGGGGGAGTGGGAGAGGGAGGGGCAGGCTTCCCACCGAGCAGGGAGCCCTATGTAGGGCTCGATGTGGGGCTCGATCCCAGGACCCCGGGATCATGACCTGAGCCGAAGGCAGACACTTAACGACTGAGCCACCCAGGCGCCCCTTGAAATCTGTTTCTTAACAGTTTCCCTGATACTTGGGCCCTGTTTTCTCCCCCAAGAAACTTCTCATTGCTCATCTTCTTTCCATGTCATCATTCACTCTTTGTTTTTCAAAGTGATGGGTGGAGGTAAGTGAGTGCATTCCCTGGATTCTACTCAAATATTAAAAATCTCTCAAGGTTCCGGCTATGTTGCAAACACCATACTCAAAGATTTATCTCAGGACCAGAATCTCCTTGCAAGAGGGCAGTGAAATTTGGGGATAAAATGTCCTTGGCGGACAAGACCCTGCCAGCTATGATGACCACGTATGGCAATCACAGTCCCAAACACGTAATAATGAGTATTGGTGGTTAGGATACGAACCACCAATCCCTTAAAAATAAAGACGATGATGGACCTTGTTCTTCTTTTCCTGTTGTTGAAGTATCACTAACATACAATGTCATATTAGTTTCAAGTTTGCAACGTAGTGATTTGCTAATTCTATACATTACCCAGTTCTCCCCATGATAAGTGTAGGCACCATCTGTCACCAGTGTTATTGCAAGATTATTGACTATATTTCCTATGCTGTACTTTTCATCTCTATGACTCATTTATTTTATAATTGGAAGCATGTACCTCTTAATTCCCTTTACCTATTTCACCCATCCTCCCACCCACATCCCCTCTGGCAACCACCAGTTTGTTCTCTGTCTTTAAGAGTCTGTTTGGTTTTTGATTTTTTTGTCTGTTTTGTTTTTTACATTCCACAAATAAGTGAAATCATATGGTATTTGTCTTTCTCTGTCCTTTTCGTGTAGAAATGGATACAGTATCCATTTTGATGGTTTGAAGGTTCTGCCCTTCAGAACCGCAAACCGTGAGTTAGAGTCCCTGCCTCATGTCGGGCCTGAGGATAGGGAGTTCATGAATGTACTGAAATTGAAGCCTCGGTTTCCAAAAGAGGAGTAAAAAAAAGTTCCAAAGTCTTTTAAAATATACCGATCAAAGTTGGGTAACAGAAATATCTCTACTGTTTATTTTCAAATTTACTTGCAATAGTGTTTGCTGGTCAGCGTTGTCCTGTGGATTTCTCTATGAACCTGTAGGATGGGCTTCTTCCTTTCCTGGCATGGATAAGCCTTCCTCTCTCTCTCTCCCACCCATCCTCACCCACACACTTAATGAACTACAGTTCTCTTAACTTTATGATGATCTTTCCTCCCATGCGAAAGACAAAGGAGCAACGGGTTAATTTAAAAATTCTTTCTCAAGGAAACAAGATATATTATGATGTCAATTACAAGGAGAGAAAAAAAGAGTAAAACCAAATTAATAAAAATAAAAATACCATTTTTAAGGGTAGAAATACAACAAAATTTGGGTTGTGGTTATCTTCACATGGTGGCTATAATTTTTTCTTCTCTGTGTTTTTTGTATTTTCTAAATTTCCAATGATGTATGTATATGACATTAAGTAAAACATTTTTACAGTTCTAAAAATAATTTTTATATTAAGTAATAGTACTTTTTCAGCACAGCATGTTTCTACTCATCAAGTCAAATTGTAACTAACAACGTTTCACCTTTGTGGTAGCAAATGTCTCCCTGGCATTGTACCCCACTTTTAAGTAAATACCAAAATGCATTTTGCATGTTACCATGCCCATGGTGTGATGGCAGTAAACAGGCACCCTCTGACTTGTCTTGTCTTGACTTCAGCTCTAGGTTAAGGCTTAACCTTAGCCTTACCCTTAACGATCCCCTGTCTGACTCAGCAGCCACTCTGTGTTTTGGGCTCTGTGTGGAGTTCTTGGGGACTGAGGTCTTCTGTTGAGACTTTGTTGGTGGGCCTCTAACACAGGTTGCCTACATATTTTCTTTTCTGATTTGTTAATAAAAATGTGAGAAGTTTTTTCTTGACGATCAGGCAATACATGTTTCTTATGGAAAATGTTAAATGTAAGGAAGAAAATAAGACACTGACAATATCATATTTCCTCCACCCAGAAATAATCACTATAGCATCCTTGTGAATTCCCTTCATCTTTGTGCATGTTCTATGCAAAGGAAACATTTTAAGCAGTTGAGATTATAGTGTGTATATATGTATATGTCACCAGCATGTTCTAATGTCATCATAGCTCTTTGTTACAGCAATGTTTGTGACTGCATGGTAATAACTGGACCGTAATTCATTTGGCCAGTCTTCTTTCCTAGGCATTTAGATCTCCTTACTCCCCAATTTTTGTTAATGTAAATAATGCTGTGCTAAACAGACATAATTCATATTTCCATCTTTGATTATTTCCTTAGTATAGATTGTCAAAATTGCAATTAATGGGTCAAAAACCCTGACATTTTAAGAACTTTTTATAGTAAAAGAAATGCAAAGGGCAACAATAATGAGAGGCAAGTATACATGTATCAAATCGAAAAAAGTGAAAGTATTTCCCATGTGCTTACAAACACTGGGAATTCTTTTCTTTTTCACCACTGACATATTGATACAGAAAAACTAGTGCTTTAATTCACCTTTCTTTGATTTTTAGTGAGATATAGCTCTATTTCATGTTTATTAGCCCTTTGTCTGCTATGAATTCATGCCCCTTGTCCATTTTTTCCCATCAATTCATAAAAGATCCATCTCTAATAAAGCTATTAGGCCTTTGTCACTTCTAAAAATATGTCCTCAGTGTTATTTGCCTTTTATTTTTTAATGAATTTTTTGACATGCAGAAATTTAAGCCTTATGTAGTCAATCTACTGATATCTTTAATTGTGATTTCTTCCCTTTATTATTCTTAGAAGTGCGTTCTCATTCAGAGATCAGATCCTCACTGTCAGCATTTTTGAGTTTTTTTTAATATAAAAATAAAGTGTGAGCTGTGGCAAAGGATGAGTCCCATGAATTTTATCAGGTAGCTAGGGCTTCAAGAGGCTCTTTCTCCCTCTTGCATCATTAGAACAAATTGAGCATTTGCTTTTGAAACGTGCCCCGTGGTTCTCAAGATTGCAGGCGCAGGGCAGAATAGCAAGTGGGGATCTGCAAAAAATCCGTGAACAGGCATTTTGAGTAAGTAGGCACGGGTGTTTCTGCTGTCATGTACCAAGTGCAATTTTAAATGTTAGTAACTGGGAAGTCATTGGCAGCAGGGCCTCCTAAATGCTGGTCCTCAAAAGTGAGTCTGAGAGAGTATGTCTGTGTGTGTGGAGAAGTGCATGCTGCCCGTCAAGCCCGGCCGTGGAAGGGATGTGGCTGTGGTCTCAGGTGGCAGATAGGAAACCAAATGATTCTGAATTAGATCTTTGCTCTGGGTCACATCTGACCAACTCAATTTTCCCCTGTCATTTGGAGGCAATGGTTTTTAGCTTATTTTGGACCCAGTGAATTGTGCACAGAGGAAGAAATCTGGGCCCCTGAGCAGCAAGCAGTTCAGTGGTAGTGGAAAGAACACAGACTCTGGAGCGCAACAGACCACAGTCTGACTCTTTGCTCTGCCGGTTCCTAGTGGTGTGGCTTTGGGCCTTAGTTTCCTTGCCTATAAAATGGGGATAAGAGTCAGCTTGCATGGTTGTTGTGAGCAGTACAATACTTCGTACGTGGCAGACGCTTATCACCTGGCAACTTCAGATACATATTGATTTGCAGTATGTCTTTCGGGTCTCACGTGACAACGCAGAGGATCATGTGTGTGCCCGTCCACCCAGCAGGCTTCTCGGGTGCCACCAAGCCACAGGGACCTAATTTCTCCTAGGCAAAATCGAGAGAAAGGATTTGTCTTCTTCTGGCTGATGAACTTAGATACATGAAAATCTAACAAAGGTATAAAAGTAGAATCACATCCTGTTGCACATTTAATGATTTGCCTTTACTGAAAAAAAAAAATTACAGGAAGTCAGAAGTGTCCTGGAAAATCAGGCATACCTATATATATCATATTCAGTCCCCTTCACATTGGAAACTCTTCAGATCTTCCCAGGAGATGACCCTGTTTTTAATTGATCTGCCTTATTATTTGAGCATAGTTTGCTTATGTGATAACACTGATTCAGTATGTTACCATAAAGAGTTACTTTATTATGGGAGACATTAATTATTAATACTTCTTTAAACTAATGTGGGAAATCCTTGTGGCTTTATGAGGTATTAGATAGAATTAAATAAGAATATAATAATAGCAAAGTGAAACTGTAGCTCTTTCTTGAGTAGCTACTAGGCAACAGGCACTGTACTAGTCCCTGAGGTGGAGAAAGGGGGGTGTGGGCATGCTAGCAGAGAGAGGGAACAGTCCTGCCAGGACCATGAACTTGGCCATTAAGTTGTTAAGTCATACTGGGGAAGAAGATATAAATGCGAACATTTCAATGGCAATGTCAGATTTAAGTAAAACTTCAATCCTTGGCCTCCTTCTGAGTATTTTAAGAAATAGTATTATAATCCTTAAGTATTTATGAATTTGATTTCTATTGACATACTTGAAAGGCAGTAAATAACATTTTAGAATCAAAATGAGAAACTGCTTTTGTCATTGCCTAGAGTATAGAGTCCTCCTGTAGGGCATCTGAGAAGGGGGAGACCTTCCAGATGGCACCTAGATCAGCCCCCTTGCTCTGTAAATGAAGGAGCTGAGATTCCCAAGGCGGGTCTTTGACCTCAGGCCTCAGGCCCCACAGCCAAGTCAAAGCAAGCCTCTCTGTCGCTTGACTTCTGGTCTGCTGCTTGACTTCTGGTCCGGTGGTCCTTCTTCCACACCATGGGAAGGCACCCTGAATACCAGCAAACCCCCAGCAAGGGGGTGAATTCTGCAGAAGAGTCAGACGGAATTGAATTCAAATCACTCCCTCTTCGTGTAACTGAGAGAAGTTACCGAGACTCTCCGATCCTCAGTTTCCTCACCTGTGAAACAAGGAATGTAATAACCCACTTAGCTTTTGTGCCAGAAATGCAATAAGGAATAAATGAGCGATGTTTGTGGGGGCTCTTAGAAAACCAGGGGGAGAGCCATACATGCAGTTACTTTTAAGCCGCTGTTAAAATGACAAGGCAGGGGAAATAGAGTCAGACCCTCTGGTTTAGAATAGTCCACACATCCTTCCACGTCACGCAGACGATTTCTATCTATACACATTTCTAAATAGCAAATTAGGTAGGGAAGTACCTATGTAGCTGAGAGGTCTTCATCTGGTGCATTAGACCAGTGCCATAAAAATTTCAATCCAAACAAAGGGAAAGGCATTGTTTGAAGGAGAAAAGTGGATAATTCTTAGAAGATTAACAATATGTGTCATATTGTCATGCCCTTTGCAGCTTTAGAAGCCTTTTGTTCATTTGAGAATGGAATAATGTATTATGTATAGGTTTACTCATAAAATTATCATGTTGGGAATTCTGAGTTTAAAGGTACCATCTACTCAGACAGTACTTACGTATTTAGTCATTTAATTTACTTAAGAGAAATCTCTAGTGCGGTCACAAATGGAGCTGCTAGACTTGAAGGAAGGCCCCAGCTCCCTGTTGGTGCCCTGTTGGGAAGCAGTGGGCAGAAAGAAATCTTAGCTTACCGAAGCATCGTCAGCATTAGTATAAGAACAAAAAGCCAGGATTTTCTGGATTTGGGGTCCTCACAAGTGTTAAGCAGATTCAGAAAGCACTCGTTTTCCCAAAATGGTCAAGTGTGGTAACGTGGAGGGAAAAATTCTTTTCTGGAGACAACTTTTGCCACGCGGAACCTGGACCAATCAGCCTCACTCAAAAATATGTATTTCTTCTGACACATGGTTGCAAATCACACTTCCACCATCCCACCCCACCCTCATCAGAAAATCTAGCAGTATAGAAATGCTTCCATATGTTAGGAGATGGTTTCTCCCTTTTTGCTTAGGGGGGATAAAGAAAAACTTAGTAGAGTAGCCAGCTTGCAGATACAAGTAACTGGTTTGCTGCAGCACAGATAGATTGAGTAACAGCAGCCCTCAGAGTTAACCACAAATAATTGTGCAAGCCCATAGGCCCTGGTTCACTGATTATTGGGGTTTTTGTCACAAAATGGCCTAGTAGCAGGGATTTAACTGTAGTTTGCATAGGTTATGGCAATAATCTAAAACAGGGAAAACATGGATCAAGAATTCTGAATTTAGAAATATTTAAACTGGGAGTTGGCATATGGCAGACAAAGCTTGGCATCAGAAGTCTTAGAAGCTGGTCTTCTGCTCTGGCTCTTGCTGGGGGATCTTGGACAGACCACCGTTTCTCTCTGGGTCAATTTTATCAATGAAAGATGGATATAATACTAGCAAAATACCTACAGACAGAACTGTGGTCCAACAAATAAAATCACGTAAGCAAACGTTCTTTGTCAGCTGCCCAACATTCTGCAGACACCTGTGTTGCTGTTGCTGGTACAGAAATGGGGAGACCACAGGCACCGTGCAAAGTGCCCTGGCTTTCCAGCCAGGCTATCCAAGTGTAACTCTCAACTCCACTCCTTTGCATTAAACTCAGGTGTTCCGGCTGTTGGCTTCAATTTCTCTATCCGTAGCATGGAGTCATCAACAATGCCTATTTCACATTTCTGAGGTAATATACAGGGAAGAATCTGGTAAGCTGTGACGTCCTCCCTAGGGGCCATCTCTGCATTTGCTCTCCGTGGTCTCCTTAGTGCTTAGCACAGTGGCCAGGGCACTGTGAACACACAATAAATAGGTGTGGGAAGAAGACAAGAATGATTCTCATCTTTCATACTGTCTCGGAGCTCAGGGCAGAGCCAGGTAACACGTGGTTTCCAGCCATAAACCTCTTTTCAAGTCCAGGGTTAGGCAAGTCACCACTTGTTTTTGTTTTCTATCTGAAGGGCCATGTGCCTGTTGCTGCCATTCCTGTTTCGCTCGCAGATTTGGAAATGCGATCGGAGACGGGAGGGCACCCTGGCCAGTGCCAGCCTCCCGTTTGCCTGGAGACACATGCAAAGCTCTCCTCTTTGCTTTCCCCTTGGATATGCGTAAACGTCTGAAAATCCACTGTTACCCAGAGGAAACCCACCTCCAGGGGAGCTCCTGGAAACTGCCACCTTCGTTTGGGAGGGTAGGGCCCCCTGGAGGCAGCAGTGGACACTGCTCTGGGATCTTTGATTTATACTTCTTACTATCTCTTTTTTTTTTAAAAGATTTTATTTATTTATTTGAGAGAGAGAGAGAGAATGAGAGATAGAGAGCATGAGAGGGAAGAGGGTCAGAGGGAGAAGCAGACTCCCCGCCGAGCAGGGTGTCCGATGTGGGACTCGATCCCGGGACTCCAGGACCACGACCCGAGCCGAAGGCAGTCGCCTAACCAACTGAGCCACCCAGGCGCCCCTTACTATCTCTTAATACCCATTTAGCCCATCGCCCACCCGCCTCCCTCCATCAATCCTCAGTTTGTTCTCTATTGCTAAGAGTCTCTTCTGGTTTGCTTCCCTCTCTCTCTTTCTCCCCCCCTCCTTCCCATATGTTCAGCTGTTTTGTTTCCTAAATTCCACATATGAGTGAAATCATATGGTATTTGTCTTTCTCTGACTGACTTATTTCACTTAGCATAATACTCTCTAGTTCCATCCATGTTGTTGCAAATGACAAGATTTCATTCTTTTGGATGGCTCCGTAATATTCCATTGTACATATATACCACATCTTCTTTATCTATTCATCGGTTGATGGACACTTGGGCTCTTTCCATAGTTTGGCTATTGTTGATAATGCTGCTATAAACACAGGGGTGCATGTATCCCTTCAAACTTGTACTTTTGTATCTTTTGGGTAAATACCTAGATATTTACTGGATACTGGAAATTGCTGGATCATAGGGTAGCTCTATTTTTAACTTTTTGAGGAACCTTCATACTGTTTTCCAGAGTGGCTGCACCAATTTGCATCCTCACCAACAGAAAGAGGGTTCCCTTTTCTATAATAATTTCTTTCTTTTTTTTTTAAAGATTTTATTTATTCACTTGCGAGAGAGACAGAGAACAAGCAGGGGTAGAGGCAGAGGGAGAGGGAGAAGCAGACTCCCCGCCGAGCAAGGAGCCCGAGGCGGGACTCGATCCCAGGACCCCGGGATCACGACCCGAGCCGAAGGCAGACACTCAACCATCTGAGCCATCCAGGCGCCCTCTATAATAATTTCTTAATCAAAAATGATTATTGGTGGAAAAAAATTACCAGGAGGGGGTCCCCGATTCACAGAGATGTTAGAAAACCAGAATTGATGAAAAGATTTCCCCTTCAACTCACTTGACTCTATGCTTGCCCCATGCTTTCAGTATCTCTAAGAGTTGGAATAGCCTTCCGGACAGATGCTATTCTCAATGATATCTTTACAAATATCACATTGAGAAATGTGGTACTTGCAAAGATGTCTTAAAAAGAAACCATGAAATTGCCAAAACTTCTAGGGACCTATCCCAAAGTTTTTGGCAGTTGGATCCCATCTTTTTCCTCTTACCCCCAGGCTTAGACACCTTTGCTTATCTGACTAGCAAAGTCAAAACATTCCTTTTCTTTAGACAGTCCTGCCAGCTTCCCTAAGAAAACCTACTTGGGAGGCTTCTACGTTGGCCATGGACATGATTTTCTTCTATGGGGAAAAAAAAGAAAGTTCCTTTCTTCTCACACATGGATTTGCACTTAAAAACGGGCTGCATGCAACTGTAACATTTAATTTCATCTAATTAATGGCTATCATGGGTAAAGTAGAGCGTTATGCTTAGAATTCTATGCACAGAATAATTGCTCCAGATATATGTACTGAATGTTACTGATACATACAGTAATGGGAGTTATGACAATACTGTGCTTTTAAAGCCTTTTAAGAATGCCATGGGCATGTCTAAAATAAAAGCAGTGTGAAATGAGAATTTTAAAATGCTACTCTGAGCATAAAATAAAGCTGAGTCTTAACCCTTGTCCATAGTGGATATAATATTAGCTTAATCCTCATCTTCTTGTGTAACCTTAACTAGATTTGTTCTTTCATCTCAAAATATATTTATTAAGCATGTGCTGGGAAGTAGGCATATAGTAGTCAACAAGACAGGCACCTGCCCTCCTGAAGTTCCAGAACTGCATGGAAAACTGATACTGAATAAGCCACTACTGGTAATTCTGAGTGTTGTTTAAAAAAAAGAAAGAGAGTAGGGGCGCCTGGGTGGCTCAGTCGTTAAGCGTCTGCCTTCGGCTCGGGTTGTGATCTCAAGGTCCTGGGAATCTAGCCCCATATCGGGCTCCCTGCTCAGCGGGGAGCCTGCTTCTCCCTCTCCCACTCCCCCTGCTTGTGTTCCCTCTCTCGCTGTGTCTCTCTCTGTCAAATAAATAAAATCTTAAAGAAAAAAAAAAAGAGAAAGAGAAAAGCCCAACAGTCCAGTTTGAATATTCTCTTTTTTGCGTCTGTTACAAATATCATCCTCTAAGCATATGCTTCTTCTCTGCCTGAAATGTCCTTCCTGGCTTCCCTGTGAAGGGAATCTTTCAGACAAACGTCATTGTCATGTTGTCTCATGTGTTCTCTGACCCCTACAGGCAGAATTAGGGGCTTTTCTGTGCTGTGTTACCAGAATATAATCCAAGCCCTTTATTAAGGGGCTGTTTTGTGTCTTTCGAGGGTTCTGGGCCTGAAGTCAGGTTCCTCGTGTTTCAATCAGAGCCCTACCCCTTACTAATTACATGGTCCTAAAGAATTAAGAATTGCATAGCCTCTGGCCTCAGTTTCTCCATCCCTGAAATGGAAATTTATAATGGCATGTAACCCTCAGGCTTGTTGAGAGAATTGAATGAATTAATCTTGTAAACAGCACTTAAGATAATGCCTGGCATGTAGCAAGTACTTATTAAGTGTGGGCTCTTGCTATAATAGCAGTAATTAATACTTTACATTGAGACTCTTTAACACACCTGTCTTCCTAACTAGACCACAAATTCTTGGATTTCTGGGCCCTTGATTCATTCATCCCTCCATTTCTAGTACTTAGCACAGGGTCTGACACATAGTAGGTGCTCAGGCAGTGTTGCTACATGAGTGGAAGAGCGGTAAGTCCCCCCTAAACATGATGCACAAAGTCCAGCTCAAGGAAATTTAGGTCAAAGTCTTTCAAGGAACTTGATCCTGCCCCTATATATGATTTTGGTCTGTTTCTTGGTGCAGAACCAGCAAGTGAAAATAAGTAAGTGTATCTGCCAAACAATCTCTTGATGTGCTCCTTGGCTCTTTTATTTAATGCATGCTATCTTCGGGGCCCTTGGACACCACAGCAAATAATGACATTTCTTTAGATTCAGCTATCACATTCTTTGAATGAGAAAACAATATCATGTCTCTCTCTCTCTCTCTCTCTCTCTCTCTCTTTTTTTTAATTATGCCAAGCCACATGCAGGAGAGACCTGCAACACAATGCAATTTCACTTTGTCAAGTGTCTCTCATCCCAAGCTGCATCCCTGGTCTTCAAGTTACATAATAAATAATACAGTGCAAGGGGTATTATTTGGAGGGGACAGGGAGGAAGGAGGGGAGCTAAAGGACCGAAACAAAGGAGGAAGGCTATGAGAACCTGGAATCCGATTTGTAAGGGCCTCCAACTCTTCTTCCAGCTGTGATTGCTGGGGAAAGTTTCGGACAGAATGACTGGGGTGGGGATGCGCTGTAGCAAATGGCTTAAACAATGGCTTTGATTGCATGGTGATGACACAGTTGCACCGTATTTGTCGTGCTGGTTTGAAGCGCTCTTCCACGCAGGGCTTCCTATTTGGAAAGACGCGTCTCAACAGACAAAATGCTGCCCCACCCCCATCCCCCCTGCATTGTCCAAAGAGAATCAAAACAGCCAGTGGGGACTTCTGATGGGCACCGTGGAGTCACCCATGTCCCAGCGTGAGAGAATGAGAGGACTGAACTCACGATAACGAGAAGTACACTGGTTGACGTTCAGTGTTGACAGGCATTATTGGAAGTGCTTCATGTCACCTCTTTCAGGGGTCAGCCGCCCGGGAGCATGTTTTTATACAGCCCGAGAGCTAAGAATGAGCACATTTTTAAAAAAGATTTTATTTATTTATTTGTCCGAGAGAGAGAGCAGGGCGGGGGGTTGCAGAGGAAGAAGCAGGCTCCCCGCCTAGCAAAGAGCCCGACGCAGACCTCGATCCCGGGACCCTGAGGTCATGACCCAAGCTGAAGTCAGACGCTCAACCAACCGAACCACCCAGGCGTCCCGAATGTGCACGTTTTTGAAAAAAATTGTGAAACAAACAAACCAAAAAGCAATAAGGACAAGAATATGCAACAGTGATCTTATGTGGCCGGCAAAGCTGAAAATAGATGCTCATTGGTCTTTTGCAGAAAAGTCCACTGACCCCAGCTCTGTCTCATTAATACAGTCAATGCGATAATATGAGCATTTATTTTCCCCGTTCTGCAATTTGGACACTGCATCTTAGGAAGGATAAGTACTACTAACCTGGCATTGTCCAGCTATCTACTGCAACCACTACCCAGGAAACACCAACGTAACAACTTACAGGATTTGTGTAGACAATATAGATGGGTAATAGGGGCCTGCTAAGGGCTGTGACAGTGCAGAGGGCATCTGCCTCTTTTTTTTTTTTTTTAAGATTTTATTTATTTATTTGACAGAGAGAAACACAACAAGAACAGGAACACAAGCAGGGGGAGCAGGAGAGGGAGAAGCAGGCTTCCCGCCGGGCAGGGAGCCCGATGCGGAGCTCGATCCCAGGACCCTGGGATCATGACCTGAGCCGAAGGCAGACGCTCAATGACTGAGCCACCCAGGCGCCCCGGCACCTACCTCTTTAAAAGGACAGTCACAAGGCAGTTCAGGTCAATAGTGGCTCTCCAGGAATGCGTGACCCTTGTTGCCAATTTTCTGATCTTTCAAGAAAAGCCAGGAAACGAGATTTTATGCAAAAGCTCCTTAGTTTTAAAGGCTGGCAACTGATTCAACATTTTAAAAATGCTGTAAGGATCAAGCAAAACATGCCTGTGGGCTGAATACAGCCCAAGAGCCTGTGGTTTGAAACCTCTACATAATACTTTGAGTTCATGTGGTCCAACTCCTTCACTTTACACCTCACATTTGGTCCAACTCCTACACTTTACAGAGAAAACTGAGAATTAGAGGAAGGGTGAGGCTTCCCCCTTATTTTGTGTAGTTTTGGAAACAATCAGAGAGGGTGACTGAAAAGTCCAAGGTCACAACAGCTAGGTAGAGACAGAGGTGGTTCTCCAACCTTAGACCCCAGTCTTATTCCAGTGCTTTCCATTGGCCCTCTGATGTACTTGAGTCTTTAAGATGCCTCTCCTAGTTTCCTTTACTAAGCCTTGTGTCATCCGTGGAGCAGGGTTCTAACTGGACCTAAACTGAGATTCACACCTAGCTAGCTGTCTGGCAAATCAGTGGACCATCACCTCTTCCACCCAAGCTGGAAGCTGGCCTGGGTTAGACTCGCTTCCAGAGTAGTGAATTCTAGGATTGCTGGGGGCAGAGGCTAACGAGGGAGAAAGAGACACAGGAGGACAGAAGTTTTATTTGCCTGGGTCAGTAAGCCTACAGGCTGCAGCTGGCGGCTATTTTCACAAGGAACCTGGGAGATTTAGGGCTGCTGCTGGGGATCCGGGTGACTTGGAGTGGGAAGGGGATTCGCCCTATTTCTGTAAGGAACATAGCACAACACTGATGAGGGCCAGCAGGAAGGAACTCACCGCCTTTCTGCACCTCAAGGGTCTTGTGTCTGAGCACCTCGCTACAGCTTCAGATGTGGCATGCTCAGGGAAGGCCCTAGAAGCAGTGGGAATGGTGAAGGGCTACCCTCAAGTGATTTCAAAGCTGGTGGAAAGACGTGAGCATCTTGCAGCCAAAGCAGTAGAGAGGACTGGGAGCGCTCATGAGACACACCAGGGACTCCTGGGGAATGTGTATAGAGGGGAGAAATGAGTATCTGGTGGTCCTGCTTGTGCACACGTGGGGAGGAAGCAGTGAGTTGGGGACCATTACTGTTCGTATGGCCTCTTTTGTACCTGGGCAACTAGGTGCCACACGATGCAGCTGCCTTAGAGAGACCACAGTCTGAAGCTTCATTAATTAAAGTTCAACCCCTGGACCAGCAGCATCGGCGTCATCTGGGAGCTTGGTACAAAAGAAGAATCTCAGCCTGATGCCAAACCTACCAAACTCGAGTCTGCACGGTAACAGATCCCCAGGTGATTTGTGAGCACAGGAAAGTCTGAGAAGCTCTGGCCTCGGTGTTACAAGTAACAGCTCTAGACAGATTGCGGGTTTTAACCTGAGATCAGCCACATCTTTGTTGTGTGATATTGACCAAGTGATTGAACGTCTCCCCCCTGCTTTGCTCATTTCTAAAATGGAGGTAAAAATGGTACTTCTTTATAGGTATGTTGTGATGTTTAATTGAGATACCATATAAAGCATGGTGATGCATATACATTCTTAGGAAAATTAGTTATTGTCATTACCCTTATTACTTTCTCTAAGCCAGAATTTGTCACCAAAGCATTTGTAAAAGAGGCTTGTCTAGTTCCCTGTGCATTCCTTCTCCCTCAACAACCCAATGAAATTTCCTCCCACCCCCAACACACCCTGCCAGTAATCATAATATGAAAAACAGAGCTGATATTCTTCAAAGGACTAGGAGCTAAAAATACAGCCTAGATAGCATCCCAGTTAACCTCACTACACCCAACAAGGCAGGCACTATTAGCTGCTATTGAAAAGTGAGGAAAGTTAGGCTCGAAAATTCACATAGGGCCCTGCTTCTCCAAGAAGGAGCTCAAGCCCCTGGAAGTAGTTGAATGCCTCTTAAAGTGCTGGTCTTAAAGAAGGGTTTGGACATCTGCTGCTCATAGAGGGTTTACTGTAGACTTTTACTCCTGCTCCCTCCCCAACACCTACAAAAACGAAAGAGAAATGAATAAAAGGCACAAAACACAAAACCACAAAGAAAAGAATAATTGGAGAGGCGACAATAGGATTTTGTATCTCTAAAGCAGACGGGCAAGAAATAATTGACTTAGGCAGACCTGAGGACATAAACCAGAACTCTCCATGGTGAAAGCCCACAAGTTATCTCATTTCACTGCAGAGCCCCAGGAAAGTTCAGAAACGGGGAGCTCAGGCCCTTCTAAAAGTGAGGGGTCTGAGTGGGGTTGAATGTCTTAAGATTCCCTCCTCCTGTGTCCTGCTCTCCTCCTGAGTGCCTGCCTCCTCCTTGGCAAGGAGATGACTGGACATCTACTGTCCAGAGTGAACGAGTGAATGAGAAACCGGATGTGTAGAAAACAGTGCAGCTAGGAGTAGATATACCGTGCTGAAAACAGGAACGAGAGGAGTAAACAAAATCTATATAGAAATAGTGAGACTGCCTCCCAATCCCTTCCCCCATGAGGCTTCTGGAAAATCTTAGCAGCCAGTCTTGCCCTCCTCAGGAAAAGACTGGAAGATTCCTTTCTGGTGAAACTGAGTGGCCCTTGAGAAAAGAGTTACAGATACTGTTAAGGAATTACCAACAAATTAGCCAGATGATCCTACAGGCAAGCCCACTGGGCAACAGATTTTGCTCTTACATGCTAAAATTTCCAATCAGTTTTTAGTCAAATAGGCATGGGTAGTCATAGATCATCAACATCTGAGCAAAGCCCTTACATAAAAAAATAAACACAAAAGCAAAATAACATTTTTAAAGCCTCAGAAACATAGAAACAATGCAGGGAACAGTAGAAATTTTCACAAAATATATCATTAATATCCTTAGAGAGATAAAGAAAGATATGTACATGAAACCAGAACTAGAGGCTGTTTAAAGAGAAAAATACCCAAAGCACTAAAACAGGTCCTGAAAATTAAAAATATGACAGCAGATATAAAAATGTCAACAAATGGGTTGGTAGACAAAGCTGAGAAAACCTCCCAGAAAGAACAAAAAGGCAAAAAAAAAAAAAAAAAAAGACAGGGAAGGGAAGATTAAAAAATTAGAAATGGCTTATGACCTCCAATATCTGAATAACAGATGTTTTGGAAATAGGGAATAAGAAAATCAGCAATGAAATCCCTCAGAGTTTCTGGAGAAAAGAACCCAGCAACAGGTCAGCACACTGGAGGAAAGAAGACACTCATCGTATGAGTTCTGAAGAAAAGATCTTAAAAAATTCCTGTGAGTAGTGGGGGAGGGGCGAAGTTCACAAAAACAGGAGAAAGAGGCAAAAACAGTATCAAACTTCTTAACACTGGAAGCAAAAGGACAATGGAAACATTAGTGTCCTTAAAATTATAGGGAATTTATTTCTAACCTAGAATTCTGTCTTCAGCCAAATAGGATCTCAAGAACTTCACCTCCCACGTGTTTGTTCTCAGTGTGAAGGGTAAACAAAAAAAGGGAAGACATGGGATCCTGGAAATCAAAGATATAAATAATAGGTGTGAAGTCTAATCAAATTTCCAGGAATAGGGTAGAGCAAGAGACCCCGAAACAAAAGCCAGCAGCAAGCTTCCAAAGCAACCAGTCCATATTGGAACCATCGAGACAAGGGGAAACTACATTTCTATGACAAAGAGAAGGAAATCAAAGCAAATATAAGGAAAGAAAAAAAATTGGCAGATTGTTTGATGGATTGGAATGTATCAAGAGAAGATTTATAACTTGGTAGACAGTTTGGGGATGAAATGGTGACAGGTGCCTAAAGCACTACATAAATCTGGAAACAAAAAGAGAGAGAGAGAGAGAGCCAATAGGAAACTGAAGAGGAAACAAAAATGCACACAAGAAAGCACATCATAGTACACTACATGGCTCAGCCCAGAATAATTTTTACACAATCATAATGTTGGAAATACTAATGTTTAAGCAAAGATTATGAAGTAAGTATATTGAGAGGATGAGGGAAAGGGAAGTCTGTGTGAAGAGGAAAAGGACAGTTAAATTATCATCTTCAATAATAAAAAGTATATTGATAATACCTAAGAATTAAAAATCCAGAAATTGCAGTAAAAACAAATTATCTAGTAATACGGAAATAAAAACCAGAAGAAACAGCTCAAATAGTTGAAAGTGGCTGCCTCTGGGGAGGAGGACCATCCGGTGCAGAATGGGAAGGCAGGTGACTGCTCTTTTGCATGAAAATCCTTTTAGAATATTTGACTTTTAAAATTATGTTAATGAATTACTTTGATTAAAAGTAAACATTAAATTGAACAATAAGTTTTGACATTTTTATGGGCCTCCAAAACTCATGCTAAAGAAAGAGGGTTCTGAAGATAAAATTCTAAGCAGCAGACAGGACACTGCAGGGTGTTCTTGTCCTACTATAAAACAAAAGCATAGTAACAGTCACCCAGAGCCAGATATTACACAGGAGAGAGAACACTGAACAGGAAGTTGGTAGTCCTGGGGCTCCAGGGTGGCCCAGTCGGTTAAGTGTCTGACTCTTTTTTTTAAATTTTTTTATTAACATATAATGTATTATTATTTGTTTCAGGGGTACAGGTCAGTGATTCATCAGTCTTACACAATTCACAGCGCTCACCATAGTACATACCCTCCCCGATGTCTATCACCCAGCCACCCCATCCCTCCCACCCACCTCCACTCCCGCACCCCTCAGTTTGTTTCCTGAGATTGAGTCTCTTATGGTTTGTCTCCCTCTCTGGTTTCATCTTGTTTCATTTTTCCTTCCCTTCCCCTATGATCCTCTGTCTTGTTTCTCAAATTCCTCATATCGGTGAGATCATATGATCCTTGTCTTTCTCTGATTGACTTGGGTATTTACTCCAAAGTATCTGACTCTTGATCTCAGCTCAGGTCTTGATGTCAGGGTTGTGAGTTCAAGCCCTGAACTGGGCTTCTTACTGGGCATGGAGCCTACTTAAAAAAAAAAAAAAAAAAAAAAAAAGCAGGAGCCCTGAGTTCTAACTTTGATTCCATCATATGTGATCTTTTTAAACCTCTATTTTCTTTTCCTGTAAGACAATATTCCTATTCTGACTCCTTCACAGTACTGTGATGATCACGAAAGATAATGGATGTAAAATGCTTTGTAAATTGTAAAGCACTCCACAGATGTAATAGAATATCATTATTCTACCCACATATAAGATTAGCAGACAGTTTACTATATTATAATTTATACCATCTGGCTTATTTTTGTTTTTTAGCAATTTTTTTCTTATAGCAAAAATAAAATAGGTTTATTATGGAAATCTTGTAAATACTAAAAAGCAAAAAAAAAAAAACCAAAGGAAACTAAAAATTACTTTTAATTGCATCATCAAGAAATAATCACTACTAAGTTCTGTATCTTTGATATATACATATGAAATATATATTTATGATTTATACATACATATGATTATTTCCTACTAAAATAAATGTGGCTATTTTCACAAATCAGTAAATATTTTTGTATAGCATCATTTATTATTTGTAATGGAAGGAGGGAGATACAGATAGAAGACTGAAGAAGTTAAGTAAAAACTGAATTAGAAGTAATGGAATAAACACATAGTGAATTTTTAAATTCACTTTTTAAAAAATTTCCCAAACCTGCCAATTAAAAAAGCTTTATAATAATACTAACCCAGTAGCAATAAGCAACTTCTAGTAGCAAGATTTTGGTTTCTTTTTTTTTTTTAAGGTTTTATTTATTTATTTGACAGAGAGAGAGAGCACAAGCGGGGGGTGGGGGGTGGAAGCAGGCAGAGGGAGAGGGAGAAGCTCAGCGGGGAGCCCAATATGGGGCTTGATCCCAGGACCCCAGGATCATGGCCCCAGCCGAAGGCAGTTGCTTAACCGCCCGAGCCACCCAGGCGCCCCAAGATTTTGGTTTCTAACTACCATTTCCCACTAAAAAGAACCAAGGTCCTCCTAAAATGGATGATTTCAGATCGGGCACAGGATAGGTACAAGATGAGCCTGAAACATCCTATTATTCCACGGTGGGGTGGGGGAGGGGACAGAGGTTATCAAAGACCTGGGAGTCAATAAAAAGATGTTCCCATTGGCCAAAGATAGGGCAATTTGAACATCAGTATGAACAATAAATAAAATGGATGAAAATACATCAGCCATATTTAAATACATGAACTCATACTGACACTTATAAAGAAAAAAAAAAAACCTCTTTGCCTACCTCTGGAGAATGCTAGGGAACCAAATTATTCTTCAGGAACCTGATAAGTAAAAGGAAAGGATCAAATATTTATCCTGCCTCTGTAGGTCAGCAAATAGTTCAAAAGAGGGAGTTTTTCTTTATAGAAGTATTCCAGTTAAAAGTGAAGAAGGAATGAATATCGATGAATCAGAATATGACCAGTACAACCTCTAGGTGAGTGATGAACCTAGTCAATGAGTATCACAGACTACTAACATCACAAAGACAGGTGCAGTACACAATAACATCTAGACAGTCTTACCCAAAAGAATTAACTCTGAATTGGGTCGAGCCTCTAGAACTAACTACCAATTTATAGGAAATACAAGTTGTAGAAGAACAGTTAAACCAGAAGAGTGCCTTCAGTAAATTCAGGTTATTGGAAACTCTCTTGAACAAACAACCCTGTCTCTTTAAGAAGTAATGTACAAGTGGGGGCAAAAATAAATGGAGGAAAAGCTATCAAAAGAGACTTAGTAGATATATCAACCAATTGCAATGTGTGAAGTTTATTTGGATTCTGATGCAAACAAGTAAACTGGAGAAATAAAGATTTATGAAACAATCAGAGCAGTTTGAATAGTGACTGGACCCTAGATGGCATCAAGAAATTATTGTTATTTTAAAATGTACTAATATATTGTGGTTATTTTTAAAAAATAGTTCATATGTTTTAGAGATATTTACTAAGGTATTTATGGACAAAATGAAATGGTGCCTGAAATTTTCTTCAAACTAATGGGGGAGGCAGTAAGTGGGAGGAATATAGATAAAACAAGATTGGCCATGAATTTTATAATCATTGAAATTAGGGCCGCCTGGCTGTCTCAGCTGGTGGAGCCTGCAACTCTTGATCTCAGGGTCATGAGTTCAAGCCCCACATTGGGTGTGGAGCCTACTTTAAAATAAAAATTAAAAATAATAATTATTGCAATTAGGTGATGGGTATAATTCACCAAACTTTGTATTTGTCTCACATTTTCTATAATAAGTTAAAGAAAGATCACAAAAATATGTATTGTAAATTCTTTCCAGTTCATTAAATATTCTTTTCACCGTGGTCTATCATAGCTATATAACAGTTCATCATACTATGATGTACCATAATACAATTGATTGTTTACTAATGTGTTGACACTTAGATTGTTTCCAGTTTGTTGCTATTACTACTAACATTGATAAAACTCTTTTACATAATTCTTTATATAAGTCCATCCATGATTATTTTCTCTTAATTAACTCCCTTAAATGTAGACATAGATTCCTGGGCTGAAAGCTTCATACAATGGAAAGCTTTTGGTGAATGTGGCTACATTCTCTTTCAGAAAGGTTGTGCTGGTATCTACCCATTGGCAATACAGGGAGAGTAACTATTTTCTGGGCATGTCATATTTCTCTAACACTTTTCTCATTTGATAAGCAAAGAGAAAAAAAACTTTGAATATTATTGTATCTGGCATTTCTTAGAGTTACAAGTGAGTTAAATATATATCATATGCCTAGCTTGGTGCTTTTTTGGTAAATTAGCTTTTTATGTTCTTTGCCTACTTTTCTATTGAGATGTCTTTTTCTTATTCATTTGTAAAACCTCATTATATGTTAAGGATAATAGCACTTTTTTGTGTATGTTTCAAATACTTCCTCAACATTTTGTTCCTTTGATTCTTGTCTTGGTTTTATAAATATACAAACATTTCAAAAATTTTACACGGTCAAGTTTTTGACATTTTTCTTTAACTTTTTTTTCCTTTTCATGTCACACTTAAACATGGTTTTCTTCTTCACCTCCAAAATGATTTAAATTGTCACCTACTTTTCTTCTAGGATTTTCTATTTTCATTTTTTATATTCAGTGTGAAAAATTTTAAAGGAATATTATAATGGGCAGGTATCTAACTTTTTTTCCCTCCAAAATGATTTGTCGGTTACAATGGCACTGTTAATTGAAAGCTTCATCCTTTCCCAACTGATTTGAAACTTCAACCTCTTTTGGGTTGCTTCTTTTTAAGAGTCAATAGACCCGATAGTTATAATATAATTTAATTCCCTTATTTAACATTTTTGAGCAGCTAGTATGGGCCTAATCTTAGGTTAAGTGCTTGATATTTATTTAAATGAATATATCAGGGCGCCTGGGTGGCTCCATCGTTAAGCGTCTGCCTTCGGCTCCGGTCATGATCTCAGGGTCCTGGGGTCGAGCCCCGCATCGGGCTCCCTGCTCGGCGGGAAGCCTGCTTCTCCCTCTCCCACTCCCCCTGCTTGTGCTCTCTCTCTCGCTGTGTCTCTCTCTGTCAAATAAATAAATAAAATCTTTAAAAAAAAATAAATGAATATATCACAATCACCATGATCCCTCTGGTTAAATTCAGATGGTACACCCATATAATGAAATAGTATGCAATCATAAAAAAGAAGGAGGATGCACTTATTTCCAAGGTATGTTTTTATATGGAAAAAGTAGTATGCGGGCCAGAATAGTGTTTATTTGGGAATTAACATTAATGTTACTCCCTTTGTCCCACAGGCTGATAAGGCCTAGGAATGTTGGATTATGTTCTGATTCGGGAGTAGTAATAGACTTTATTTTATAGGATGGTTATAAGGATTAAATGTATGACTTGTATAAAGCATTAGGTCAGCGTCTGGTATGTAGTCATTAGAATCACCCTATGGGGGCTTGGTAATTTAGTGAAGGCCTTTGTGGTTGCTTTTATATTTACTTTGTTACATTACTGATTACCTCTGGGCAAATGGCCTCTAGACCAATAAACAGTTCCAGCAGAGGCTGCAGACTTCTAAGACTAGGAAATGGATCAGATTTAGCTTTGTAGAGGACCAGCATCTGCCACCTGGTCTACCCTGCAGAAAAAAAGGGAATTCTTTTTTTAAGATTTTATTCATTCATTTGGGAGAGAGAGAGAACACAAGCAGGGGGAGAGGCAGAGGGAGAGGGAGAAAAAGATTCCCTGTCGAGCTGGGAGCCTGACACGGGGCTCGATCCCAGGACCTGGAGATCATGACCGGGGCCACAGGCAGACGCTTAACCATCTGAGCCACCCAGGCATCCCGAAAGGGCAAATTCACATCAAGTGACAAAGAAGTCTGTTAGACAAGTAAAAAAAGAGACAGGACAAAAATTAGCAAGAAAGGAGGCCTTGGCTGAGGCATGTCTTTGGAAAGGATCACGTGGCCTTAAGCATGCAGGAGGAAAGCTTTAGGAGACCCCCTTTGGAGGAGACCATTGCCAGCAGCCCTCGGAACGGAAATGTTATGCAAGTGATGTCAGCTGATATAACGCCTCTCTGCTGTGAAAGCGGGGGCAGACCTAATCAGAGAGGATGTTTCCACCATGGAATTCTGCCAGCTAGTCATCTTGACCACAACAGATGCTGCTATTTTCTGATCAGTGTTTGCCCTGTTATCTGGGTGCAAACGTCCGTGGAGGAGCACAATCAGAACCATTATGTGCTCCTATGAATCGCAGCCCCACTGCCCGAACCACATGCCCTCCGAAGCCAAAAGTAAGCATCGGCAGGGACTGGAGTAAATTCATGTAAAATACCCATCTTTCACAAGCGCTCATGTATGCATGCTCACAGGCCCTCCACCCCTAAAGAAGGATGGGAGCCCACATTCATTCACTCATTTCAAAAATATTTATGGAACTATCTACTCTGTGCCAGGCTCTGTGCTAGGTGCTGGGGATCACAACAGTGACTAAGACACTCATGTAACTGAGCTTGCAACTTATATTGCAAGTTGGGCAGATGTTTAAAGAAAAAGTAAAACAAATGCATACACATGTAATTGCAGCTTGTGAAATTCATGATGAAATAGACAGGATGCGATCATGGAAAGTCACAGGATGGCCTGCTCTGGACAAGATTAACCACAACATCTAATGTACTGCAGGGGTTCATGGAGAGCTCACTTCACTGCCAGTGCCATTAATCCCATCCATCCATCTATCCATCCATCCATCCATCCATCCCTCCATCCATTCATTCATCCGTCGATCCAATACGGTATGGTGGCTAAGAGCCTGGACTCAGAACAACCTAAGCTGGAATCTGGCTTTGCCATTTATTAATCATTAGGGCCTTGGACATACTGCCTAACTTCTTTATGTCTTAGTTTTCTCACCTATGGAGTAGGGGCAATAATCATATCTACCACATGGTGCTGCTCTAAAATTTAAATGAGATAATGCCCTTTGCTCAGTCCTGGGCACAATGCTCTGTACATGCTAGCTATTTTGTTACTAGTATCTGTTTCTTCACTCCATGCAGGAATATTTACTAAGAACCCCTAAGTACCAAATACTCTGCTGAACATTGGAGTAAAGGTGGGAAAAGAGAAAGATCCAACTATTTCTCCAAAGGAGATGTGTGGGAAACCAAGCAGAGGCTTTCTCCTTTTCTAGCAGATACATTCAGAAGTCATTGTTAACCCCCAAATACTAGCTTTGAATTCCCTCAAGACAGAAAGACAGCTCACAGGTTAGAGAAACCTCCCGGAAAGACAGCTCACAGGTTAAACCGAGCTACCTCCCAGAGAATAATACCTAGCCTCACCCCTTGGCTTTTAAAAATGGGGTTATGCTGGGAAAGGCATGGTCCTGGAATTCTGGAGAGTGGGGACCCTTCTGATTCTGTTGAGCCAGAAGCACACACGCCCCAGTTTACTCACCCTCCCTCCCAAGTTACCTTGAGGAGTTGATAAGGGAACTCACAGGGGAAGTGCCAGAGCCACATAGGGGGGTTTCCAAGAAGGTCTCCTGTTCTTTCTTCAGTTCTAGTGACTGCTCTGCCTCTCTGGGTCCTTGTTCCTCCCACACAAACTGGAAGTAACAGGAGCCTAGTGGGAAGAGGGGCAGGGGGTGCAAGGCTTGAGTGAATCAACAGATGTGGAGGGCCTTTGAAAAGGTGAAGGGCTCTGCTTGTGTAAGGTATTATTATTAGGTTGGGGAACCTGTGCATATAGTAAACATTTCTGGGAGTTGAAAAATCACAAATGTTGAGGGAACCTTGCCAGGGAGCCACTTACAGCAAACTTTCCAAAGAATGAGAACATCCTTGGGCGCGCACTTTTCTTGCCCTCTAATTGTGAATGTTTGATGGAGCTTATCAGTGGGTGGCCCAATCCTATGTAACCAGTTTGCGTATCTGATGCAGTGTCAGACAACAGGCATGAAGCATTGCCCCTTGCCCCCACGTGTCTCCTTGCCTGAAATACCTGCTTTCTGAAATAATTTTACAGCAACTGCTGGACTATGAAGAAAAGCGGTTTTGCAAATAAATACATCTCATAATTAAAACTTGCTCTTTAAAGGCTCACACTTTCTTCCCCACTATAGGTTTTCTGTTCCTGCTAACATAGCATAGAATCAATAAGGGCAAGACAAACCTCTTTAATATATACAGTTTCAACAGCTCTAATAACATATCTGCCTACATAAGAAAGAACGCCTTCTCCCCCTCTTCAGTCCAGCTGATAATTTCCCCTGATTTGTTAAATGCCCTCTTATTTCACTCTCAAAGATAAAGCTTAAAAGGCAGTTAGTCTTCAGGGGGAGTGGGAAGGGTGGATTGAAAAGGGATAAAGTAGAAGATGGCTGTTCTCACAGCCATTTTTTTTTAATGACAGCTTTTAATTTCCATTATGAAAGTAATGAATGTTCATTGTGGGAAAGTTAGAAAGTATCCAAAAAGCTTGGAGAAGAAAATATATATTACTCATAATCCTATCATCCAGAGGCAACCATTGTTAATATTTGGCATGTTTTTGGTGAGGTGTTATTTTGTTTTTTCAGATTTTTCTCCAGGAAGACTTTTGTTCAGTTAACAATTCTGAAATCTGCTTTTTAAAAATTTTACATGATAGCATTGGTATTTTTCCATGGCCTGAGAAACTCTGCAAAGAAGAACAACTTTAGAGTGGCTATATCATCTTCTGACAAGACTGTCCCCCAACTTACCAAAGCTGTTTCGATTTTCCCCCATTATTACAAATAATGTGCTGCTATTATATCTCATCTATTGGTTTTGTTTGTTTGTTTGTCTTTCTGCATAATACGTGGGGCTGGCCATTGGGAGGGTCCCTGGCTGGGTTTCCTGTGGCACAGAGCAGCCATACCAGAGAATATCAAGCTAGCTACAGAGTTAGATTATAGCATGGTAACAGCTGACCTTACTCTCCCCTCTATAACCTCCACGTCCTCCTGAATTCTCTTGACATGGAAGTGAAGAGTGCTACCCTCCACCCTCCACCCAGATACGCAAGCTTGAGAATTAGGAGTCACTTTGGACTTCTTCTTGCCCACCCCTATTCAGCCAGTCATCAACATCTGTTCATTTTACACCCTCAATCTCTCTTAAATCTCCTCTCCCTTCTCCATCCTCACTGCAATTCCTGAGTTTACCTAAATGACCGAATTCAGCGTCTCTGGTCTTCCCTGGCCTTTAACCCACTTCTCTACACA
The DNA here is from genome assembly GCF_009762305.2 of Zalophus californianus. Lineage (NCBI taxonomy): Eukaryota > Metazoa > Chordata > Mammalia > Carnivora > Otariidae > Zalophus > Zalophus californianus. The sequence goes on from NC_045605.1 coordinate 53,001,481, forward strand.
GCTGCCAGATGGTCTTTTTCAAATACTTAGGATCACGTGCCTCCTCTACTTAAAAGTCTTTGATAACTCTCTGCTCCCCTTCCCCACCCTATACCTGAGCTTTCAAGATGTTTGAGTTCTTTAGCTTCATTTGAGCCCCCTTCAAAATCCCACCTGATCTTCTTGTCTAGACTGTCCCAGGCACTGCCTTCATGTGCCAACTAGACTGTCCCAGGCACTGCCTTCATGTGCCAACTCTGAGGCCATAATCTGCCTCTTGGCTTTCATCCATGTCCCTGTACGGTTACCTCTATTTAGAAAGCGCCTCCTTTCCCTTATGGTCTAGCTAACTTTCTTGCCTTCAAAATTCAACTTGAATGCCACCTCCTACAGGAAGTCTTCCCTTACCCACAAGGATTTGGTTGGGGAGCCTTCTGCGCTCACACTCTGCCTATTCCTTAGGCAGAGATCCATCATACTGTGCCTTTCTTTGAAGGTGGGGATTTCTTCATCTTTTTAAACCTCTAAATACTTCAGTTGTGTAGGTCTTAAAAACAAGGGAAGTCTTCTGCATAAACATAGTAAGTATCAAGATCAAGAAATTAACATTGTCCCACCAATGTCCCAATCCAGGACCACGTGTTACATTTATTGTCATGACAGCTAAGCCATCCCTTTAATCTAGAACTGTCAGAGTCTCTCTCTTTCCTGATTTTGGTGTTTTTGAAGAGTATGTGACAGTTATTTCATTGGATGATCCTCAGTTTGGGTGTGTCTGAGGTTTCTTCATGATTAGCTTCAGGTTCTTCATTTTTGGCAGGAGTACCACAGAAGTGAGGTTCTGTCCCTCTCACTGTGTCACATCAGGAGACACATGATGACCACCTATCACATTACCAGTGATCCTGACTTATTAATTACTTCAGGCAGAATTGGCCAGGTTTTTCAACTGTAAAGTTACAATTTTTCTCTTTGAAATTAATCAAAGATCCTTTGAGAGGATGCAAACGATCTTGTTTCCCATCATACTTTCACCTGCTACTTTTAGCTTGGGGCTCTGTTTTCCCATCAGTCGAATGAGGTGCACAGAATGAACAGTGGATTCCAAAATTTTTACTCAAGGATTCCTTTATTATCCCCTCTGCCATGGACCTCATATATTGAAAGATTCTGTCCACCAAACAAATGATATTTCTCAAGGTATATGTGATTCATTTCCCTATTGCACATTCATCAGACATGTCTACTGCACCATCGGCTCACAAAGGCAAGGCTTGCTTGCCTCACCGCTGGATGCCTACAGACCACCATAGTTCCAGCCACAGAGTAGGTGGTCAACAAATATTTGTCAAAGGACTGAATCTACCTGTCCATCACAGCTTATGGAAAGCATTTGATATCTGTAGTGAGGACACGAAGTTGATAAATGCTATCCAAAGGCAGAGACTTGACATTTTAGTTAGTCTCAGAGGCTTTGTCACTGGTCAGTGTTCAGTTATGAAGGTTTTAAAAATAGATTGGACAGAGTGCATGGAAACCCCCCATCCACTCCTACCGTCGTCCCGGACTTTCCGGGAAGCCTTAGTTGGGAGATCTTGAAGAGGCATCCCAGCACCCCAAATTTATAATCTCTGTGATGCCTCTGTAATCAGCTGGCTAGACAATCTCCTGTTCCTACCACAGAGTTTTTAAAATATCCTAGACCTTGTTTCACATTTCTATAACATTACATTGTCACATTTCCTCCTTCATTGCACACGTTAGACTGTGGAGATACGATGTAGCAGAAGATCATGAAGGGAGTTTTTAAAAACGTTGGGGGGAGGAGAAGGTAGTCACATTGTTTGAACTTCTATATGTGCAATGCTTTCTTTCCTTTGTTGTCTCTTTTAACCCTCACCATAACGGGTGAGGTAGGTATAATTTATCCATTTTACAGAGGAGAAACCTGAGGCAGGGCCAGAGGTAATGGCTTGCATGAAGACGTACAGCTCGCATGCAGCAGGGCTGCTGTGGGAATTTCTCCTCTCTCCAAAGCCCTTGCAAGTTGCCACTGCACCAAGCTGCTTCTCCTATCCCATGAAAATGCCCTTCTCGAAATGTGCTGGAGATCACAGTCCAGAAATGCAAAGGACAAATCTCTTGGACCACGTTCTCTGCAGTTATTTTTTAAACGATTGTTATCACGACTGAGTAGCTGTTACCATGGTTTTAGGTAAGTTGTCCGAGGGAGGGCCTTTCTTTGGGCATCTTGTGAGCCTGAGGAAGGAACTCAAGTTCTCAGCTCTTAATTACCTCTGGCTGTGCTGCAGCAGCAATGCGAGAGGGACTGTTCCTGGAAAAGTGTTGAGGGTGTGAAATAACATCAGGGGGTAGGCGGGGAGGGAAGCCACCGGCCCCAGAGTGACCCCGGGACAGGCGAAGAGGGGGAGGGCGAGGAGACCAGACAACACCACAGAGACGGGGGTGGGGGGGTGAGGGGGTGGGGGGGACGGCCAAAGCGGGAGGAAAGAGAACAAAAGGCAGGAGGAGAGGAAGTAGGGAAAAGTCGGGACAAGGAAGGAGAAAGTTTGAGAAAGGGACTGAGCGAGCGAAGACGGTAAAAGAAAAGAGCAGACCGAGGAAGATACTGAACTGAGACAACTAGGAGAATTCGAGAAAGAAAAGGCAATAAAAGGGAGCGAAGATGGAGAAAGGAGCGGGGTGAAAGGAGGAAAGGGGGAGAGAGGAAGCCATCGGGGAGAGCACAGAGACTGGGGCGAGTCGAGAGGCGGCGAGGGGCCCCGGGAGGGCACGCGTCACCTGCGTGGCGCCCCCCCGCGCCGTGGTGCGGCCCTGCTCGCAGCGCCAGTGCGCCGCGGCTCGCCCAGCCTCGCAGGATTGGCTCCCGCCTCCCATTCATGTAACCTGCGTGTGCGCGTGAGTGTGTGTGTGTGTGTCTCTCTCGCTCGCCCTCTCTGTCTGTGTGTAAGAGAGCGAGGGTGGGGGACGGAGGCAGGCAGGCGAGCAGGCAGGGAGGGGAAGAAGAGGAGGGAAGCTATTAAACACACACACTCACACACACGCGCGCGCACACACCCGCCCCAACCCCCCCAGAAGCCTCGGGATTGCAGCTGTTTCATGTGGGGCAGCAGTGCTGGCAGGGACGCCGGCCGGGAGCGGCCGGGAGCGGGAGCCGGGCGTGCGCGCGCGGCTGGAGCCTCGCTGGGGCTCCGCTCCCCTCGGGAGCTATTGTTGGTCTCGCTGGAGCTGAGCGCAGAGCCGGGACCCGCTCCTTCCTGGGCGCCCTGCTCCGGCTCGCGGAGCCGAGGAGCCGCGCCGCCGAGCGCCAGAGGAGCCACCCGCGCGGCGCCGAGCCTCCCTGCCGCCCTCCTCCCCGCTTCCCCGGCGGTGGCAGCCTGCAGCCACGGTAAGGCGGCGCGCTCCGCTCTATGGAAAAGCGCCTCGGGGACCGCGGCGGCATCTCGCCGGCCCCCTCGCTCCTCTTCGCTCGTTGGCCGTGGCGTGGTCGGGGCGGCTTGCACGGACGCCCAGGGCTCCAGGAAACGCTCTCCTCCCTCGGCCCCCACTGAGGGAGGAAGGGAGGGAGGCTGGGCGGGAGGCTGCCGGCGAGGCGAGCCAGTGAGGAGCCCGAGCCTCGGTCGCCGCAGCCCCCGGAGCCCGCCGCGGACTAGTCTGAGAGCGAAGGTTAGGGGAGAGAGGGGAGGTGGGCGCGGGTCCGGGACTCGGGACTGCGGGTGGGAGGGAGGCGCGCGCCCGGGTTTGTCTTCCTCGCGGGGATCCCCTTCCCCGCCCCAGCCCCAGAGTCCGCAGCCCCTCTGCAGACCAGCCTGCCCCTGGGCCCCGGCGGGCGCTGGAAGAGCCTGGAAGGCGGTGCCCGGCTCTGGCGGCTGCAGCGGGTCCTGCGGGCGAGCACAGGCTGCAGCGGCCCCGCGTGCGCCACGGTTGGAGCGGAGGAACGCGAGAGGGACCCCAGCCCCGCGCCCTCCGCAGCCCGCGCGGCGCTCGCCTCTCCTCGCCCGCCGCCCTGCAGCGGTGCTGACGTTCCCTTCCCAGCGAGTGGAGGCTGCAGCCGCGCGGGAGGCTGCAGCCGCGCGGGTGGAAGCTCAGAGCGCTTCTGGGTGTGAGTGTGAGTGTGTGTGCGTGCGTGTGTGTGTGTATGTGTATGTGACTACTCGCACCCGTGGTTTGGAGAAATTTGCTCTGGGTTGAAATGCGATCACCGACCTCCGTCATTTTCCTCGTGTTTTAAAAAAAATGCAGTCTTTTTTGAAGGAAGCAGACGTGAAGGTGATATCGGAGTGTGTGTGTGTGTGTGTGTGTGTGTGTGTGTGTGTGTGTGTGTGTGTGTACGCGCAACCAGGGAATACACAGCTAACTACTGGGGGCGAGGTAAGGTTCAACTGGTGAGTCCTTCTTGGCTGAGCGGTAGGGTGGGCTTCGCTGGCCGCTGCCCGCCCCTTCTCGGGCCCTGTCCCCGCCTAGGCGAGGTTGGAAAGTACTGGAAATTCAACTGCGTGGTCTCTAACTTTGGAAGTTGGCTCCCCTTTCAGGGCGACACGTTAAGGCGATTTGTATACCTTGGTCCGTGTGTACGAGGGTATTATTACTCCGTTGGGTAATAGGAGCCCTCTTCAGAAGCGCGCCAACCCCCCGCGGGTGTCTCAATCCCCCTCCCACCCCCCAGGCCTAGAGAGGTTTGTAGAGAGGCAGTTATCCATAAGAGACCAGTGCAGCGAACGGGGCGCATTGAGGCAGCCTGGGTTTTGGTAGATCCTGCCTGAACCCTTGGTATTTGACGAATCCACGAGATCGCCTTGCTGCTTTGTGGAAGGCGGCGGCGGGGCACGCTCGGGATTCGAGCGCGGGGGCGAGAAGGTGCCCAAGTGCTGAGCCTGTGCGGCGGTGCACGCAAGATCTGCCGTACGGCATCGCGGGCAATTATATAAACTGGCTGCTCAGTGATTGATTACCCAGAACCGTGATGTGAGCACCCGGTTCGCGAAAGACAAGCCTGAAAGTTTGCGTGCTTGGGGAATGTAAGTACCGGGGCGCACCCATCCCGAGACCGGAGGGCAGGGAGACGCCTGGCACCACGGCCCCCAATTCCATGATCGGCGTTGGGTGCTGATGCTACTGTCTCCAAAGAACCGGTTATCGAGACAGGAATTGGGTAGAGACTTTGGGATTGATCAGAGAGAAAAAGCCGGTCAGAACTCAGGGTTGATGGCGTCCCCAGAGCCCGAGCCTGTCTCGGGGGTGTTGGGAGGCCTTGCAGGGGATGCTCTTTCAGGAAACTAACTTTGCATCCTGGGGAACCGCTAAGCCTCGCTTCTCTGCCTCTCAGATCTCCAACCCATCTTTCACACCCAGTGCCCTTCACGTGTTTAGAAACCTGCCTGCGCTGTCTGGTCCACCTTGGAGATGCCAAGCATGCCAGCCATCCAGGCCTACTCTGGCGGGGGGGGGGTCAGGAGGGAGAGGGCTGGCCTCTGCCAGGGTTGGCCACCATTAGGTACCCATTCCTGGTTTCCGGGGCTAGCCGGGCGCTAATGGGGTAGGATGGGGATGAGTGCAGAGTATGGCTTCCGCCTCTTTGCTTCTCTCCTACGCGGACCGCAGTTTGCTTCTGTTGCGTTTATTCTCCTCTCCCTGCTTCCCATAGCTGCCGCAGCCTGTAGCATGTTGACGGTCTTTGATAGAGAAACCACAGTAGTGGAGTGCTTTTAAAATCTTTTTTTCGCCTGTAGAGGGATAAACCACCCCAGACCTGACAGAGGCTGAAGTCTGAGGCACAGTGGCCCCGAACTCCCTCCTCCCCTCCCCCCGCAGGCAGGAGGTGGTGGTGTGCTTGGGTGGAGCGGGGGGTTTTGTTTTTGCCACATTCCACGGTCCCGAAACCCCGCATCCCCTCCCACTGAAATCCTGGGTCGGTCTGAGTATGTTCCGCGCTGTAAAATAAATCCTCCCTTCGCAGACCTGTGGGGCCGTTCGGATTTCCTGCCGCTGCCATGATCCTTAACAATGCGATTACAAAGCTCGTGCTCGGCTGGGGAAAATCCCCAGGTGCCCGCCGGCCGCGCCTTGACCTTGCTGAAGGCGCCTTTAACCCGGCTGCCTGAGAGGCTCCGGGGCGGCCGCGAGGGTCCGGGAGGGAGGAGGGAGCCCTGGAGGGGCTGTGCTTGCTCGGGACAGGGCGGGAATCCGGTCGCGGCGGGGCGTCCGCGGGGAGGGGACGGGGCTCCGTGGCAACCTGTTTCCCCGCGCCCTCCCGCTCCACGGCCTCCGCGCCGGCCGGGTGCCGCCGTCCTCTCCAGGGCCCTCTCGCCGCCCCCCGCCCTCCCCGGCGTCCCGGGTCGGGGGCGCGGGCCGAGGACCCCTCGCGCTCTCAGCCGGCTGCTGTGCCCCCGGCTTCCGGCTCCTCGGCCGGCCCGAGCCGCGCCGCAGTCCGCACTAGCCAGGCCGCCGGGTGGGCGGGGCCTGCACGGGAAACCCGAGCCCAGACCGCCGCGTTCCGGACGGGTGCTAGCCCAGGAGCCGAGCCGCGCTGTGTCGCGGTCCCGCCGCGCTGCTCTCTCCCCGCCTGCCCCCATCCTCCGCCCTGCGGCGCGCTCCGGGAGCTCAGCCGCTCAGCTCTGCCCCGGAGCTCTCCTTGCCAAAGTTAGGAGGATGTTTTCACAGGTGGTGGTGGAAGCAAGTTTGTGTGTGCGTGCTTGTGTGTGTGTGTGTGTGTGTGTGTGTGAGAGAGAGAGAGAGAGAGAGAGAGGGAGAGAGAGAGAGAGAGAGAGAGAGAGAGAGCCTGGAAGGGGGCTGTGCGGCAAGGCCAGCCATCGCGCAAAAATGGGATTCCCCTCTTTGTAGGCGTTATAAGAGAATGATGAGAAAGAATCTGTTTTCTCTGGTGAGGGTGATGATGGGCGTCCTTCCGCCTAGTGGAATTAGACCAGTCTGAGCTGATTTCCCGGGGCGAACGAGCGTCGCCTCTCATCGGTTCCTTGCGTGCAGTAGGTCCTTGTGAACGTCGCGGAAGTGAACGCCCCCAGGTTCTCCAGGCAAACTTAGGACGGAGATGTTCCTATAGCGTTACGGGGCTAATTCAGGGAAGGTTTTATTCCCAGCATGTGTCTTTAAGTGAGCGGAGGCAGAGAGCAGGTTGGCGTGTGAATTCACCGTCTTCTGAGGGTGGGGAAGTTGTCAGGAATGGAAAGGTTCGGTTTTTGAGATTTCTTGGTTTCATCTCACAGCTTCCTGTTGTCATCAAGGACTCTTTTGGGGATGGGGGTAGAATGGGGCCAGTAAAATCCAATAAACCACCCTAGTGGACTTTGGGGGGAAATAGGGTCAGCCTTGCTCACTGCGGGGCTGGGGCGGGGTTAAAGGGGCGGTGGAACCAATGTTCAGCCTAAAGAAGAATCATCAGAGGGCAGTTCTACAGCGAAGGGAATAATCTGGAACATGAGGTAGTGAGCTCCCCACTGAACAGGTGTTGCCGTGGGAGACTGGGTATTATAGTACTGGACGATTTGGATCTCCAATAGATCTGACTCTCTGTGGCATGATCTGTTTAACCGTCTCTGGTTTTGTGGGAGTAAATTGGTGGGATGTTACTTTAACTCCTTTATTTACTGGGTGGAAATCCTGGCGATGTGGCTTTAGTTACCTTTGGAACTTCAGTGTGCTCTCCTATAAATGGGAAGATATTCTCTAGTTTACAACAAAGTAAGGATTAATGTCACAAAACCTCACAGATGATCATTCCCTTCCACTTCCTTCATCCCTTTCCAACGCGGTGCATTTGTTGGGTGGGGGTTGGGCAGGAAAATCAACATCCCCAAAAGAACCAGCAACATTGCATCCATGGTCTATTTAAAAACAGCTCAAGTGCTTGAAACAAAAAAAGCCTCTCTTTTCTTAGAAAAGTCATTTCCAGTTTTGTTAGAATTTCTCCCTCATTGAGTCCTTTTTTATGACAGAATTACATCCTTGTGCAGATTGGCATGTTACATAACCCGATATTTCCAGATCAAGAGTTAAAAATATGGGAAAGAGGGTGATTAGGAATTTAAGATAAAGACTGTTGGACAATACAAGCAAGGGACTCAATGTCAGACGCCCTCTTACACTCTTTAACTCAGAGGGGTTGAAGAAAATGAGATGGAATGTCACCTGGTGTAAATCCTCACCTGGGTACTCAGCCTCCCCTGTCCAGTCCCAATAAATGGCTACCCTGCCTGGACCTCAAGCTGGCCACTGTTCTTTCCCAATACATTCTCCCACATCCATAAATCTCAAAAGGGAAACAAAAGAACAATGGGATTTAAATCACCGCCTTGCAGATTTGATTCCAAGAGCCTAGCAGGGTAAATCAACGTCAATTCTAGATCTGAGAGACCGATTTTTACCTGCCTTCTTACATGGTTTATCAGCTTGGCTTACTGTAGCTGAAAAGCTGAATCACTCTGTCATTGCTCTGCACTGACAGACTGCTATGGGGGCCACTTGGAAAGTAACACGTGCCCCGGTTCCCAGGGAGTCCAGCGTGTGTAGATCTCTGAACACATAGTTTTCCACAAGAAAAGCTTCTAATGAAATAGTGTAAATGTAGGTGCTTTATTCCTCTGTATTTATTACTTTGCCACAGTTTTTTTAAAACTTAATTGTGTTTATTCTAATTATCAAAGTATCTGTGTTCACTGTAGCAAGGTAAAGACAATAGAGAAAAAGCTGAAGGAAAATAAGTTCACCACATTTTGAGTCATAACGTGGGACTTTATGCATGTAAAAAAATGAGATCAGAGTCGTAATTATGCATTTTCATTTAATGATAGATCTTGCCATGTTATAGTATTTCTCCCTCTGGCAACATGTTTAATAGCTGCGTAAAACCTCAGTGTTTTAATATGCCATCATTTATTTAACCAGTACTGAAATTTTGACTTTTTGTTTATTTTTAGTTGTTTTTTTTTAAAAACAAAGCTGCAGTAGCCACCCTTGTGCACTGTGTAATTTTTGTATTTCCTTAAGACAAATTCCTAGAAAGTAGGATTGCAGGGTCACAGGCATAGGCCATGTGAAGACTTCTGTCACCCATGAGAAGCAGTAGACTATACTGTGATTTCTACTTCATCTTTTTTTTTAATTTTTTAATATTTTATTTATTTATTTGACAGAGAGACATAGCGAGAGCAGGAACACGAGCAGGGGGAGTGGGGGAGGGAAAAGCAGGCTTCCCGCAGAGCAGGGAGCCCCATGCAGGGCTCGATCCCAGGACCCTGGGATCATGACCTGAGCCAAAGGCAGATGCTTAATGACTGAGCCACCCAGGCACCCCTCTACTTCATCTTTTAAGCCAGAATAGGGCTGTTTACTTTATAGTCCCTTCTAGACTTGGGAGCCTGGGTAGCAGAGGGATGTAGGGGTGACAATCAGACCTCAAGCAGGGGATTTGCATAACTTTGAGCTGTTCTGCTGAAGTGATAGGCAAATCCTTTTTCGAGAACATTTTTCTTCCCTGGCTGTTTACGAATCATCACTTTCTGTAGCGCTTCAGCCAGCAATGGAGTTGAAATATGTAAATATGTTCCTCTGTATTGTAGGTGGGGCTGGCTCCACAGTGAATGACAAACAGTTCCTCAGAGAAGTGTGTGTGTCTAGCATTTGCTCAGGCGATGGATTCCATCCTTCCCTGCCCTTCCCCCTTCCCTTTTCCTTTGGCTCAGAGGCCTTGGAATGGCCGCCTAGGAAATCTGACAAAGGAAACAATTGGGACTACCCACAGCAAGCTTATCCCCACCCGCTGCAGGGCATTTTGCTGGAAAACCCGCCCAACTGTCCCTCTGCAGGGTGCCTGGGCACAGTAAAAAATTAAATTAACATGCCTACATGCTGTTTCCTAAGTGGGGGTAGTTGGGTATCTCTTCCCATCCTGGTATGTGCCAGTTCAGTGAGAGGGTGTATTTGTCAGTCTTGCTTTCACGTGTCAAATTTCTGTGACCCAGAAAAGATTTGTTCCCTGTGGTTAGATGACTCGTCATCTGACAAAGAATTCAGTGGAGCCACTGGGGGAAAATCCAGTCCTCCCATTTCCAAGGTGTCCCCGTACCCAGCAGGAGACATCAGGAGCCCCTTTAGATCAGAGAGAGGTCACCTCAGCCTTGTTCCTTGGTGTGGTCACCATGTAGGAAGCCCACTCCACTGGTCAGAGACTCGGAATTTTGACAAGTGTTTAGATGCTGCCTTTGATACTGACACTTCTCCAGTGTCACTAGGGAAGGCAGTGGAACGTTTTTTGTCCTTTGTCATGTTCTGAACATCAAATCGGGGCCTTTCTTTCATTTGGAAAACACAAAGGACACAGGACATTAACGTAGCAGGATCTCAAAAGCTGTTATTCAGTCCCCCTACTCCCTGTCTCCTTGAGTCCTGCATTGGCTTTGTGGATGGTAGCCTTACTGCTACCAGTGGCAATGATCGTCAGATACAATTGATAAATCATTATAACCCTCAAGCACATTAGATTTTAAGAATGTTTTCTTTTAAAGAGCTGAATTTCTTGCTGTGGAATGACTGTTGATTCTAAAAATCGGGTCTTAGAACCCCTTGAAAGTCAAGCAAAAGAGTTGCAGCTAACACATTATGGCTTAGGGTAAAACACTTACCCATACTTGGAATCAGTTTCCCTTTCTATAAAATTAGGTTGGGAGAGGAGAGTGGATTTGATGTTTTGTAAGGTCGTACTTCTCAAACTTTTAATATGCACGTACATCACCCAAGAGTCTTGTTAAAGTGTAGGTTCTGACTCAGGTCTGAAGAGGAGCCTGCGTCTGCATTTCTGGTAAGCTCCAAGATGATGCCATGAGGCTTGTCCCTGCTCCAAACTTTTAGTAGCCAGGTTTCAATCTACTTCCTACTCTGACATTATTTCAGAAAGTAGTAATAATGACCACCAGACATCAAGAGGAGCTCTCTTATATTTATAGATGGCACTATAAAGGGATGTGTCCTTTCTTTTGGGTTTTGAGAATTGGCATCTTTTAGCAGACAGAGTAGGGAGGGACATAGTTCTCTTATCCGGTGGTTGAAGGTGGTGGAAGAATGGGGCAAGTGTCAAACAAACACATATTGAGTACCTTCTATGTGTTAAGTAGCTGCTATTACCTCCATGTTCTAGATGCGGAAACTGGGACTCAGTAAGGCAAACCATTTGCCCAGGGTCACACACCTAGGACTAGCATTTGATCATAGGCCTCTCGGGCTCCAGAACCCTTGTTTCTTCTAGAATAGCAACTTTGTAACGTTTTGGAATGCCATGTCATTAAAACTGAGTGCTTAGCAAAGCGTTTCTCTTTAGAGGTCCTTTTACTGGGTCTACTTTGAGAATGGATGAAGACATTTAAAAATTTGTTTCATTATTATGCAAGCAATGAAAGTGCTTAAGAGCTTAAAAGCAATTTGTTCAAGTTGGTTAAATATCCGCCCTCCCCAATCTTGTTTGTATTATTAATTTACTCATCAAACTGTGACATCAAAACCATTGTGAAAGTACATTTCAGTCTCTTCTGATTGGTGGAACGTCGTAGATGGAAGTTTGTATTGATGAGGTCCACAGTGGAAGGATCTAGTTCAGAGGGAGTCAGAAAAACCAGCTCTTTACTATATAAACTCAGCCTTCCTTTGGCCTCTGGATGAGAATTGGTTGTTTAAACGTTTTATTAATGTGCAATTATTCTGAGAACCAGTCAGCAATGCACCTCTTTGCAAACGTTAATTAGCTGATCTTCACATCACCACCACATGGCAGATAAATAGCATTAAGCCTGCGTTTGAGAGAACAAATGGACACACGGAGATGAGGATGGAAGAGGCAAACTTTTGCCTTGCAGGAAGTATGGTAGAGGGAAGCAAAATTAAGAGATTACTTGAGTTTGTCACTTAATGAATATTTATTGGGTGATGCCCTCGATATTCAAGAGCTGCACTGTGCAGTGAGTGCGGTAGTCACTAGTCACAATTTAAATTTAATTAAAATGAAATAAAATTAATAATTCATTTCCTCAGTCACACTAGCCAGATTCCCAGTGCTCAGGAGAGGATAGTGGCTATCATATCAGACAATGCAGATATAGAACATTTCTATCATTGCAGAAAGTTCTATTGCAGCGTGTTGGTCCAGTCGCTCAGGATAATGAAAGACTAACGTAAAGATCTCTGCCCATGCAAAACTCTCATGTAAAATTCCCTAAAACAATAGCCGACATGAAGCTGAGTACTGCGTACCCCAGTAGTGGTTAGGGACTTGGCTCCTGGAGCTGAGCGTCTTCAGTTCAAATCCTGGCTGAACCACGGACTGGTTGTATGACTAGAGGTAGGTTATCAAACACACTATGTCTCTTTGCAGACTCATGCTACTATTTTTCACCTCTCTTATTAGGCAAGATTATTTCTAAGACAGTGCTGGATTCTGGAGAGGGTGCTGGAAGACAGGTACTCTCCTTTGCTGCTGGTGGAAATGCAAATTAATACACCCTTTTAGGAAAGCAATTTGGCAATAACTGTCAGTAGTCCTAGAAACACTTGTTCCCTTTAGCTCAGTATTCCAATTCTAGGAATCTAGCCAAAGAAAATAATCAGAGATGGGCAGAAAAGATGTCAGAATAAAAATGTTCATTGCCTTGTTATTTATAATAGTGAAAAAAAAAAGATAAACAATTGGATTGGACAAGTATGGCAGCCAAACAGTGGGATATTATATAAAGATTAAATGTCATTTTCAAACATCTGTTTTTGTGACATAGGAAAATGCCACAATAAAATTGTTTTAAAAAAATAATGCTATACTATTAAATCCAAAGTATGTTTTCCAAAGCAGACATTCACTGAAGCAGGACTAAAAAGAAACAAAGTATTAAAAGTAGTAGCCTGTGAATTAATAGTATTTTTGATTGTTTTGAGACAATTGTTTTAGCTTTTTCCTCTAAAGTTTTGTGTTTTATTTTCTTTTACTTTTTTTTTTTAACTGAACTAAGAAGTTTGGCAACTGGGTGCACTCAGGCCCTGTCCTCTCTCTGCTATGTTGTGTGGTCAGAGACTCCCAGCTGCTCTTAATCTGCCTTTGTAGCAAATTTGGAACGTCTAGTTTATCCAATTGTGTTTGTCTACCTTCAAGGCCAGGATGTACTTCTGTCCAACCTTAATTCCTCTTTTTGACCGGTTACGTCCATTTGTACATGCACTCTGAGGTTCTTCAGACTGAGCAGCATGGAGTCTTGGGAAGAACATCAGCTTTGAAGCCTACAAGAACTAGGTTTAGACCCTGACCCTCACTTCCTCACCGTATGACCTTGAGCCACCCTTCTGTGCTTCAGTGTTCTTTATAAAATCGGGAAAGTGATAGATCTCATCTCATATCACGTGGCGATGAGGATTAAGTGTTCACTTCTGTAGAACATCTGGCACATACAGGTAAATAAAGAGGCAAATGGCTTCAGGGTCTGGCACACAGGGCTATCTAGAACATAAGCTAATGTATTCCCCAGGACACTCGTGAAATTGGCAAGAATCCCCACTTTCCAGATGAAGGAGTGGGGCCTCTGGTGGTTGCATGACACCACCCCTGTCACATGGGCTTGTGAATGACAGAGCGGGGAGTGGACTGAATCTGGCGGCCTGGGAAGCTTGCGCCTTCTTTGGTGCAGGCTCACCAGCTCCCTTCCTGGTTTCCCTGGATGTGCTTCATCCTAATGCTATGTAAACCCTTCAACATTTCCCAGCCATGCACTCATCCCTTTCAAGGAATAACTAAGACAGACATTCCTTTTCTGTAGGTTGAATGATTATAACAAAAACTCGTTTGACTAAAAATGTAGCCCTGAGCTGCCAAGTAACAGAGGCAGGGATGCTGGTCCTAGAACCATTTTCTGGGAAGTCTGCAGGGGCCTTGGCCCTGGTGACTTTTTGCTACCAAAGATCTGCCACACTTCACTTCTTGGTAGCTTGAAAGAGGTACCAAATTTGTGGACAGCCCCAGCTCCCAGTTTTAACACTTTGTGGGACCTTGGGCAAGTTACTTCATATCTTCATGGGTTAGATCCTGTATCCATAAAATGGGGATAATAGTGAGTGTTTGTTAGGGTTGGTGGCAGGATTGTCATAAAAGAATGTGAGAGTTTTGTGAGACCTTGTCGTTGAATCAGCATCATTATTTCCAGGGCCTTTAAAGTAACTTATTTTTGGGACAGCTAAGTCATGAGTTGCTTTTTCTCCACCAGGGATGGTTCCCCCATATACTTGGATTAAGTGCTTCCCAGGGCCATGTAAGGCAGAGGAAAATGCCCAACAGACTTGGGCTTGAATTCTCTGCTTTGTCATCTGGTAGCTGTATGAATTGAAGCAAGTTATTTAGGTTCTCTTAGCTTCCATCCATTTATAAAATGGAAAACAGAAGTATTGACCTCAAAGAGTTGGTGTGGGATTCGTGAAGTAACTTGCACAGTGCCTAACAGGCAGTGTCTTCAATGTGAACGGTAGCTCTGGGCTTTGCTATTTTTCCTGTGACCGCACCCACTCAGCTCCTGGTCCTCTTGATTCTTGCTTCTAGAGCCTTGAATGCACTGTTTACGCGGGTCAATGGTGGACAGAGCTATGGTGGAGGCGGGTACTGAGAGGGTCTGAAGGAGCCTATTTATGGTTTTTGCAGGTCAGACTCTGAGAGGACCTCTGGCATCCCTGCCCTTTTAAAAAATGGAGGGGCCTATAGAAGTGGAAAAACCAAAATGCTCTAGATTTAAACCGGCAGTTCCTGGTTCTGATTCCAGCTCTGTCCCTTTGCCACTCGGCACCAGATTGGCATAATGATTCTTTATCTGCTTCTCTGAGCTACTGTCTCCTTCTAGATTTTGAGTTCCAGCTCAGTGCCCAATACTGTGGATTCCAACCCTGGTTATGCATTAGGATCCCCTGGGGAGCTCTTAACCAACACCAGTGCCCCAGCCCCACCCCGGAGTGCTCTAGAACAGCTGTGGCTGGGACCCAGGTGATGCCAAGTTGCAGCCAGGATTGAGAAACGGTGCATAGAGTAGAGCCTCATTAAATGTTCCTTCCCTCCCTTCTTCAAAGCATAAAGGGATCCCATATTGAGTAATTTATGTATGAGGAGGGTGACCTAATTTATTTGAGCCATGGGACTACAGATATAGTAATCAAGGCTTCTTTCTCATCGCCTCCCTGCCTCCTGGCAAACTGGGGCATCTGGGTCAGAAAAGTGTGGCCTTCTCATTCAGCCTTTTTCCTCATTTCAACACAGTTGCATCCCGAGTGCTGAAAAGGCCTCGCTAGCCTTTGCCTAGAGATATTGTGATCTTCCTTTGACCTGGTTTTACTCCTTTTATGTATACTTCTGGGCAGAGGCCCTGTTAACCATTCATGCACAATCTCCACTCAGGATTCCTGGGGTAGAAGGGGGAGTACCTGGTCTCTGCTACCTATGAAAGGGGATCCTGTGGTAGCTCTCCAGGATTGGTGTCAGACTTGACATTGCCCAAAGGCCTGCAAGCTCTGCACTTCCGGATGGTTTGGGTGATTTTACATCTTTTACATCTTTTAGATAATTAATATTTGCTTGAGAAATCCTATTCAGTTGGCTGATTGTCTTTTCTTTTTTTTTTTTAAGATCACTTCAAATCCACCTCAAAGTAAGAAAAAGTGTTGTGTTCTGGAGAGGGCTTTGAAACTCAGTGTAGATAGGCACTGCCTGGGGACTTGTTAAAATGGAGGTTCTGCTTCAGCGGGGGGTGGGGGAGGTGGGGGGCCTGGGATTCTGCATTTCTAACAAGCACCTGGGAGATGCTGATGCTACTGATTCAAGTCCCACAGATTCGAAAACCTAGATCTTTCTCCCTGCTTCTGCTTTCTCTTCCTTCTCATCTCTCCAAGTATAGGAGTAGCAGATGTGAAGTGCCATAGAGCAGTGGAGTCTGTCAGTTTTGTGCACCTTTTTGTCAGTATTGTTTTGTGGTGGCCTCACTGGTGGCAGATGCAGTGTGACAGTAGACATACTAAACCGTGATCATTCTCATGGTGCCACAGAAGGTTTCCAGTTCCAGGTATTCAGTTGTATTTTCCAGGCTTCTTCCTACAATCTTGTCAACACTTGTTGTTTCTTGTGCTTTTGATTTGGCCATTCTGACCCGGGTGAGGTGGTATCTCATCATGGTTTTGATTTGCATTTCCCTGATGATGAGTGATGTGCAGCATCTTTTCATATGTCTGTTGGCCATGTGTATGTCTTCTTTGGAGAAATGTCTATTCATGTCTTCTGCCCAAATTGGATTATTTGTTCTTTTGGTGTTGAGTTGTATACGTTCTTTATATATTTTGGATACTAACCCTTTATCAGATAGGTCATTTACAAATGTCTTCTCCCATTCAGTAAGTTGTCTTTTAGTTTCGTTGATGGGTTTCTTTGCTGTGCAGAAGCTTTTTATTTTTATATAGTCCCAATAGTTTATTTTTGCTTTTGTTTCCCTTGCCTCAGGGGACCTATCTAGAAAAAATTATTACGGCCAATGTCAGAGAAATTACTGCTTGTGCTCTCTTCCAGGATTTTTGGTTTCAGGTCTCACAAGTAGGTCCTTAATCCAATTTGAGTTTATTTTTTGTGTATAGTGTAAGGAAATAGTCCAGTTTCACTCTTTTGCGTGTTGCTGTCCAGTTTTCCCAACACCATTCGTTGAAGGGCCTCTCTGTTTCCCCATTGCATATTCTTGCCTCCTCCAAGCTTCTTTCATATTCTCAAACTCATTAAGCCTTGTGGCACATTATAGAATAGGGAGCAATTTTTATTACTAGAATAAGTATTACATTCAAAATTTTATAACATTTATCACATTTCTATTTAATGTGTTTTTTCTGATTGTACCAATAATACATGTAAACAATAGAAAATTTAGAAAACCTAAGATAAGCCAGAGAACAAATGAAAACAACCCATAATCCTGTCATGGAGAGGCAATTCCTTCTAACACTTTGGTTTTCTCTCCGTTATTGTTTCTATGTACAGCCCTACTCTCCCCCCTCCCTCACTCCCCCTCCCCGGGCCAGTGTGTGTGGAAAGTGCACCCCAGGGGTGAGATGGTCACTGGGGTTGACCCAGACCTCATTTTGCTTCCTGGATCGGTGATGGTGTCTCTGTTTTTAAGGAAAGAGGGAAAGAGAGCAGAGGGTTTCAAGTATCTCCTATACTTGAGGCTCATAATCAGACTGTGCCCGGAGCCCCACCACTGTTTGCCATCTGCACTTCCACGGCCCCAGCTGCCCCATCTCTCCTGATGGGTACGGCTGTGGCCCTGAATGCACTCCCTGCTTCTGCAGTTTATTCTCAACACAGGGTCCAGAGCGATTCTGTTAAGACCAGCATCAGAACATGCTGCTTCTCAGTTCGGAACACTGTCATGGCCCCTCACGTGTCTCGGAGTAAAGGTCGTAGTCCTTACATGACCTATAAAGGCCTCCTTCAATGCCAGGTCTCTCCTACATCTCTGACCTCACCTCCTGTGCTTTGTTGAAACGTGTCAGGCCCAGACCTGCCTCAGGGCTGTTCCCTCTGCCTGGAATATTCTTCCCCTGGATATGTACATGGCTAGCTACCTCCAGGTCCTTCCTCCAATATTACCTTCTCAACAAGGCCCACCCTGACCATCCTGTTGCATTGGTGAGCCCCCCTTTCTGCCCCCAGTGTTCTGGACCTCTCTTACCCTGCTGTATCTTTTTTTCTTCTTTCAGTGGGCTTTCATACTCTGTTCTGTGATTTCAACAAGATGACGCTGGCTGCCATGTTAAGAATAATCTGAGTACGAGGGTGGGATGGGGAGGTGGGAGTGTGGGTCAGGAGCAGAGCATGCTCTCTGATTTTCTTCCGTATTATACTCATGATGGCGAAAACGAAGGCTACTCAGATGAGAACAAGCAGCGGCTACAAGGGAGTCAGCCACCATCACTTGCCTTTGGTGAGACTCAGAATCAGACAGAGTGGCGGAAAAAGCTTCATAGTGGAAAAAAAAAAAAAAAAAAGCAAGCCTTTGGGCGGCTTGGATTGGAGGCTGTTGGCTGTGGAACCGGAGGCGATCTAACTAGAAGCTGGGAGCTGTATGTGATTAGTTTGGGATGCGTATTTTGCTCGTTCTCAGTGGTCCAGAGTGGGGTTAAATTTTAAAACGCGGGGGCAAAAATGTAAAAAGTTGGCAGGTTGTTGATCAAGTCCTGACCGTTTGGGACTGGCTGCTGCTGAGGTTGGGGGTTAGAGTTGTGTTTTCATATCTGGTCTGGCCATTGTCTATCTGTTTAATCTCTCCTGACTATTGTAAATCTCCACTGGGCGGTGATCTTTGCCTTTTGCTCACGGAGGTGACTCCAGGGCCTAGAATAGTGTTTGCCAATAAGAGGCTCTCGGTCTCAGTTGAATCGTGTGCATTTGGCCTGCATTACTTCATTTAGTCCTTAAAACCGGTCTACTCTGTGGCAGGAACGAGATGTGTACCACCTTCAGATGTCTGTTTCAGCTAAAACTTTTCATAGAAGATGTTTAGCCTCTCCTGACACCCACCTGCACTGATGAATTATGCCTTGAAGGAAGAATTAATTTGGGTTCCTAGAAGGAGAATTTGCCTTCATAACCTACCCCTGAAGGTGGGACATAGGGTGGGAAATTCATTCTGCACTGGAGTTTGGGTGATGGTCTCAGGCATCAAAGCAGGTTTCTGAGGCCCCCACATTCAGGCGTGTGTGTGTGTGTGTGTGTGTGTGTGTGTGTGTGTGTGTGTGTGTGCGTGTGTGCATTTACAGTACATTCTTGGAACTTTTCAAGTTAAACTGTTGTCATGGTAACTCTCATGGTTGTCATTTCTTGATTTGTTGTTGTCACCCTTCTCAGTTTCCCATCTTCTTAATAATCAGGGAATTAAATTCACTTGTTCAGAAGTGGACCCCAGAGACAGGCAGGCAGAGGCCAAAGAGAGGATGTGATGTGGGGAAGGACAGCAGGTGTCACAGAGCTCACACCAGAAGGGGAGCCAGGTATCTGTGAACAGACCCTGCCAGCTAAGTAGGCCATTTGATCCCAACTATGTACTGAGCTCCCTACTGTGTGCTGAACTTAGCCACTCTGCCAGGCCGACTTATGATGCTCCATCACCAGCTAACTATGTGAACAGCAGAGGCAGGATTTGAATTGCGATCTTCCTGGCTCTAAGTCTGTGTTCTTCTATTTCACCATTCCAGGAGTCAGGAAAACATGACCAGGACTTTGGGGTAGTCTCTTAGATGCTAACCACAGTCTTTCCGCAAGGGCTCCAGAGGCTGAGGTTGGCTGGGGAGGGGGTGGAGAGCTGGCTTCAGTTCACCATCAGGAAGAATATTCTCCCAAGTACTGTACTGCCTGTGAAGGAAGTGAGCCCCCCATCATGGGAGGTGTGCAAGCAGGGGCTGTTAGAGTATTGAGGAGAAGCTTCCTGTAGGAGGTGGGAAGTTGGACTCACTGTCCTCTTTAAAGATTCAGTTATAGAATGGCTGGCTCCCTTGGGTGGGGCTGCTCATCTAGATCCTTGGCACCATTATTAAGTGCACTGATGAATCAGTCAATGAGAGCTTGCTGAGTGAGCTTTGCCCCAGAGTAGGTATCATTCAGGACAGAAGGGCAGGAGAGTCCACTCAGACCTCAAGGTACTTAGGATACGGTTAAGAGTATTACCGGACACGAATTTAAGACTGACCTACAGTCGTGGCTGGACCATCTCTAGACATCGTCAGCTTTGGAACCATTGACTAGATAATTGTTGCGGGGGGCTGTCCTTGCTGGAGACCCACCGGGCTGGCTTGTGTGAACTTTGGCAGATTAAACAAGCCCTAAATCTTGGGTCCTTCCTCTTCAGTGCAGAGTAACAATACCTGCTTTCCCGATGAAATGGAGTAATATTCACTGAACTTCTAGCACAGAGCCAGGCACCAAGTAGACACATCTGAGAAAGAACTCTCACACCGAGGTTGACTGGGGGAGGCAAGGGAAGCTTCAAAAAGAAAGAAGTGTTTGGCGTCGAACTTGAAGGCTGAGATTGTGTTTTCTGAAAGGACAAGAAATGTGACCTTCCTCTACTCTTCCAGGCTTCCTTGCCCTTGCTGAGCACTCCGTATTCTCTTCTAGAACGGGGGCCAAAGAAGCTCTCTGAGACCCTGGGCTCCTAGAAGCAGTAAGTTTGATTCTGGCCTCCCACTTAATTGTCCCTGTACCTCCTGCTCCAGGCACGTGCGTAAATTTGCCCCTGTACCTGGAGCAGGCCAGCAGCAGGCCCTCTTTCGCTGTCTTGTTAAGTAGGACTTGGAAACTGGTTTCCCTGCAGCTCCCTTGCAAGAAAAAAATGCACCGAGTAAGCATTCAGATCTGGCTTGGACATGACAAGAGCTACAAATGCAGCTGAATATTTCATGAAGACCTTTTCGTACCACATGCTCTGCTTTTATGGAGGGCAAAGGGGAGAGAGCACAGGCTTGGGAGTCAGACCATCTCGGTCTGAGCCCTGACTCCTCGGTGGGATTTTGTGAGGGATGTCTCTTAACTTCCCAGGACCTTGGTTTCCTCATCTGTGAAATGGAGAGGCTTGCAACTAACTTGGGGTTTGTTGTGAGGGTTATAGAAGGTAATAGAGGTAAAGCACGTGGCAGGGGGGCCTGGCACATAAGCTTAGTAAATATTAGCTCTCTAGTTGGATTCTTCCTGTTCTTTTCCCAGAATTTGTGCTTTTAGGGATAGCATAGTCCTTCTGGGTGACACAGGCCAATGGTGTGGGCCTCCTAGGGGGATTGGTTGGGCTCAGGGCAGCCTACCAGCCTGCGCCTTTGAACCTAAGCTTTGGGATCTGGTCCAGCATCCTTGAAGAGCTCACCAGTTGGTCCCCGTCAGAAGGCAGGATGTAGAGAATTCTCTCTGCTCCAGTAGCCCAGCTGAGCATACTGTCAATTCAAAAATAAACCAGTCTATCCAAAGGCGGGTTTAAAATATAGAGGTGACAAGCAAATTCCTGCCTTGCCTTTGTACAAAGATGGATAATTTGAAGAGCCAAAACAGAAGCCTGATGAGGCTCCCCTGCCCCAGGCCCAGCCCCAGCCTCAGGCCAGGCCCTGGCTCCTCCTGTTCCTACCGGGGAGCCAAGGTTGCTGTAATGAAAACAAGAGGAGTGTGGTGTTTTGTAACTATTTTTATGCCTACATCAGACTTGATGTTAGTGCTCCTGAATTATTGAACATTTTTCTTTCTCAGCTGGCCTCTCCAGCAAGTTTCTCTCTCGGGGCAGAGGGAATTGTTATGGCGGAAAGAGTAGAGGCAGATAAACATTGGCTGTAGGGCTCCTGCTTTCCTTGCAGGGGAATGACATTATTAGGTGTCCTCTTGTGAACTAGGGGCCTCCTAGTAAACTGAGGTGGCAGGTGTTCTGGTCTCTGTTTAGCAGACAGAAAATGGAGGCTCAGAGAGGTTAAGTAGCTTGCCTAAGACCACACAGCAGAAGTGAGGGAGTCCGCATTCAAACCCAGGTCTTTCTGACTCTGCAGCTGGCGCTGCTTCTCCTGAGGTAGGCTCTTTCCTCTACTATCTTTACCTCATGTGTGTGTGCACGCGCGCGTGCGTACGTGTGTGTGTGTGTGTGTAGCCCAACTCCACCTGCTAGCCTTCCAGACACAGTATCAGAACACCTCCAAACCACATGTATGGGGGCGGGGTGGGGGGGTGGGTGAAAGGAAGTGGGAAGAAGGACCTCAGAGGAGAGATGAGAAGCAGGGGGAAGGAGTCTCTTGGTCCAACTGCTGTATATTGGAATAATGGGAAAACTGTCGCTGCTTTTAGTAAGAGGTCCTTTGAGTGCACTTTGCAGGTCCAGAGGCATTTTGACACCGCTCTGTCAGCACCACCTGTGGGGAGAGAGCCCCTCCCTCACAGTCCAGCCATTTCTTTAAAGCGGTATCTGCACTTTGGGCCTCTTTGAAGGAGGTGATGATTGGCAGCTCTAACCCACCCTGGACAACGGGAGGGAATGAACTAGACTCTTATCATCTGCCTCTCGTAATTAAAGTCCATCATAGACTTTTAATGGATATTTTGAACGCGACATCCAGGCTTGAAAGGAATCCTGCTGTAGATGGGGATCAAGTCTCCCTGCAGAGGCAGTGTCTCACTGATACCTGTTTTTATTTCAGAGCCAGGGAAGATCACACATTTTCCATATTCTGTTCCTTTAGTGCCTATTTAATTATTGGTGACCTCAAGATGACTTGCTTCCAAGCATTTTAAACTCCTCATTCTACCTTGGTGAAATTATCATATGAACTCTCTGGGAGATAGGCTTCTGAAAATCAGACGGGGACACTTATTTCAAAAGTGCCCATCGTTATGGTGTCAATAAAATGCACTGGAATAAAGCAGTTGTTAGTAATGTTAATAACAGCTGTATTTTGATAGCAATGCGCTTTATGACTGTATCAAGTGATATCATATTCTGTTAAATAAAGTAGTATTTGACACAGGCAAATTCCTTGATATTAAATCCCAGATAGCTGTATGAAATACTGGGCCTCCTTCACATATATATGTATTAAAGCAGCCCTGCCATGTTTTTTCTAGATGGCTCTATTTATGAAAACTTGCAGGCTAGGTAATGGAAAGACATTCCAAGAAGGCTTCTTATGGGAAATAATTTGATGTAAAGTTTTATGAGCATTTAAAAAAAATGACCAGGGTGTTTTCAAATGTCTCAGCTTGTGATTTTGTGATGAGGAGAGAGGACGGAGAGTCACATTTTAAAGATGCTAACCATGTGCCAGAAGCTTCTATGCATGGCTCGTCTCACCTAAGGCACACACAAGCTCTCTGGAAGTAGACACTGTCAGCCCACTTTTTACTTAGGCAACACTGAGGAAGGTTAAGTAACATCCTTACGGCTATACTGCTGGTAGAATTAGTGTTGAATCTGGATTTATCTGACTCTGGAGTGCATGCTGTTACCTCTGCCCCATATTGGCTACTAGAACTGGGTTTCAAGCAGTTTTTTTCCCCCATATTGCATATGTATGTGTGGGTCTCAGGGCATATGGGGGGCATAATAGCTTTATTTTTCCCACGAGAGAGAAGAACGACAAAAAAAACCTGGTTTGTGTCCAAATAAGTTTGAGAAATGCCAAATTGAACAAGTTAAATGTGTTCTTGCACTGCAGGAATTCTCAGAGCCTTTCCTAATGCCAGTGTGACTCTCCAAGAGAGATAAATAGCACACATGAGTTCCCAAACTTCCAGCATGAGAGTTTAAAAAAAAAAAAAAAAATGTTTGCAGAACATCTATGAGCGGCGTTGCTTCAAAAACTCTTGAAGTGCTGACTGCATGGGTTACCAAATGGGCAGGGTTATGATCACTGTCCCCATCCTAGAGGGGTGGTCAAAGCAGAAGACACTGCCCGGGCTCTGACTGCTACACTTACTGGGTATTCTGAGTATCTCGGTTATCCTTTTGAGGTATTAGTCACTCCTGATACCTGGAATGGCTCTCTGTTCCAACCTTTCCCAACCTATTTTATTGGAAACATCAAAGAATTTAAATACAAAGGATAACGATTTAACATTTTCTTGTATGTTAAGTCATCAGGAGGGAGAAACCTTTACCTTGCATTGTGAGAAGGATTTGCATTGTTGAAAGAGCTAAAAGACAAAGATAAGCTTTTAAAATCATATATGGAACAAAGAGAACACAGTGGGTTAGAATCAAAATATTTAAATCTGTCTTATTCCATTAAGGGAACTAAAAAAAATGGTTTCTCATATTTTTTTCTCTCTCTGCCTCTCTCTCATACGCGGGTGCACGTGCTCACGTGCGCACACACACACACACATTATCACTCAAGAGGTCTCATACACTGAACTCCCACACCTTGGATCTGGAAGGAAACTGAAGGATAATTTGGCTCACTTGTGTGGCTGGAGAAACTGAGGACTCAGAGAAGGAAGGGCCTTGCCTCAACCCACAAAACTAGTTATCTCATGGGCCATCAGGCCAAGGTGTGGAGACAGGGATAGTGTCTAACATGTTTTGAAGCCCTACTGTGTGGCAGAGCCTAATCTCCTCACCTCCTCACAGCCAACCTAGGAGAGGGGTATTATCTTGGCTTCCATTTGAGGAGATGGAATTGGGACATGTTCAGCAACACAGCCCATGGCCGGTGACCGGCCATACTGTGGGATTTAAACCCACTGTAAAATCCATAGCACATCCCAAGCCCAGAACTGCTTGTCTTTTAATGAGGCGGGAGGGATCCCACCTGTCCTGCACAGTGGTTGCTGTGGGTGCCATTCTGAACATGGAGGAAGGGAGCAGAATGCGTACCTGTGGGCGTGAGCCGCTCGGCTTCCTTGTTCCCGACTGCTCAGGTGGTTTATAAGCATTGGGGTGAGTCACAGAGCAGACAAAGGCCACTGACTCAGCACAGAGAGGGAGGTGCCCTTGGTTCTTAATTCCACATTGCCGTGGCTTGCCGGGGTGGTTTTGGATTCTTTAAAAAGCCAGGTAGGTTTTTACCTCCTCAACTGATTTAGATGTGACTTTGTCCTGAAGGCAGGGGAATGGCTTAGCTGCCATCCATGGGCTTCCTTCCATCCTGTGCTTCACACCTTTATAAGCTAAGCCTATTGTAAATATGGCTTGGAATATAAACAACCCAGTGAGTTTGGCTTCCTTCTAGGTGGGACCTAGAGAGGCTACACGTTTACTCAGGGGATGTGCCATTGCTAGACACTTCTTTGGGATTCCTTTTTGGGAACTGGGGAATGCAGTCATTCATCACAGAGTTTTTCAATTAATATTTGTCAAGAATGTTCAATAGGCCCTGCATTGTGGGCCAGGTCAGGGGACATGACAGTTCCAGCCTTCAGGAGGTTGCCGTGTGTTGGAAGACACAGCTGTGTGAAGGAGTGACTAAAGAGGTGTGTGAATGTGGAGGGAGGCATCCAAGAGGGTCAAGCCCCCTCTGTGTGGGAAGGTGTCACTGGGTAGGTGGGGCTTGCACTGTGTTGAAGGGTGATAGCGTTCATCAGGGTAACAGTTGAGAACTTCCAAGTAGAAGAAACTGCATCTACAGATACATAGGAATGTGGGAAATCAAGTTACTTCAGTTGGACTTGAGCAGAGGATGTTATATTGGGTAATGAATGGTATGAAGGAGAATAGACTGGGAGAGATTCCTAAGAGGCAGCGTTGACCTTCAGAGCGAGCTCATAAGCCACATGGTCGGCTATGTCTCATTAGGTAGAAGTAGCATCTTGCAACCTGATGTTCTCCATGTTCCCCATATTGCAGTCCCAGTATCTTTTGCTTATTTAGGGAAATCAGTTGCACCTTAAAGAAGCAGATTTACCACCATTGAAAAGACTTCTCCTAAGAGATATTCCAGACTGATATTTTTCAGCAGAAGTTTCTGCAGTGATGGAAATATCCTATATGTGTGCTTTCCAGTATAGTAGCCATTCGTGTCATGCCGCTGTTGGGTCCTTAAAATGTGGATAGAATAGAATTTTCAACTTTATTTCTGTTTTATTATGCTCTTTACATTATTATTTAACATGCATAAGTATTTACCATATTTATATGTTTGCTTTTTTGAAAAAATATTTTATTTATTTTAGAGCACGTGCGAACAGGGAGAGGGGCAGAGGGAGAGGGAGAGAATCTCAAGCCGGCTCCCCGCTGAGTGCGGGGCCTGACGTGGGGCTTGATCTCATGATCCTGAGATCATGACCTGAGCCGAAATCAAGAGTCGGATGCTTCTCTGATGGAGCCACCCAGGTGCCCCTATATGTTCGCTTTCTATTGGGCAGTGCTGGGTCAGTGGGAGAAAACAGATGAGCCCATTGCTGCTGCAGACATTGTAGGAGATATGTACAGGGGGAGGCACCCTAGCCAGGGAGAGTGCGGGCAAGGGGTGGCCATATCTGCTGGGGGACCAACAGAGTAAGGGTGTGGCGAGAAGAGACATTCTTCTTAATGGACTCTGAGATTTGAGGAATTTTCCAAGTGGGGATGGGGACGGGGTGTGTAAAGACTCCCCAGGCAGAGGGGAGGGCATGAGAAGAACAGAAGCTCTGGGAAAAGATATCCACCAGGGAAGTGTGCCAGGATGAGGTGGCCTCAGGAAGAAGGAGGGCCACTGGGGAGCTTGGACTTTGTTCCGATGGTGCAAGGCAGCTCTATATAGACGATGTCACAGTGTGAGGATCAGCAGGATGGCAGGAGGCATGAATACTGTTCTTCGAAGGGCTGCATAATTCTGTAGTCCTGCAACTTAAACACCATAGTTCAAAGCCAAGATTTCAAATCAAAACGCAGACTTGGAATTTCTTCTACTTAGATCTCTCCTCCTTATATTGTCATGTTTACGGCCACTCTTGTGTTTGGTGTTTCCTGCACGTAAGTACGGACCCCAGCACCCCGGCGCTGGAAGGCCCATTAGGGAACAGCCCTACAGGAACCACTGATAGCCCAGAGAGGCTGCCGGCCTCCTCATGGCTGCTCAGCTTTCCCTTGCACCTGGATGCCAGAATTTAGTCCCTGGGCTAGAGAAAACTCCAGACACGCTTCCAACGCTTTTATAAGAGTCAACATCTGGAAATACGCTTGCCTTTGAAGAGCAAAAATCAAGTTCTTTTAAAAGGTTTCTTCAGCACAGCATAAACGTTAACATTCTTGTGCCAGCCTTTGGATTTGAGGCTCTCAGTTAACTACTTTCCAGATATCTGTTTGGCTTTTAATATTATGCAGTATTGATATATTGATCAGGGCCTCAGCCACGGAGTATCTTGGCTAAACTGTCCCGTGTCCCTAGCAAATAAGAATGACTGTGTGAGCGGCAAGAAAGGGTCAATGTTGCATTTGTCTGCAGTGTCTGTCTTTTTTTGTTGTTGTTGCTGCTGCGGTTTGGTTATGCCCCAGAGCCCTGCCAGTGCCTAGGATATAAAACGCAAGCCTTGCTCAAGAGCCGTGTCGGTGGCAGGCACACCCATACCCTCCGGGGGATAGAACAGAGGCCTAGACTGGAACCTGGCTCTACCACTAACTAACCGTGACATGGGGTAAATCCCCTGACCTCACGGAGTCTTTGGGTCCCATCTGTAGAACTGGGTCTTGATGCCATCCTCATTAGGTTCCTATGAAGGTGACAGGATGTGGATATAAAATTCACAGCATCCTGTCTGTCACAGAAGAGGGCAACAATTTAATAAATGGTAACTGGCACTATTTTATGAAATTTTCATGTCGTTAAAGACATAAAGAAAAAATAAGCAACAAAAGGATGCTTGACATCATTAGTCATCAGGGAAATAAAAATTAAAACCACGGTAAGAGGGGCGCCTCGGTGGCTCAGTCAGTTAAGTGTCTGCCTTTGGCTCAGGTCATGATCCCAGGGTCCTGGGATCGAGCCCCGCATTGGGCTCCCTGCTCAGCGGGAAGCCTGCTTCTCCCTCTCCCACTTCCCCTCCTCCCCTGCTCATTCTCTCTCCCCACCACTCTCTCTCTTTCTCAAATAAATAAAATCTTAATAAAAAGAAAAAAAAAAAACCACAGTGAGATATGCCTTCAAACACACTTGAGTGCCTGAAAATGAAAAGACTGATCATATTGAGCGTTGGTGAGGATATGAGGTGGCAGAAATACAAAATGGTACTACTACTTTGGAGCACAGTTTGGCTGCTTCTTAAAAAGTTAAGTACACGCCTAGATTATGACCCACCCATTCTACTCCTAGGTACTTATCCCAGATAAATGAAAGCATGTTTACATATAAAGCCCTGTACAAGAATGGCCACAAAGGCTTCACTGGTAATAGCCCAAAGCTGTAAATGACCCAAGTGCCCATCAACAGGTGAATGGGTAAATGAAACATGGTGTATTCATACAATGGACCACTACCCAGCAATAAAAAAGGAAAGGATTCTTGGTAAACCCAGCAACATGTATCAGTTTCCGAATAATTATACTGAGTAGAAAAACCCAGGCAAAAAAAAGAATATGTGCCATCTGATTCCCTTTACATAAAATTCGAGGACAATGCCAAGTAATTTATCGTGACAGAAAGCAGGGCAGTGGCTGCCGGCAGAGGTGAGAGAGGAGGAGAGTATGGGGAAGTTTGACGGGGTCATGGATCTGTTCACTGTCTTGATTGTAGGGATAGTCTTGCTGTTGTATGCTGATGATCCGAACTCATCAAGTTGTACAACTTAGACATGTACAGTTTTGTACATCAATTATAGCTCAATAAGGTGTTTTTTTTTTAAGTTAATGTCCACTACAAGAAAAGACACATAGCATACTCATTAACAGGGGTTTGTTTACTAGATGTTGAGTTAGCTCCAGATGTTACCATGGCGAATAGAGTTTTAGACTCCCTCCTCTACCACTCATTGTGGCACCTTGAGCAAGTTACTTAACCTCTCTGAGCTACAGTTTTCCATATGATGAAGCTACATCCCTCCCTTGCTGTGGTACACACAGATCCTTAGCGTGGAGTCTAAAACATTGTGGGTGCCCCAAATTGCTCTTTATAATGATAATACTATTTGTTATGTAGAATTGTTAGGTACCCCAAACCAACTACAAGCAGATGAAAGTCCCCGTGAACCAACCTGAATGAAAACTGAAATGCTCTGCACTTCTTGGGGAATAGAAATGAGCGCTTCCATTGTGCTCTAGAACAGTCTGTTCCCTTTGGTGGATTAAGCATGCTTTAATTTCACAGATACTGGTTCCATTCAACAAACATTCTTTGAGGATTGGGAGAACTTCCCAAAGTAAGTGACGAAGCCTAGAGTCTTAGAATCGGATGACACTGGAACAGGCTTTTTCCAAGTTGTTGTTACAAGGACAACCATTGAGGCTGGTGAAGGAAGGCGCCTTGTCCAAGGTCATAAAGTGGTAGGGTCAGGAGTGAACCAGTTCTCCTGGCCTCCCAGCTAGCATGCTTGCCTGTGTACCACGTGTCCTGCCCTCTAAGCCAGAGAGCATTTCATCAGTGGCAAGGTCCTCTGAGGCTGTGTCTAAATGATCAGAATTAGCGGATTCTGAAAGAGGAAGTTTTCTGCCCAGGTCTTAAGAGTCAGGGAGCTCAGTGGGCAGCGGGCCAAGGTTTTGGCATTCTTTGCCCATGACCCAGGCAGGACTCTGGTTGGGTTCCATCTCTCTACTCAGAGCCTTCATCTCTGTTGTGTGTTTCAGATCCATTTATATGAGATTGCTTTGGGAATGCCTGTTAAAAAAAAATCGAAAAGCCAGTTGTGTTTTTATTGCTTTGGCCATATCATGTAGGGCTAAATGAGTTGTATCTATTTCCAGTGGCGAGCAGCTTGGAAAAGTAAATTCTTGGAGGCCTAATTCCAGAGGATTGACACAAGAACCTTTAGACAGAGCATGGATACCTCTTCATGCGTTCCATGCTCGGCATCTCTTACTTATGAACACAGGCAGTAACAAGGAACATTCAGAGGGCATCTTGGCAGCCATTCTTTCTCCTGGTCCTGGTCTAGCCCTGTGGGATTGCAAGGCGGGATTATTATACTCTTGGGTGACAGTAAGGAAAGTGAGGACTCCGAGAAGTTCAGTGGCTCCTCAAGATCACCAGTTCCTGTGCAGCAGGTGTGGGGCCCATGTCTTCCAGTGTGGATCCCGGCTCTCTGCTGGGCCAGATCAGCTATTGTGGGATTTCTCTTAGGGCTTTGAGCTCGAAGGAAATGTCTCCCAGTGAGTGTGTACCCGTGGGTGTGTATGCATGCGTGTGTTCGCATGTGTGTGTGGGTGGTTGGGGTGCACGGCAGGGCCAAGGGATTTTTTTTTCCCCTCCAAAAGCAAAGTCAAGTTGAATTTTGAAATATGGATTTAAATTATATGTATCTTGTGTTTCTGTACCTCTTTTTTTTTTTCAGTTCCCAATATAGGATGCATGAACAAGCTCTATATAGAGCCATAGGAATTGATCTTTCTTTTTCTTAAAATATTTGCCATATAAGCTTCATCCTCCTCTGTGTGTGTGTGTGTAGATATCTATTTTTCTCCATTTTTTTGCAGACATGATTTTTTGGGTAAACACTTCAGCTTGCCTCTTCTAAAAGTAAGGACTTTCTTCTACATGACCATGATATGCTATTTATACCTAAGAAAATTAATAATAATTTACAGTTGTCATTGTCCAAAAAATGTCTTCATGGCTTTTTTTTTCGCCTCAACTAGGATCCAAACAAAATTTATGCATTACATTTGGTTTGTATGTTGAACCAACATTCTTAATAAGCAGTCTTCATGAGCTGGAATTATCTCCAAATTAGAGTAAAAAGCCCTCTGCAGCTGAGGCAGCTGTTCAGGACTGGCCCTGAAGGTCTCCTGGGAATATCTGTGCCCCAACACCCCCCCCCCCCAGGTCTGCTGACCAATCAGAGGGAGGAGCTTGAATCACTGTGTCAGGATGGAGGATCTCAGGGAGGCAGGGAAAGGCAGAGTGATCTAGCTTCCTGTCAGCAAGGCTCTGGATTCCACGGCTGCTAGAACCAGAGCCACCTGAATCTGTGGCCAGCTACTCAGGAAGCAGGGAGCTGCTGAAGGCATTATAAGCAGCCTGGAGTGTGAGCCCACGACAGCTGGCCTTGGGAACAGGGGACAGTTGCCAGGGGGTTTGGGAACCCTCTGTAAAATAGGACCAGATTTGGAACATAAGAGGCCTGAAATGTGTTTTTGCTCTGATTTCTTTTTCTGCTTCTCATTTCTTTTTTTTTTTTTTTTTGGTAATCTACCTTTGAAAATGAACATGTCCTTGCAGGCATCTAGAGATTTTTTTTTTTCTGTAGACATCCAGTGGCCGTATGTTATTATAACATGGTTAAGACAGTGTAGCTGATACTTCACTAAGGCACCCACCACTGATCCCTGTAGCCCTCCACCCTTGCCTTTGTCATGTGGTGACCCTGACCCATGTCCCCGTCCCCTCTGGACTGAGTGCTGTCTAGAGTTGCATCTCAGTGCTGATACAGTGCCTGGCTGTATCCAGAGAAGGTGCTCATCAAATAGAGCACAATGACCCAGAGTTAGAATTCCTGCGATCAGCCAAACAACACGGCAACACGTAGAAGAATAAATGAACAAAGGGGTACATGCTTGGAAACACGACAGTGACGTATGTTTTCCAGAAGGATGGTACTAGGGAGTTACTGGGAGATGTGGTAAGTATTTATTTATTTGGTAAATACTTAAGTTCTTACACAACAGCACTGTCTTAAGTGCTTTAAAAATAACTCATTTCATTTTCTTACAACCCTCTGAGGTAAGGACTCTTATTTTTCCTACCTTATGTTTGAGGAAGCTGAAACCTAGAAAGGTTAAAGGATTTGTTCAAGGTCCCTTGGCTAGTGAGGCGAGCCAGGACTTGACCCCAGGTAATCTGATCCCGAGTCCCCTCTGTGCCACTTCACGATGTGTTGAGTGGGGTTGGGTGTCCCAGGATCAGGGAAATCACTCCAGTAACCCAAAGCTGCCTACCAGGCACGGCAGGAAGGCTGTCAAGGCTAGACAGCAGAGGGCCTGTCTCCTAGCTTAGCCATCTTGAAGGAGCAAGACACCTTTGCCACTCGTGGGGCCTGATGCTTTACACCCTGTTGGGTGTCCTCGTGGGGCAGGGCGTCAGTGAGTGGGGCTGCATTTTTTGAGAGTGCTGCTGGACTTGACTAACTGGCTCTAAGTTGCTAACGGAGTTGGGAAGACCATGTCCTCTTGCGGTGTTTAGGAGGTCTTCAGAGCTGTCAGATTGGCTGCGCCAGTCCCCCCCCCGTCCCTCCTCGTGACCCAGCCTGGTCACGGGGCTGAACCACCAGCGGGCTAAGCCAGGGGACCTCTGCTGTGCCATGCTGCAGCCAAACAGAGGTGCTGCTCCTCGGGGCGCCCCTGCCAAGCCGGGGCCCGGGGGCACTGGGTTCCCACTGTCATGGAATTCCCTCTGGAAGGTGAACGTTTGTTCGTTGGGGGTTCGAATGGCTGCAGAGCTGACACAGGACCATCAGAGGAGTAGTTTTCCAGAGGTGGAAGGGAGTGAAAACATCTCATCACCTCCTGTTGAGGCTTTGATCACTCCTGTTGAACAAGTCTGTCCTGAGCCTTACAGCCGTGCCTGGGGATGAGACGAAGAAAGCTTCAGGGAGCTTGCCGCAAGAGTGGATGCTCTTCCTTCCTGCCTTTTGTGAAAAGAGGAACGGAGAGGCCGAGGGCTACTGCAGAAAGCCCTGGGAAAGCTGCCACCAACGAGGGAGAAGTGGGGCTCCCCGAAGCCGACCCAGGAGGGACAGTATCTTTTCAGGACACACCCAGATTTGATTCTTCGTTTCACTACTCACTCACTCTGCGGTGGAGAGCAAATGGCTGAATCCCTCTGGGCCTCAGTCTCCTTAGCTGAAAATGGGCTAACAATACCTACCTCCAAGGGCTTGCCTAGGCCAACGTCCAGGGCACCGCATCACACTTCAGGGAACAAAAGTAAGAGGGCGGCCATTCTGCACAGGAATCAGGGTCCTCAGCAGGCCCTTAGGGCATTCCTGCATCACAGCCTTGCAGCCTCTGGAGTTCGCTAGGAGCCTGACGAAGGCAGTGGGCCCCAGAAAGGAGGGAGGACTGAGGAGTCAGGCAGGCTCTGTGTCCTCCTAGCACCCAGGCTTTGTGCAATCATCTACTGTCTCCGGGCCTCACTTTCCCTGACTGTGAAATGGCCAACTGGCCTCTGTGGTCAGGACCTACCTGGAAGTGCTTACTATGTGGAGGTAGGACGTAGAAAACAATTGGAATATGGAATGTTGACGGCGTAATGTAGGGACTC
The DNA here is from genome assembly GCF_009762305.2 of Zalophus californianus. Taxonomy (NCBI): domain Eukaryota; kingdom Metazoa; phylum Chordata; class Mammalia; order Carnivora; family Otariidae; genus Zalophus; species Zalophus californianus. Next base: position 53,034,379 of record NC_045605.1, read on the forward strand.
CACCCACTAGCATGCACGTGCGTGTGAGCGTGCATGTGTGCGTGCGTGCAAAGGGACAGGGTTGATTAGCAAGGGAGCTGGGGACAGAGGTGCCAGGCTTGGAGAGAGGTGCTCCAAGTCTTCGTTCTCCCTACGGAGCGTAGGACCTACTCTGGAGACTGAGACAGAAGAAAGGAGGAAGAAACAGGATGAAAGGAACTCACACTGACTAAAAGGCCTGCCATGGGCCAGGCTCTTTACATCTCTAAGCTTATAGCCTTTGCTGTACACCCATTAGGCAGGCAGTACTCTTTCCTGTTTTCAGATGGCCTCAAGGAGGATCAGAGAAGGCCGATAATTTGCCCAAAGTCACACAGCTCTCTGAATTCCAGATCCCTTTCCGTGAAACCTCTCTGCCTGTGCATGGATATGCATTAGGATAGGACTCTATTTTGGGAAAAAAGGGAGTCGATACCAAGAGGTAAGAGTGTAATCCATTTATATAAACTGTTCTAGGAGGAAGCTGTTTCCAAATGGCAAACACGGACTCATTTCGCCAGTTAATATTTGTTGAGCACGGGCAGGCACAGTGCCAGGTGGTGGGGATGGAGCAGACCCAGGCCCTGTCCTGGGTGAGGAAAGTAAGATGAGAGAATGAATCTGAGGGTGGCCAGAAGGGAAATTACATAGGGTGCTATGCAAAACAAGAACCGGAGGAGTGAGGGGCCCTGAGATAATGTCTTGGTTTGGGTTCTCCCCCAAGCAGACCTGGAGGAAAGGATGTGAGTATAAATAGTTTATTTTCGAGGTGATTCCAGGGGGTATGACGAGGGAGCAGGGAAGGTAGACGCCGAAGGGAGGAAAGCTAATAGAGTGTGCATGACCTGGTCGCCCCTGTGGGCAGAGGGCCAGCTCCGTCCTCCGAGGACCCCCAGGGAGACACTGAAGCACTTGCCGGACCCTTGTTCCATCAGGTGGCAAGAAAGCTGGGGTATCCCTCTACCAACTTGTGCTCCTCACTGGTTGTGGATTGCTTCCAGGGATGTTAACTTCCAGGGGTTTCCACCCTGCCCCACACATGGGTTTACAGGGCCAGACAATTTCCAGCAAGTGTCTGACCTGAGGTGAAGGCTTCATGGTGTGGGGACTGTCCACAGCAGCTGCAGGAAGGTTGAGGGCATCTGTAGTGCCTGTTATAGATGGCGTAAGGGCAGAGGGGCAGCATCTGAGCGAGCTGAGACCCGAATGGAAGGGGATGGCTGCAAAGGAGCTAGGGTGCTTACAGCCAGGATGCTTCCTTGAGCCCTTCTTCCACACTGCTCTGTGGCAACCTGAACTTCTAAGGGCAAAGGCTCATCAGCCTAGGCCCCGCAGGTGCAGGTTGCTGTCCAGCCTGGATCTCTGCCATCCTCTCTGTCTCCTTGACTCCTCTCCCTGGGTCACACAAATAGGCTCACTCTTCTTTAGCCAGAGAACTCACAAATGCCTTAGAAATAGACCCTCATTAGATGCGTTAGGTCCAGCTCAGTCGTACCAGGATCTACCTTTCAATGCTGCAGATACTCACGGAACAGCTCAAAATGTGTCCCGGCTCTCCACCGCTCTGCCACACCGCTATATTTAGCCCTGAGGCCAATTCCCAGCCCTTAATATATTCTGCTTTTCCTGGAAGAGAAGCGCACAACAAGATTTGTCTCTGCGGCTTACTTTAAAACCAACAACAACAAACAACACACACACACACACACACACACACACACACACACACACACACACACACACACACACACTACCCCCATTGATGAGACTTTATAAATCAGGCAGAGGAAGATAAAAAGGACTACTTAATACTTCTCATTTATTCCATTCAACAGTCAAATGCTTTACAAAGCCCATGCAATTATATTGTTATTTTATAATCATTAATCCTGCAGTGAGCTGCTCCCCCAAAAGCCCAGATGTCTGCAGGCACCTCTGGTTTTGCCTACAAGCCAAGCCATCCATGAGTTTCTTCTGTGCCCTGTGATGTTGCCCCCGCGGATGGCAGCGCTGGGCAGGAGCAGCCTTCCCTGAGCTGCTGGTATTTGACTTGGATGCGTTTCCCAACACATAGATCTTCCTTTCTTATCAGGCACCATTTTCTAACATCTTTATACATAGAAGAGACAAATATGATTATTTGGGATGAAATATCGCTATCCTCCAAAATAGTTTTGTTCCTTTCTCTTTTGAATTGTGCGTTCTGTGGAGAAGTATCTCCTGTGAAGTTCTCTCTTGTGAATCATGTATCGGTGACCCAATTTATTGAGTACCTCCTACATCCCAGGTATTTGGCAGATCCATGCACTAATTTTATTTAATGTAATCTTTACAATGACCGTCTCCAACCCAGTAGTGCTATTCTCCTTTATGGAGAAGGAGCTTCGCCTCTGTGACTTGCCCAAGGTCACACATAAAAGCAAGTGGAAAAATCAGACAGAGGAAGGATTGGATTCTGACCTCCTTGGATTCTGACCCAAGTCTGTCTAATTTTAATGCCTGTGATCCCCAAACCAGGTGGTTCTCAAAGTGTGGTCTCCAGACTAGTAGTATCAGCATCACCTGAGACCTCATTAGAAATGCAGATTCTCAGAGTCCCCTCTAGACGTGACCAATGGCAAATGGCAAACTCTAGGGGGTAGGGTCCCACCCTCTAGGTGATTCTGGTACAGTCCAAAGCTGGGGAAATACTGTCATCACCCATTTGTTTAACTACTTATATACAGTTAAACTTGGAGGAGCTATGAAATTTCCTCTCCTCTTTGTCAGTATAATTAAAGTGAGGAAAATTCCAACAAACATTTATTTTTTTCTCTAGTAAGAATGTCTTTCAAATTTGGAAGGCTCTAAACTCTCAGCTCTCTGGATTTGAATCTAGGTCTTACTGCTTATTAGCTATGTGATCTTGGGGAAGTAATTTAACCCTGTAAGTCTCACTTTCTGTATAGTGCAGATAACGATAATCCATTACAGGATTCTTGTGAGGATTAAGTGAGTCAGTGTCTGCAGAAGTGGTGAACATAATGTCAAGTGTATCATAAGAATCCAATAAATATTAGCTAATTGTTAATAATTATATGATTGGTTCGCTCATGTTAGCTGTTAGTAATAGTAGCTAAATGGTGTAGTGCTTTTTAAATTGCATCCTTCATTAAGGAGTTCAGCATAAGTTTTATAATAGAGTTTTCTATGGCTGATTTGAATGATATTTTTAAACCCTGCCATTCCTTATATTTGAATCTTAGCAGTAAGTGCAGTTACCGGAGTAACTGCCTAGAAGAAACCACGAGTGCTACCTTAAAAAATCATTTATGGAAATCTGACACATAGTAGGTGCTCATACATGTTTGCGGAGTAATGAGTTGAATGAATGATCAAGACGTCACAGATGTGACGTCTAGTCCAGACATTGCCCACATGCACTGTCAGGTTGTGGTGTGGGGACCAGAGGCTGTCTCATATTCTCTTATAGGCAAGCACACAGCATAGGGTCTGGCATAAAAGTAGATGGTCAATGATTACTTCCTGATTGAATTTTTTTGTTTAAAAAAATGCTTCTATCTTTAATCTCTTCTATCAATAGTATACCTTGAGATCTTGTAAACAGATATCAAAGTAAGAGTATATTTTTCTCCCTAGATACTCCACTGCCCAACATTTTTTTAAAAATGAAGTTTTCAAAGAGTGATCAAATAAGACTTAGGAGCCAGGAGACCTGGATTTTTGGTTCTGTTTTGCTGCCAGGCTTAGATGTGACAAAGGCCTGTCACTTAACTCTCAGCCTCTTTTATTCGTGTGTAAGTGGAGAAGGTTGGACTAGATCAGTGTTTGCCAACAGGGACTGATACCAAGTGGTGGGAGATGTGTTACCTAAGCAGAGTATTAAATAGCATTGAATCACATGGTCAAAAAGCCCTGTTTCAGTTCCTTTTCAATCTTTGTGATTTAGTCAAGGAGAGAGCCTGATTGTGCCACTAGTAGGTATTTAATATCTCCCGGACACTGCCTAATCTCCTACTTTAACAAAGCCCTGAGTTTGGATAAGGAGGTGAAAGTATGTACCTTGTTTTGTTTTCAGTGTTTTTTGTATTTTAAAAGATTTATTTATTTATTTTAGAGAGCAAGCATGAGCAGGGGGAGTGAGGGAGAGAGAGAAGCAGACTCCCCGCTGAGCATGGAGCCCGATGTGGGGCTTGATCTCAGGACCCTGAGATCATGACATGAGCTGAAACCAAGAGTCAGACGCTTAACTGGCTGAGCCACCCAGGCGCCTCTCATTGTTTTTATTACTTTTTTGGGGGATTTTTCTTCTATCCATGAAGAGGTGGTGTTTTTTTTTTTTTAACTTACCATAATGAGGTGCATGTTCCCTTTCTGAATAAATTGAATAAAGAAACAAAAAGTCAGTTGATTTTAAAAATTAGGTTACTAACAGTGCAGGTAGTTTGGAGGCATGGCAGAACCATGAAGATGGAGCAGGAAGTTTGGAAGCGAGATGAAAGCCAACAGACCCCGGGCTTAGCAGCCAGGAGTTAATGTAGAGAGGAGGGGAACCTTCTCTTTGGTCAAGACTGCATGTCAGTGCAGTCAGGCCAGGAAGGGAGGTGGGGAGCATCAGTCCTGGGGCAGTGGTGAAGACCAGAGCCACCGGAGTGAGCCCCAACCCACCCGGAGATTCTGGTCCTAGCTCTTGGGTGGAGCCAGGGGCGTGTATTTGTAGAAACCTCTAGAAATGATACTGTTGCCAGCCAGTGCTCTAGATGAGGACGTAAGGTTAACTGCACATGTAGAATCCAAAAATCCTTAGGAAAGAACCAGAAATGCAGAGAAAGTTGACGGGCAGAAGTGTTCACCACAGCATTATTTATATGTACAGATGGCTGGAAAGTACTCACCTGCTCAACAGTAAGATAAAAGTTAGTTATGGCATATCCCTGGGACAGAATATATATATAGCTGTTCAAAATTATATATATGGGAGCTAGTAGAGATGTGGGAAAATATAGTACAATGCCAGGGGAAAACAATACATAATTGCATCTATAGCATTATTTTGACTATATAAAATGCAGAAGCAATTTGAAGTAAATATGTTAGAGTGTTAATAGTGGCTATTTTTGGCTAATGTGGTGATGTGTCTTTTAAAACTGCTTGTCTATATTTTGAGACTTTTCCCACAATTTTAAACACCGAATATACTCTCTCCCCCTCCCCCCCCAACATTACAGGCATCAGTGAGATGGACCTGATTAAAATCCTGGTTCTGTCCTTATTGATACATGACCTTGGATAAGTACTTAACCTTGTGAGTCTCAGTTTCCTCACCTGAAAGGTGGAGAGCGTTCCTTTCTTGTGGGTTGTCATGAGCATTAAATGAGATGGTGCAGGGGAGACATGTATCAAGGTGGCTGGCTCGCAGTAGTTTCTCCATAGAGTGCTGGCATTATTTAACCATAGCCACACCCTGATAGCGCCCTCCTTGTCATTGCTGTTCTTCTAATTATTACTACTGCTGGTGAATTTGGAAAGTGTAGCACCAAGCTGCAAACATTTAATTCTGAAGGTTGTCCCCTCGGACAATTGCATAAACACACAAACATGCGCATCCTTACTGGGTGAACAAATGCGCGTGTGTGCACACGCCCAGCCCTGGTGCTGAGCACGCCTTCCGTTGAAGAGTCTCCGTATCCACAGCTTCGGTTACAAGAGGACTGGCTTCCGCTAACAAACGCTTCCTGAGGCATCATCTGTCCGACACACTCTGCTCAGCACATGGCACCTTTCCTCTCCCCACCTTTTTTAAAAACTAAGGTAAAATTTGCAGAACATAAAATTCACCATTAACCATTGTGAAGTGTACAACTCATTGACATTTAGTCCATTCGTGGTGTAGTGCAACCATCCCCGTGGTCTAGTTCCAAGACCATTTCACTGCCCCGAAAGGAAACCCTGTCCCCAGGAAGCGGTCATTCTTCCTTCCCTTCCCCCAGCCCCGGGCAGCCCCCAGGCCCTGTTCTGTCCCTGCTGCTGTACCTTCTGTTTTCACTGGAACCATGTGTCAGACTTGAACCTTGCCTTCTCTTGGCTGGTGCTCGCTGGTCTTTGCCCTTTGCCAGTTGGTTAAAGATCCCTATGAAATAAATGCATGAGTGGACTCAACCCCCACTTCCTTGAAACCAGACTATCCCAGTAAAGTCATTTAAGATAACAGATTTATTTTTTCTCACAAAGGATTTGGGGCTTTTTGTGGGGGTGGGGCAGGACTTAATCCTAATGTCAGGTCATTAGTCCCTGTGAGGGCCCTTTGCTGAAGGCTTTTGCCCTCTGATAGCTGTCTCCTCTGAGAGTCAGGTCCTTCTAAGCCTTGTTAGTGCTGAGCTGGGAGATGGAGGTACAGTACGCCTGGCTCTCGGCTGGTGAGCTGCTTCCTTGGGACTACCCTGCTGTCCAGGAACTGAGCCTGGGTTCAAATTCTGGCTCTGTCACTCTCTAGGCATCTGACCTTGGTCACGCTAAGGCACTCAGTGAGTCCAGGTGTCTGCGTCTCTGAGGGAGCGATCACTGGGAGTTTTTTGTAGAGGATTAAATGAGATAAGGCCTGTGGGAGGTCCCCCAGGGATCTATTACCAGCCTACCTTTGCTTTGCTTCTTTGGAAGTAGAGGAGTATGTTGCAAACATTACCCAAGAATCTAGAATCAAATGACCCCGGGGTTTAAATTTTAGTCCCACTACTTAGCAAGCATGGGCCTGTGAGAATAATGGGAAAGAAGGTGAAAAGGGGGCAGCCTCACTTCAAGCCATGTTCTTGCACTGAAAGCCCTGGGATTTGGGCAAATTACTAAACCTCTGGCAACCTCTTCATCCACAGGATGGGAACAGCACAGTGTCCTTCGCAGGGCTGTTGGGGGGATAAAGTGAGATCATGCATACAGAAGTGCTGAGCGCCCTTTCTGATCCATGTGGTACCAAACGTGTATTTATTACCTTTCCCCAAGGTCATGAGCTGAAACATCCTCCTGGGCCGGGCTAGCTACTAAACTTGCACGGTGGGTAGTGGATAGGGAGGACAGATGGGGGGAGGTGCAGGCGTTAGGTGAAGGCTACGTCCTGGGCGCTGGCGATTGATTACCAGACAGTGGAACAGCATTGCAGTTCAGTTTTATTTTTCGTATGTAACCCAGCTGGTAACAATAATGGGAGGGGGGCTTGATTTCACTAGTGAGTTGCCCCACCCCCCTTTTGACCCCTTTCTTTAGGGCAAGCCTCAGTTTCTTCATGTGCAAAATGGAAATATCAGTGCCTGCTCTGACCACCTCCCAGAGTAGCTGCAAGAACAAATAAGATTTTAAAAAGTGTACACGGGAGCATTTTGTAAACTGTGAAGTGCTATATAAATGTACCTGATTCTTATTTCATTGAAAAGACATTGTCTTGTTGGTATCTCATCAAAAACGGTGCTAGTCCTTTCATTGAGTCAAGGTGATGATAGCCTTTTGTGCCATGAACATGCATGGGGAAGTCTCAGGTTAGTAGGTCTTTTGCTTTATCCACGTGGTCTCTGAGCTGGAAAAGATGGAGCATTCCTTCACTAAAGGGCCATATCTTTTGAGTCTATTGACAGCATGTCATGTGGAACTCAAAATTGCCTTCGTGAATGCAGATAGATTGCATCTATTAGTTCCTTCTTGTCATCATGACCTGTCAGAAGGGAAAATTAAATGTGCCTACAAATATTTCAATATTTATGCTGTGTGCAAGGTTTAATATTCATCCAGAGCAGTGAGTGGAAAGAGAAATAAAATCCACATCCTTTATTTTGGGCTAGGATATTGCTCAGTTCAGCAAGAATTCTTTGAGCACCTACTGGGAGCTAGGGAGTGCACAATGTGCTGGGGTCTACAGAAGAAAGACTACGAATTCTAACACTGACAACTCTCCATTTGCATATTCCTTCAGAAGCCTTGCGAATCAAGGTCAACCCCGGGGCAGTGATGAAATCTGCCCAGAGGTTGGGAAGAGGGAAGTAGGTGAAGTGTATGGCAGACTAGAGCAGAGGTATTTGCAGTGTAGTGGGAGAGAAAGAAGTGTGGGAGGGAGTACATCAGCAATCAGAAACCCATCCCACCTGTCAGGATGTGGTATGCACTTGTGAGCAGGACCAAGAGATAGGAAGCAGTAGCTCCGAGTCATAAAACCCAAAAGGCATCGAACATCTGCATGGGGAAACATACAAAGGAAAATGACTCTTACCAAGTGTATTTTTTCCAGCAATGAAAAAATGGATTTACAAGCATATTGTTAACACGGGAAGGGGAGGGCTCTCCTGAAGGGGTGGATGGTGAAGATAAATTGTAAAGTCTATGTCGCTAATTTAAGAGTACGTTGATAATTTAATTATCACCGATATTCAATGTTTTGAATATGCTGTTGTTGACTTTTCTCTGTCAATGTAAAAAGTATGATGATTTCATAAGTTCACTCGTGACTTCATTCCCCTAACCCTATTTTTTCCCCAGTAAGGTCCTAAATTCCTCAAGCCTGACTTCTGCCCCAGGGGATTTCAGAAACCTGACCCCCATGGTTGGCGAGGGACTGCTGTGTGTGAAATGGTAACTGCCCTCAAGGAGCTTACAATCTAGCTGGGGGTGAACGGCTTGCACATGAACGCAACTAGACTGTGAGCTTCTAGAGGGCAGGGACCTTACCCTAGTCATCTCTCTTCTCACCCTGCACACCCTCCCTGAGGGACCTCATCCATCCCATGGCGTCAACCACCACCTGTGTGCTGAGGACCCTCTAGGCCTGGACCATCTCCCGAATGCCACAGCCCGCTCTCCGACCGTCCACAGTCTTGGGATGTGGGACGCTCTACAGGCACTTCTGATTCGACCTGCTCACCGAAACCCAGCCTGTCCTCTCTCCTCTGGGCCAACCCTGGCCCTGGGGCTCTGGGGCTCTGTCCCCCAAATCAAAGATCCGAGGGTCACTCTAACAGACTGAGCTTGATGGAAGAAAAATGCTTATGTCTCAATGTTAAGTAAAAAGGGAGCCTATCAAATTGTTTAGACATAATGAGCTCATTGATGTTAAATACATAGATTGAAAGATAGAGAAATGCTCAAGTATGTGTCAGTAGTTGCCTCTAGTGGTGAGAAATGGTTGATGTTTTCTTTTTCTGGCACTGTGTGTTTTCTAAATCTCCTGCAATAGTATGTATTACTTTTATAACCAGCAAAAATGTCTACTAGAAATGCTTAAAAGGTCTCAGTTTGAGTGTCACCTTTCATGGGCAGTGTATCCCTATGTCTTTGTGTCCCCACCTGGAGTCTGAGAGTCTTATCAGCAACATCAGCACCTGTACTTTGCCTTTTGGGGGACTTGTCCACTGTGTTCTCTTTATAAGTTGGCTCCCCCCGCCCCTAGACTGTGAGCCCCTTGAGGGCAGAAACCAGGGCTTATTTGTCTTGTGTTCCCAGTGCCTAGCACAAGGCTGACACAGGTAACCACTCAATACATGTTTGTTTTTTTTGAAGGGTGAAAGAAGGAGAGGAAAGGAGAAAGGAAAATTAAAAGGGAAAAGACATGGAGATTCTCATTTTTTTTTTATTTCCATGGATCCCTTTTATTCTCTCTCTATGACCCTTTGTTTATTTTTTGATCTGTTGAACCAATGCATTTTAAAAGCAGTGGTTCAAATATTTCTCATTGTTATTAATCAAAGATGTTATCAATGCCAATCATTGCTCCCCTAGAAGTCTGGCACAGGTAAACTCTATCCCAAGCCAGACTTGGGCAGAGCGCCCCCTGCCTGACATCCAGGGCATGGCACTTAGGTCTGTTGAATCCTGCAGTTGAGTGTTACGTATCTCTTTAAGTGGACAATGGCAAACTATAGCGTCTACAGGAGGGGGAGGCAAGGGAACAGATATAATAAGAAAACTAACAACAGCCACTTCTATTGTGTGTTTACTCTGTGCCAGGCACTGTGCTAAGCATCAACATGCATTATCCTTTTCAACCCTCAAAATAGCACTGCAAGGTAGATACTATTATTATCCCCATTTTGTAGATGAGGAAACTGAGGCTTAATGATGAACTACATGGGGAGCTGTGGTCTGTTGATTGCAGCCCTTGAGTCCAGTGTCGCTTTCCTCTTCTGAAGTTAGTGGGGAGTGTTGAGGGAGGAGGATGAGAGGGTGCTCCGTGAACCAGAGGAGGGGCATCTGCACTTGCAGAGCCTTGTCTGGTGAGGTCCTAGAATAGCGGTGCTTAGCCTGGAGTACACACAGCCCTTCATGAGGTCTGAGGCACCCCTGAAGTTGTAGGTGATGGGTTCCATAGTATGTGCAGTTTTCTGGGAAATTCTTCAAAGGAGTCTGTGTGGTTAAAAAATATATATGTATTGGTTAAGAAAACCATGGACTGGAGGAGAGTTGTAGTGACAGAGCTTGGCTCCATGCTGGGAAGGATTTAACCATTAAGTAATTAAGTACCACCCAGCAGAGAGAGAGACAGTCTTGTTGCTAAAGCATCTCTGAGAACTTGGAGAAAGAATCAGGGTGTGTGTGTGTGTGTGTGTGTGTGTGTGTGTGTGTGTGTGTGTGTATGTGTATGTGTGTCTGGGTGTTTAGAACCAACTGATTACCAAATCAATCAACAAATATTTATACAAGTAGAGACCTGATAGCTCTCTAGTTTGTCAGGGCTGTTTAAAGAAGGATTTCTGCCTTGTGTGGGAGTTAGGGCTAATGGGATAATAATAATTACCATTTATTGAGTACTGGCTGCATGCCAGGCAACTCTGCTGGGCACTTTATATACACTAGTCCACTTAATCCCCACAACAACCCCAGCAAGGAAGGTTTTACAACACATCTCCGCAGAGGAGAAAGAGAGTTTGAATGTTTTACCTAAGGTCACAGCAGCTTTAATCTTCTAAGTGGAGGAGCCAAGTTTGACTCTCTTTCCAAAAAGCCGCATTTCCCCCTCTGTTTCTCTCTTTTTCTTTATGGGCAGTGTGTGTGTTTCCACCAGAAGTATGACCCATGAACTTACCAATTAATAAGCAAAAGTTACCGAAGCAAAGACTTGGTGCCTACCAGTCGGGCGCTTACCCCGGGGCAGCATGGTGGACAGTGTCACCACTGAGATCTCTTCTAGCTTTAAGTTCTGTTCGCAAATTTCAAAGAATCAAAGTCTTTAATTGTTCTGACAAAGCAGAGAATGTCACCCCCCCCAGTCCCTCCTCCCTAGCCATGGTGGCAGAGATCACAGTGTTTCTCTGCCTTCCTATGATTAAGGCTTGTTCATAAGTCATTTCAAGGGAGAAGAGAGTAACCATGTAAATACGGAAACAACTACTCATTTCAGCTGATTCTCCTTCCCCGGGGAAGCATATGGAACCATAGATTTCTGCTCTCTAAGACAGTTGGAACTCATGTGCCCAAATTTTTAAAAAAATTTTTAAATTTTTTTAAGATTTTATTTCTTTATTTGACAGAGGGAGAAAGAGAGAGAGAGCACAAGCAGGGGGAGCGGCAGGCAGAGGGAGAAGCAGGCTCCCTGTCAAGCAGGGAGCCCGATGCAGGGGGTGCGGGGGGGGGGGGCCCGATCCTAGCTCCTGGCTGGGATCATGATCCGAGCTGAAGGCAGACACTCAACAGACTGAGCCATCCAGGTGCCCTAGATTGCTAGCAAATCAGAGGAAAAAATGGCCGAAGAAGTTCTGGCAGTCCTTTGGGTCAGTGAGATTGGGGCAATCTTCATGCACCCGGCTGTGGAAGCCACGCAGGGCCCTTGCAGTGACATCCCACTGATGAACAGATCCTCTTCCCTCCTGATGAAGGATGGGGGCCAGGCTTGCTGGGCCCATATGGCACCTGTGAGGCTCCCTCCTCCCCGTGGAATGACCACACTTCCCTCTGCAAGCCATCCTGCTCAGCCCTCTGTGCAGAGGCTACAGCTGGGAGCGCCTTCTCTGCATCCCCTTGGCCAAATCCTACTTATTCTTCAAGACCTTGTTCCATCACCTCATTGGCAGTTCATTTCTTGTCTACCCCAGATCTGCTTTACCAGCCTCCCCTAGCGGACCCCACCTCAGTTTTAGAACCTAACACAATGTGGCTTTTATTTTTTTCAGTGCCTGTCTTTTGTCTTTTATCACAGAGCCAGGCACTCAAATATGTCTATTGAATGCAGCTGAATAAATTCTGCAGTCGGCCAAGAGCCCGTTTTCTTTAAGGTCAGGTCGTACTGGGTCCCTAGTGGGGGGCGCCATTACCTGGGTAGCAAGGAAAAGAAGCCCTCACATTTGTTGAGCAGTTTATGGCTTCCAGAGTGTATGTACATCCCTCTCCCCCACTCACTCCCCTTCACATCCCTGTCAGCGAGCAGTAGCAAGTGCTATTAATATTCTCACGATATGGATGAAAAAACAAAACTACAGGGAGATTAAACCATCAGCTCAGGGTCATGTCAGTGCAGCTGTGGCCTCCCGTCCACATCTCTGTCAGGGCCCTGAGAGGTAGGGCTGGGTGATTATTACTGACTTTCAAAAGCACCTGACCTAAGTCTCAACCCAGATGAGACGCCCCCACCCCACTTTGTCTGCTGCTTCTGAAAATTCACAGGCAAAATGGAACCTTTGTATATTGAATCCTGTTGTGAACCTGGGATGGGGAGTAAGGTTCGGGGGGGGGGGGTGTCCTAAATTAAAGGACACATGTGGTGGGGTGCTGGAAAGCACAGGAAAGAAGGAAAAGGACAGAACTTATAGCCATCTTGGGCCACGGTTCAGATTTTATAACTTATGTCTGTGTGAGATTCCTTATAATTTTTCTTGTACAAGTTGGGGTATATGTAAATAAAGATGCATATGGAAATTCATTAATTTAAAAAATAGTCTCTCTGAGCTTTAATTCTTCTTTGGTAGGAATGATAACAATAATACCTTCTGTACCAGGTTGTCATGCCGATTTAATGAGAAACCAAATATAAATGGGCCTTGCATGGCGGCATATGGTTGGCATGTTTAAATGCTAGGCTGTTTCCCTTCTAACCCTCCGTCATGCAGCCTCCCTTTGACAGTGTCTGTTGATTAGTTTGCTGATAACTTTTAAGGCTCAGAAGAAGGGAGAAAGAAAAGTCCTGTACCCCAACCTGTCCCAGGGACTGGACCATCAGAAGCTAGCCGTCTCTAAACATTTTGAGACAAGAGGCCCATCCGTTCCCAGTAGGAGTCCTGTGACCTCCAGGCCTGAAGGCTCCTCGCGTCTGCCTCCGTGGCTCCCAAAGCCGCCCGGCTGTTTGTACCCTCCACTTGCTCTTCCTCTCTATCTTATTTGCAAGGGTGTCATTCCTTGTTGATGGTGAGTGGTAGTTACCTCTGGCCTGGAAAGGAGTTATCCTGATGTCAAATATTTGAGAACAGCGCATTAACTCAGGAAACGGCAGGACTGGAACATCTGTGCTGTCATCCAGTGGCCGTGGGGCACAGGGTCGAGAGGGCAGGCTTTTGGGTAGTCAGACCTAGATTAGAATCCTGCCTCTTCCCCTTCCTGGCTCTTGGCTTGTACAGGTCACTCAGCTCCCCGGGCTTCTTCATTTGCAAAATGGCGATGTTTATAACAATAATACCTCTACCATGGTGCTTCTTGGAGGATGAAATAAAATTGTGCATGAAAACCAGCAAGCACAATGCCCGGTACCTAGTAGGTAACTGTGAATCTAATGTCCCTAGCTGTGGCTAGCTGATGGCCCTTGACTGCTGAGCTCCTGCTTTTCCCTGAATGTCGGCCCTTCGAGTCCTTAACTAACCCCTCAAGCCAATGCCAGGGGTTTCCTTCTCTGTACCCCATCTGTTTGCCATGTGAATAGGAAGTCCCTGCTGAAACTCCTGTGTCCTTGACTTGGCTCTGAAGCCACTTGGCACATCGTTCAGGGAAATGTCAGGCAAGGAGGGAATGAGAGGCAGAGTCCTCTCTGTCAGTGATGGTCGCCCAGGCTCCCTATCATTGCCCCTGCAGACCCAGAGGGCAGCTTTCCTTTGAATGAGTCTTCCTGGGCTTTGGTGACTAAATCAGGTTACTCAAGGGGCTGTCCCTCCTCTGCCTCGGGCAGATTGTGAGTGTGAACCAGAGAGGAGAGAGGGGTGGGGAGGCCCAGCAGCGACCAGGTCTGTAGGTGGGAGGGAATAGTGCATTTTAATGGGCTGGGAACCACACAAAAGGAGGGAAGGCAGATGCTTCAGCTTGGCCACCTATGGGCTATTGTGTCCCCAGCTAGTCCCCTGCCTGCCTCCCAATTAGGGCTGCAATTTGGCAGTCATTTCCTTGCTCATGGGCAGAACGGGGCCCCTGCAAAAGTGTGAATAGCCGGGCTGCTTTGGGAGCCAGGAAGGCAGAAGTGACGAGGCCATTCAGGTCTGGGGATCACAAGGCTTCTATTGAGGACAGCGCCTTTGTCTCAACTTTTAGGCAGGGCTGGCTCCTGAGTGGCCCAATACTTGGAGGGGCGGTTTGTATGACTCTCCCCCACCCGCCCACCAGGGCTTGCAGTGATGAAACAAGGAGCAAACCAATCTACAGATAACTGCTGAACAAGAACTAGATAGAAAGCATGACACAAAGAGCTAGGAGAGGCAACACACAAAAGGATGCCCGATTGGACCATACCACTGGGGAGAGTACTGAGAAATTGAGACTCACACAGTCAGGGCGCTGGGAAACCCGAGGAATAGTTAGGTTGGTTGAGAAAAGGTTATGGGACCAGGATTTCTTATGAGTCTTAAAAAGGTGTTGGCCATGACGAAGTAAAGATGAAAAGAAAGGACAAAGGCAGGGGGAAGGTCTGAGCGAAGATACAGTCAAGGGAATAAATGCATGAGGATCTGGTGTTCATATACCTGCTGGGTGTTTGACTCTTGTGATGTACATAATCCTCACACCCACAGTAAAGTAAGACTAGGACCATGCCTCCATTTTGCAGATGGGCAAACTGAGGTCAAGGAGCCCTAACGAGCTATTTAGCTGCTTGAGAGCAGGGAAAATGTGTCTTATTAATCTCTGTATCCTGGGTGCAGAACCCCAGAATAGGCTTCTGAAAAATATCCAGTGATTCTAAAAGGCATTCAGCATACTCAGGAATACAGCAGAGCCAGGATTCTAACTCAGGATTCCCCAAAGCCTGTGTTTCCTGTCTGTTTGCTGGAATGGGTATAAAGTGTTTGTAAATGAGGGTTGGGTGATAAGTATCAAGAGAGGGATTGGGAAAATTCCGAATAAGAGGATGGGACTCCTGCTGGAGCCACTGGGAGTCATAGAAAGTTCTTGAGCTGAGGAGTGACCAGATGTCTGTGACCTTTTGGAACTTGGGTGAGTTTGTCAACGTGAGCTGGTGGCACACGTTGGGGGTCATGTTTTACCCTCTTGCTACATTTCCTCAGAGCACGTGCATGCCACTTCCCTTCAGTACCTGTTTTTCCCGCTTGCAGTTTCCTGTTCAGTGTCCTCTCTCTAGACTGTAAACTCTGCACAGTCGGGAGGGGGGTCTGTGCGGCTCACCTCCGTCCCCTCCATGCCTGGCCCGGGATATGGTGGGTTCTCAGCTATTATGTGATGCATCTGTTTTAGAAAAGGAATAGTTAGTACCAGTTCGACTCATTTCCAGAGACATCTTCCAGACAACCGGTCAGTGTGAGCGTGGGATTGGAAGGCAGAGGCTGCTGGGAAAGAGACGGGAGCAGATGCAAGCATGAAGGGAGGAATTCATCCTTCTTTTTCCTACCTGACACTTTGTTCTTCTGTTAGGGCACTTTCTGCATGGTAGCATCACACATTACTTTCCCAGAGCGGCCATAACAAAGCACCACAAGCAGAGGGGCTCAAAACAACGAAAAGGTATTGTCTCACAGTTCTGGGGGCTAGAAGTCCAAAGTCAAGGTTTTGGCAGGGTCGGTGGTTGCCCATGGCCTGTGAGTGATAACTGTGGTCTGCCTCTGTCCTCCCCAGCTGTCCTCCCCCTGCCCACCCCTGTGCCTTCACACGGCATTCTTCTCCCTTCCCGTGTCTCTTCTCCTTTATAAGGATGCCAGTCATACTAGATTACGGGCTCACCCCGAATCCGTATGACCTCAGTTTAATTTACATCTTAATGACTCTGCAAAGACCCTGTTTCCCAAGAAGGTCACCAACCCAGGTCCCAGGGATTAGGACCTCAACATATTTTTGGGAGACACAATTCAAACCCCAGTAGTTGGTTATCACATATTAGTGGTAAATAGAATAATACATTTATATGGTGTTTTACAGCTCACGAAACAGTGATTATCACATCAAATTCCCGCAAAAATCCTAAGGGCGGGTGGCATAATCAGCCCTAGTAGAGACGCCAAAACTAAGGTTCAAAAGGTGATTTGCTGAAAATCATATAGCTCAGAAGTGACAGAGGGAGCCGAAGCTAGGAAATCCAACTCAGATCAGGCTTGTTCCCTCTGTGCGTCTGACCTGTGGGAGCTGCTGGGGTGCGGGGTGGCTTCGTCATCCCTCCACACATGCCCAGAGCACTCATGGGACCCTCAGGAGAGCCCGGCTCTCTGTAAATGCCTGCTGGCTCCAAGTGCATTCATTCCAGAGCTTGCTCTTGCTCTGGAGACGGGCTTCAAGGATAGCAAACCTCACGGTTACTGAGCGTCTCAGAGTGAACCAAATTTTGGGAGAACTAGGGTTTATCAAGTCAGCGGGCATTTCTGTGGGTTAGGTGCTGATTTCACTCTGGGCTGGGGGGAGCCGGAATTGCAGTTCTCATTTTCTTCCTTTCCAAGAACAAGCCTGAGGCTTCTGCCAACCTTCAGGCCTCAGAAGCTTCTTGCCCTCCTGTCTGGGCCCCCTCCCTCCTTCGGGCTCACCCTTACCCTGTTCGTCACTCCCTGACTCAGCTCCACACTGCCCAGGGCAAATCCCAGACTGCCCTGTTTCCACCACCTTCTGGAACATTCCTTCCCCCTTTCTGTCCAGCAGTTACAGACTCAGCTAGTCTCCGGTTGCCATACACATCTTGGAGTTTCCACCTCTGCTCCCGTGGGGCAGCTTTCCCCCAGCACCCTTTATCTCGGCCTGCCTTTCTTTCATTCCCCCCTCCTTTGCCATTCTCATGGTGGAGGACCTGCCAAGAGGGCTGGCACAGTCCTGCCATGCAGAGACTCCACAAATGGGAACCAGAAGCTGTGCTTTCACCCAGACAATGACACTCTGATAGCCACCGAGGACGCACGCACAGCTTTGCTGACATCCCCGTCAGTCTTGAACAGCATCCTGTGAAAAAGGTAGCACCAGTGTGGTGTACAGATGAGGAATGGAGGCCCACAGATGCCTGCCAGCTTCCCAGGGGCCTGAGTCTGCCTACAACCGCTACCACCTGCCAGTCATGTCACTCTGGGCAAGCCACTTCCTCTGTGGGCCTCGGGGCCCCTTCTCTGCAAGGGGGTGACCTCTATATTGCACAGGGCTGTTTGAAGCAACAGGCCCAGTGATCTCTGGAAGCGTGCTTGCCCAGTGCACAGTAGGTACTCAATCCATTGTAGCTGGATTTCACAGCAGAAGGAGAGGGGAACCTTGTTTCCTTCAAGAAAAGAAAGCCGGGTTGTCCTGGGTGTGGAGGAAGGAAGGACGGGACTTGCCCGGCACCGGGGGTGGGTGAGGAAGTACTGGTAGAGCCAGGGTCCCCCACGGAGCCGCACTGGGTGGACAGCCATGGAGCCAGCACGGATGATCGCCCAGTTCTTCCTGGCTCTTCGCTCCCTAACCACGTGGGAATCACTGTCCCTTCCCAGTGTTCCAGTGCTGGAGATTCCAGATTTCATTTGGGGTGAGAAGTGAGAAAAGTGAGAACGGAAGGGCAGCCTGGGTGCTTGAAGCCACCCAAGAATCAACTCTGTTTGATGAAGAGGGAGCCCAAAGATCTATGCCTCATGCTCTGGGGTCTGGGAGGTGCTGTGCAGAGTGCCCTGCAGTTTGCCCTGAGGTGCTCAGCAAGTGGATAGCACAGGTCAGGACCCATGTGTCCCATTGCCAGCTTAGTACCCTGCACCCCTGAGTCCCACGGGGATGGGCGTTATGGGGCTGGTGGCTGGACAGCACTTTAGGAAGTGGGGGCCCTGTAGGGTGATTGTCCACTTCCTGGTGGTGGTTGTGTGTGTGTGTGTGTTTACCCCAAAACTTAGCGATCCAGGAGCATATATAGAATCACTATATGGGGTTTTCCTTAGCAAGCAACCCAGCCATCTTGCCTGCTAATTTAGCCTGTCACTTCAGAGCCCCACAGCTATTAGCAATTTACAGAGTGGGTATCTCCCAATTAGCCCATGAAGTTAATTGTTCATTTGCCTTCCTCCTTCTGCCTCCAAGCGCACCACAGGCCTCCCTCCAGCCCCACTTCCTTCCGCACAAGCCTTCCAACCACCCTGAATTTCCCAACGAGCAAACATCTGCAGGAGAGGGTGAGACATCAGGGCTGTGAGACAGAGCTAAAGGCTCTGCTCTCCTCCACACCCGTCCTTCAGAGGGCCTGGGGCTAAGCCACCGAAGAGACTGGCTGCCCTTGACCTCAGGCCTCGAGTTTTCTTTCTGAGAACAGTCTGATGGTGTCTGTGTTGGTTATAAGGTAGATGTTTTTTTGAACCATCCACTGCCTAAAAGGAGAAAAGCCAGTTTTACTTTCTCTCTAGAAAACACCCCTTACTGATTTCTTTTTTCCAAGAGAAATAAAAAGTCATTTGGTTATGGGCAAACACCAATTTTCTGTATCTTTCGGTTTAAGGGATGAGAGGAGTGATTACAGCTGTCCCGTGGAAATAATAAATGCATGTCCACAGTCTATCATCCAAAGCCCTCGGGGTCAGATGTGTTTTGGAACTCGGCATAGTTTTAGATTTTAGCAAGGAACTAGGGTGCGTCTACTGTATATTATGTAATACCCCCGTGGAGTCCGGGGCAGTGCTCCATAATCAAACCCATTAATTTTCTGCAGTGAACTGTTCACACTAAGTGGGAGAAATAAAGACAATAAATAGCTTCACATCACTTCAGGTCAGGTTTTGGCACCAAATGAGTTATTAAAAAATGAAAAATCTTTTGGGCCGAGGATTTTTTGAGGGTCAGGATTGGTAAGAGCCTGTGGTTCTATGATAAATATTTACTACTTCACTATATAAATCCGTACAGAGATGAGATCGTCTGTGCAAGGCTGTTTAAATCAGCTTTCCGTAGTTCATGAAGATGCGAGGAACTCAGGTATGCCGCGGGCGGCGGGGGGAGCCTCGTTCAGCTTGGCATCCCAAAGCCGTTGAAGGAAAGGCACTGAGGCAGGACCTGCAAACTGCTGGGTGGATACACCTACCAGCGGGTTCACTGTTGTCACAAGAACTGCTGGATCCCAGGAGCTGACCTAGTTGTTAAAATTACCATAGAAAATGAAAATAACTATCAAACAACAACAACAGCTCATACTTACAGAACACTTACTATTGTCAGGCCCTGTTCCAAATGTCCCACATATTTTAACTCACTGAATTCTCATGACGACACGATCAGGTATTTTTGTAAGTGACTCAGCCAAGATCACACAGCTAGTCAGTGGCAGAGCAAGGCTTGGGTCTCCAGGATTTTGGCTCCTCAGTTCACTGTATATTATACTCTTGATGTCCTCTTTCTTCTTCCTTCCTTTCTCTCTCTATTTATTTGACAGAGAGAGAGAGAGAGCACAAGCAGGGGGAGCGGCAGGCAGAGGGAGAGGGAGACTCCCTGCTGAGCAAGGAGCCCAACATGGGACTCAATCCCAGGACTCTGGGATCATGACCTGAGCTGAAGGCAGACGCTTAGCTGACTGAGCCACCCAGGGGCCCCTCCTCAGTTCGCACTTTCAACCACACTGCCTCTCTGCATTGTCCCCTCCAGCCAGACTCAAGTAGTAATAGGAATTAAGGCTGCCAAGGGGGAACTGCCCTAATGAAATACTATGCATTATTGAGCCCTTGTCCTGCACCAGCACTGGGCTAAGCGCTTTGTATCATCCTGTTTAAGGCTCTCAACAACCATATACAGAAGAGTCGTGACCTTCACTTCCCAGATGAAGGAACTGAGGCTCAGAGCAGTGAGGACATGGCAGGGTCAGGATTTGAACCCAGGGCAGGCCAGCACTGGAGCCAAGGGTCTTGGGGAGTGAGATCACAGGTGCTGGCACCCAGGAGCTTACATGGAGGTTCAGGGATATATATGTGTGACACAGAGACAAGGAAGGCATTCTGAGAACTGTTAGGGGCCAGGCAGGTGGTCTTGGTGTCATGTCAGCACATGGAGTGGGAGTAGAAAGACTCCACATCGGCCAAGGTGTAACTCCTCTCTGGGCCTGTTTCCTGTCTGTAAAATGGGGAAGTAATACCCACCCTCCCTGTCAATACCGGGTGGTACTTGGAGTTCAGGAAGCCAAAGGATTTTAAGGCACAGTTTGGTTCTTTGCTTTTTTTGTGTGCAAAGATGTACCAAGAAGAGAACTATCTTTAAGAGAATGACAAAGACCAAATGCGATCTTTCAGAAGAAAGATAGAGGGGCTCTAGTTATCTCCCTCTACATGTGCTGGGACAAGACTTAAGGTTCCCCTCCCTGACCAGGATGGAGACATGGTAGTGCTGAAGGCTCTGTATGGTCTTTGGTGGTCCCCAGGACATCTGGATTTCCCTCTTGTCCTTACCCCCCCCCCCACACACTGGCCTCCAAGCCCTGTGTGTGTGACCTTGTCCAACCTCTGAGATCTGGGCCTGCCCACCTCACCTCCATCCCACTGTTCTGGCTCATGCCACATTTTCCTGGACCAACACTGAAACGATGGCCACTTCCCTGGCCTCCCTAACACAAACCCACATGTTATTCTTCTGCTCCAAACCATTCCGTCTCTCCCCATCAATTATAGCAGGGGTCAGCAGATATTTTTTATAAAAGGTCAGATAGTAAATCTTTTGGAGTTTGCCATCCAAGAGGCAACATTGAGGATATTATGTGAATACTCATGTAATAAGAGAGAAAATAAATTTTCACATACTTTTTTTTACTAATGAAGCTCAGAATATAATAATAATTGAACATTGTTTTTGTAATATAGGTGTATAGACGAGAAAGATGGAATTTCATTTTTTGGAGGGGAGAGACCATTTTGATTAATAGGAGTTCAAATGGAAGTTTGCTTAATTGGAGTTAATAGTGTTTGTTACCATGAAATCGATTGCAGTTGTTTATTGGTAAAGCCGTTCTTAGTTCTGAAGCATAAAGTAGTGGATTTGGCCCCAGGCCTGTGGGTTGCACACCCCTGAACTATAGCAATGCCTCTCCACACTGGTTGTGTGCTGGAATAGCACCTTCTTAGAAGCACCCCAAGCCTAGGCCCGTTAAGCAAGCATGTGTAGGCACGAGGCCGGGACATGAGTATGTCTGGAAGAAGCTCCGTGATTCTGATATGCAGCCAGGACTGAGAACCACTGGCCTGTAGGACAGTTCATGGAAGGCCCACCTCCATCTGGTGCCAACAACTTCTCCAGTCTCTTCGCTGGAACTCCTTGCTCTCCCCTCAGTTCTGGTAAAACCAAGGGCAATTTCTTCCTTTGGGGGTTGCTCACACTGACCCCTCTGGGAATGTCCATGTGTAACTCTTCCTCCTTTAAGCTTTAGCCCAGGTGCCCTCTTCTGTGGGAAGGTGTCCTCTCCCCTCTGGTTCCTGAGCCCCTTGTATTTCTCTGCATGCTAGCAGACAGTGCCCCGCATTATAATTGCCCATTTACCTATTGGAATCCTCCAGACTGTCAGCCCCGGGAAGGCAGGGCCTAGGCGCTTTCTTCCCTGGATGCTCAATGTCCAGCCACCACCAGGCCGGCCTCCATCCATCCACGCTCAATCAGTGTGTGCTGGGCGAAGGGAAGAATGCAGGAACCGGCTCCGGGGGCCCTGGGGAGGGCCCTGCCCCTGCGCCTGGGAGAGCATGCTCCCAGCGAAGGATGGTGTCTGGATGCCCTGGCAGGAAGGACCAGCAGTGCTTGCTTTCTAGTTCCTGGTAATCACAAGTTTATTTTCTGGGAATCTCATGTTTTCTGTGACTTGCACTTTCTCACATTGGGACTTGGCACTTGTTTTAAGGAAACAGAGTGGTTTTTCCTTGATTTTTTTTTTTTTCTGTCTGTGTAGAATTTTGCTGCTGGAAAACTCAGCCCATGTGTGGTTAGAAGAAAAGAAATTGTGGCTGCCATCTTGGCGCACAGCATCCTGCCGTGTTCTCTCCTCTCCATGCACTCGCCGCCGTCACTGTGTCTGGCTTAGCCCCGACCTGACACACGGCTCTGCGGCAGTGACCCACGTCTGGTTCTCACCCCACCAGAGGTGGGATTGTTTCCATCCACACACGGACTCTCCAAACATTTCAAGACTGACTGTGGAAGGCCCTGGCCACCTTTCATCCTCAGCGTATCTTTTGTTCGGGTCTTGTTTTGTATTTTTGCTTGTTTAGTTTTAAATATACAAAAGGTAAAGTGAGGGTTCCTCGAGGTCCCAGCTTGTGAGAGACTGTTAACCAAGTTACACAAAGGAAGGGAGGGAAACTCATTTAAAGAGTGCATTCTCTGTGTACCAGGTGCCATGTATGTGTGTAGACTTTTTTACTTTTTCATTTTATCCTTGCAACAATCCTGCAAGGTAGATGGTATTTTAATTCCACTTTTTACTGAAGAGGAAACTGCATACCAGATAGATTAAGTGGCTTGCCCAAAGTCACACATAATTAAAGGGTAGAGCAACCGCATTCTGTGTGTGTGTAAACCTTTTACCAGCATATAATATACATAAATAAAAGTGCGCTACTCATACATGTATAGCCCAGGGAACTTTTCAGAGTGAACATCGCTATGCAACCAGAACCTTCATCACGAAACAACATTAGCACCTCCCGAGGTCCCCCTCTGGCCCCTCTCAGCCTGTTTTCCCTCAGTTCCAGCAAGGATGGCTGCTCTCCTGACTTGTGACACTACGGATTAGTGTTGCTTATTTTCTAATTTCATAGAAATGGAGTCATGGAGCATTGACTCCTTTGTCAGTTGCATGTACTTAGCATTATGTTTATGAGATGCATCGTGTCGTTCCACATGGTTGTAGGACAGTCATTTTCTTCACTCTAAGCTTTGCCTCACGTAAGCATACATTATTTATCCACTGTACTGTTGGTGGACATTTGGTTACCTTCCAGTTTGGGGTTATTACAAATAGTGCTTCATTCAATATTCTTTCCATGTCTTTTGGCACTGATTTCATCCAAGGATTAGAGTTTCTGGTTGTAGGATGTATGTTCAGATTTCGTGGGTGCTGCCGGACTGGTTTCCAGAGTGATGGTAGCAACTTCCTCTCCCACCAGAAGTGCACGAGAGTTCTGATCGCTCCGTGTACTACCTAACAACTGCCTTTTTCATTTTAGCCACCCTGGTGGCTGTATCAGTGCATCTCATTGTGGTTTTATTGGCATTTCCCTAGTATCTAATGAAGTAGAGCACCCTTTTAATGTGTTTATTGGAACATTTGGATATCTTATTTTGTGAAGTACCTATTCAAGACTTTTTAAAATGAGATTGTCTGATTTTTTCCCCTCATTTATTTCTAGGAATTCTTTACATATTCTGGCACAAGTCCTTTGTCAGATATCGACAGTCTCTTCTCTCATTCTGTGGCTTGTATTTTTGCTCTCTTAATGGTATCATTTGATAAGGAGAAGTTCCTAATTTTGTTGAAGTTCAGCTTTTCAATTTTTTTTCCTGTGGGGTCAGCACATTTTGTGTTTTGTTTAAGAAAACTTTGCCTACTCCAAGGTCATGAAGATGTTCTCCTGAGTTTTCTTGTAAAAGTTTTATTTTCCCTTTTACATTTAGATTTGCAGTCCATCTGGAATTGATTTTCTTGTATGGTATGAAATAGAGGTCAAAGTTCATTGTTTTATATGGATAACCAATTGACTTAGCAACATCTATGGAAAAGACCACCTTTCCTTCACAGCACTTTAGTGTCTTCTTTACCAGCTACCAGGTGACTGCACATTTGTGAGTCAGCTTCTGGACTCTTAGCGTCAAATTTTTCAGCCAGAGATGATTCCAAAGTGTACCTTCTTTTCATTATTCTGTAATGGAAAGAATGTGAGTAAGTGATTTTGGAGCAAGTTAAAGATGAAAGGTCATGATGTGCTGTATTTGGGTGGGAGTGCTATCTAAGAGACATGGCGGGTACTCCAAGTCCCAAGTGGCTGAGGGGGCTTGGCTGGGCAGGAGTGTGGGGTAACCGGCAGGGAGGAGGGGCAATTAGAGCCTGTGCTTGCACAATTAAGAGGGAGGTGTTAGGGAACCAGGCTGAAACCCATGAGCTAGGACCGTTGAAAACTTGGGGGGGGGGTGGTAATCTCACAGGACAGGGAAAAACTAGTTTTCCTATAGCTGTAAAGTAAAGCAAATTGGTAGACAAGGGGTTATTTGTTAAGTAGAGTTTGTAACAGATTTTAATGAGGGTACATAATTTATATTTAGGGATTATTAGCTCTTCAAAATCTTGTTCTAACCGGGTTATTAATTCCATTCTTTGATTATAGAAGTTAATCCATATATACTGTCTTCTTAATAGAGGATTATACTTTCTGTAGATGAGGCACAAGTAAATAAAGAGCCCTTAATAACCTAGCTTCTTTCAGGTTTCTATGATTGAAAACTCTTTACCCTCTGAGTTGAAACTATGTGTTCTAAATGGACATTATTGACCATCTGGTGAAACACACCCAAAATGTGGATAGTGCACATACATCAACGGTTCTCAGTCTGGGCTGCACATTTGAGTCCCAAAGGGAGCTTTGAAAAAATGCTGGTTTCTGGATGGCAGAACCCAGAGATTCTGATTCGACTGGTCTTGGGAGCGGCCTGGGAATCAGGACTCCTGAAAACTCCTCCAGCGAGTAGAAGATGCAGCCCCAGTTAAACCCCATGGGCTGAAATTGAGTGACTTCACTCCCGTGGGACTTGCCTTCCATTCACTCCACGCTGCTTTGGGTGGCAGCCCCCGCTTGTGTCGTTAGGCAGCTTTCACTTACTATCCGTTGTCATGGCTCAGTGGCCGCAGGCTTTGGGATGTGCAGTCATTTCTCACTAAGGGGTTCTTCCTGACCGTCCATTCAGACGCCATGTTGTGCAGGTTGGAGATCAAGGATCAGAGGGAGTGGTTTGTGCACGTCAATACAGCAGGTGAGCAGTGAGGGGCTAAGACTGAAACCCAGGCCTTCTGAGTCACAGACGGGGTCTCATGACCTGCCAGTGTCAGCAGGAGGGCGGGAATGAAGAGCAGGACAGAGAAGTGGGTGCCCCTCACTGGAGGCAAGGATGCTGAACAGAGAAGCTCCACAGTGTGAGGAGCAAGCACAAGGCTGGGTGTGGGTCAGATGACCCGTGACTGATGCTAAATGAATCCATGAGGCACGCCTGAAAAGCCTTGTGCTATTACTATTACGTTATTATCCTTCTCACCAGAGAAGCACACTGACTAGGTCCTACCGAGGAAAGCAAAGGAATCGTGCGCCCCGGGGCCCTCTGCTGTGTGCACATCTTGTGCATCATCCTGAAGCCTGGGTTTAGAAGGCTGCAGATTAGTATTGCTGTGGCATTGGGCCAGAATCCGCAGTCACCCAACTGAAGGGCACGTGGGTGTGTGTGTGTGCGTGTGTGTGTATGTCTGGTTAGCTGTGTTTTATCAGATGAATCAGTGGGAAGGGGAGAGTGAGGGGCAGGTTATCTTTATCCTAGTGCAGAAAGTTTCTTTGGTTGGTCAGTAGAAATACGAAGTTCAGTAGTCTGGCTGGGTTCAAGGGCAGGGACCCTGCCTTCTGTGGCCATTCAACTCTGTACCATGGTGTCTGGTACAGGGCTTGACACACAGAAGGTTCTCAGGGCAGGTTGGCTGAATGAATGAGGAATTGAACAATCTCCATTATTCTTTCTAATATTTTGTTGACCAAAGGTGTGGGTAGTGTGGTGTTCTGTGTACATGGGGGGTGGTAGGGAGGGCAAGAAAGGAGAGGAGGGAGAAACAGAACAGGTGCTTCTCCCTGGCTGTAGGCCACCCTCTCTTGCCGAGCACCCCTGTAGCTCCAGAGCCCACGCATGGCACAGAATGCCAGGACACATCAGTGAGGTGGTGGTGGAGCAATTGTATTCCTTACCTCATTTGTGGCATGAGCTTGAAATATGGCAGTTCTCTTCCCAATTTGCCTACTGTCAGATTCCCACCAGAAAATTAGAATTCATCCCAGATGGTTCAAATGAGGGGACTTGAATGGAGGAACTATTTAGCAGACACAGGGCAGGCAGGGTTGAAGGAATAAGTAAGAGATGTTGAGGCCATCTAGGTGGGTGGAGCCCTAGCCACCCAGGTCTGAAAGGGCCAGGAAAGAAAGTGGTGTTTCTGGAGCCCAAGGAGAGCAGGATGGGGGAGGCATTGAAGAGGCTGTAGGCAGGAGCTGTGGTTGTGGAGGGTGCAGCACCAAAAGCAGGGAGGGAGCAAACAAGAAATCCCTTGGTCTCCTGCTCTTCCATCTCTTGCTAGTGCCTTCCATCAGCCCAAGGTGCTGGTGCTGGCCTGCAAAGGCCCCCGAGGGGCGCATCTGCTGGGACATCCTCCCTGGCTCGGAGCAGGGCAGGGAGAGATGGGGCATGGATAGAGGGCAGGCGGGGGTGGTTGGAGAAGCAGCCCCACACGTGCATGGAAGAGTCTGTAGGGGCAAGGAGAGACCCAGGGGACAAGGAAACAGATCTGCAGGCAGAATGTTCCTGCCCTCAGTCCCTGGGGAATGTGAGCATCAGGGAAGTAATGATATCATATCCAGGAATCTCATCCTGGACCCATAATTACATGTACAGGAATTTTTTTAAGAGTTGATGGCAGTGATTTTAATGTCTCATAAATATTCCTCTAAGGAATCTCCCCACAGGAGAGGAGTGGTTTTGTTTTGTAGGCCTCGAGCCAACCCCAAGCCTTTGGAGATGAGGCTCGCAGGCTCTTCTGGGGAGAAGATCTCATGGTGGCACCCCCTCTCTCTTCCTCCAACCCCCAACTCCACTGAGGGCTCAGGGCTGTTGGCCTCAGGTGCTCTGGACCTCAGGATCCCTTCGATTCTGCCTTGTGGGGAGCTTCCTTCAGGAAGTCTTACCAGGGAGTTGGTGGTAGAGTTTCTGAAGGAGTTACTGAACTCTCAGAGCGTGGGGAAATGTGGGTTCTGGTAAAAGCTTCTTTGGGAACTCCGTATTTGCTCATTTTGACTAAATTTTGGACTGAGAGTGGAATGTGCATAAGTAGGAGGCTTTTATTCCACCAAAAGCAAAATCTGTATAAGGCAGAGGGAAGAAATAGCAGGCAGAAAAACAAGAACGTATGTTCGAAGCGCCCAGGTGAAAGAAAGGTGTTCACCGAGACTGTCTCCTCTAACCCTCAGAGGACCCCCTGGCAGGGGCGCTGTCTGCTCAGTTGAATTGGCTCAGGAGTTGCCCAGGCTGACGACTTCAGTTCGAATCTCAGCCCTCCCCTAATGCGCTGTGTGGCCTTGGGCAACTCCCTATCCCTCTCCGAGTCAATATTTTCTCCTTTGTAAAGTGGCATCATAATTATGTCTGTGTTGAGATGGTTTATGCAAAAATCTTCTGTTATCGGGGATATGCCAAATGTTCATAAATGTAAGCTGATTTTGAAGCCACTGTTTGGAGTGAACCAAAAGCCTCCTCCTTCCTGTTCTCGCAGAGCCTTGTTTGTAGCTCTGTCCCAGCGCTTTCCCACTCACTTGTCTACCTTCCCCACTGGCCTGGCAGGTCCTTGTACCTGCATGCCTGGCCCTGTGTCTCGTACAGACAGGGAAGAGGTCTGGATGTGTCGAACAAATGATGGAATGGTGAGCAAATGGTGGGGGACTCCTGAAGTTCAGGGCTAGCCCTGACGTCTTTGAGCCACTGCAGAAGCTCTGGCTCTCCTAGACGGGGAGCCCTGGAACATTCCAGAAACCTGATGCATTTAGAAAGCTGTGCACACTGGCTCTTTTCCTCCTGAAGTATTTTCAGGCCATTTAAGTGGGAGCATGACTGTCTTGTTGGCTACAATTCCTGCCTGCCTGAGGGGGCCTTGTTTGGAAGTTCCAGGCTGGACTTAGCTGCCCCCTGACTGACCACTTGAGAAGCCTGCTAATGGGCCACCCAGGGAAGGCTGTCGCCAAAGAGAGGTGGAGCTGGTACGGCAGGAAAGTCAGCAGGAATATTCCTGTGCCGAAGAGTCAGGGCTGTTCAGAGCCTCTGGAGAGGCCTCCTGCATGCTGGTTTCCTGCAGCTGGGCCTTGGCATTAGCTCTCTCCTTGAATTCTCACAGAACTCTGTTCTGTGTTATTCTTATCCTCAACACACAGCCGAGAAACCAAGATTCAGGCACTTTGTTAGCCCGCTGGTGGTCACACAGCATGCATTTGGCCCCAAGCGTTACCTCACGGCCTCTCCTACTCAACACTCCTTACAAGAAGACTTCCAGTTGCCCACTGAGGAAGCCTCAGTATCCAATTCTTAGTAATGGATCTGTTACCGTTCCCTTAAGAATGCACGGGAGGAGCTACATTTCCCCAGCTCTCTTCACTGGGACACTTGCGCCCTGAGATGGTTGGCTATAAGAACATTCTGTGATCAAGTACATTTGGGAAATTGTCCTCCTGGGAGGGTCAAAGTGCATATTCCCAGGTTCAAGATTCTGAGACGTCCTGCGGTAAGGAAGCCTAATCGAGACAGCTTTCCCCAAGCCTATGTGACCAAGAACCTTTGTTAGCTTCTCTTCACTTCCTGCAGAGCCAAGTAAACACTGAAATAGGTGCATCAGCCTTGTTCCCAAGACCTGACTTGGCATGTGGGCCCCCCGGGATGGGGAACCCTGCCTGACGCTGCCCCGTCCCTGAAAGAGCTTGGAACTCCCACCTCTGGGATTCGGAAACATGGTCCAGCCCTGAATCGTCCCTCATTCCCATTGGTTCCACCCGGTCTTGATGTGGAAAATGCCCATATATGCCGCTCCCAAGAACTCCCAGTAACTTACGAGAAAAACAAAAACCAGAACTCGTTTGGGTCATTTTGATTTGCTTTTCTGATGAAGTGTTTACTGCGTTTCCAAGCATGTCTGCCATCTCACCTCCTTTTATAAAGGGACGTGGGGAGGCTCACATCCCCGCATCCGTGTTGGGGGAGGGAGGGTCACGTAGACAGAGGAACGTTGTCCCTGTTCCCTCTGACCCCCCTTGTCCTCCACCACTGACTGCTTTTCAGAGAACAGGAAAGGGGTAAGGAGCACATGAAGGCAGCCGGACTGCCGCATGTCCAAAACGGAGCCTTGAACTCCAGTGGTCTCCCCACCCTGCTCCCACAGGCCAGAATCTTCCCCAATGCATGCTCGTCCATAAACAGCACCACCAGCGACCCAGGTCCTCAGGCCCAAATTGTGCAAGGCATCTGGATTGCCCTTTCCCTCACCCCCCTCAGCCCATCCTTTGTGCAGGCCGGTTGGAAGAACAGCAGTTGGGTGTGTGGGCTCTGGATTCCCATGGCCTCGGTTCATATGCTGCCTCTACCACATCCTAACTGGGTGGTCTCAGGGAAGTTACCTAACCTTTCTGGTCCTCACCTGGAGAGAATAGGAGGCCTGACCTCACAGGACTGCCGGGAGGATCTCATGAGAGAGTGAATGCTTTGTGCTTTGTGCGGTGCTAGACAGCACTCAGATACATGTCGGATATCATCAATACCCCTCTTGAACCTGTCCATCTCTCTCCATCTTGGTTGGTGTTACCCTGGCCCAGACCATTGTCATCGCTCCCTGCGCCATTGTAACAGTGTCCAAAAGGGTCCCATTTCCACTTTATTCTAAGATCGTTTCTACCCAGAGCCACCAGAGCAATATTTTCACAACTCATATGACAACCTCCCGCTGCTGCATAGAACGTTCCAAGTAGGTTTATCATCATAATTCAAATGAAATTTCAACAACACAGATGGGACCTGGCCTGTGAGGTAGTAGCTCTTTGGCCTTCTTTGTGCCATTCTCACCCTCCTTGTGCTCTTCCAGGCACTCCGACCTCTGCTCTGTCCCTTAACCCCTCCAGCCCCGGGCCATATAGCGGAATTGGCATATACCGCTGGCCCATTCTAGAATGGCTCTGTCTTCTCTAATACACCTGTTCAGCACCCTCTCTCACAGAGGCTTTCCTCTTTGACTGTCTTTTTCATCAAAACGTACATTTCTTCACAGCTGTAGTTATTTTATTTTTTCTTTTTTATTTTTTAAGATTTTATTTATTTGAGAGAGAAAGAATGAGAGAGAGAGAGCATGAGAAGGAAGAGGGTCAGAGGGAGAAGCAGACTCCCTGCTGAGCAGGGAGCCCGATGCGGGACTCGACCCCGGGACTCCAGGATCATGACCTGAGCCGAAGGCAGTCGCTTAACCAGCTGAGCCACCCAGGCGCCCTGTAGTTATTTTATTTTTTCATTTGTTGTCAGGCGCCCCTACGAGCCCTGTAATCTCTATGAGGATGGGGACTCCGGTTTATCACTCTGTTCCCAGAATGAATGCGGAAGGAGGGATAAAGACAGAATAAGTTATGGTCTGGCAGAGCCATCTTCCTTGTATCATCTGCATTTCATAGGTGGGGAAGTTGAGCTCCTTTCCCAAGGACTAGGATTCAAATCCAGGAAGTCCAGGGGCCTGCAATCCACCCTTTAACCACCCAGCTCTTCTGCCTCCTTTGTTAGGGGAAGCTGAACCTGAACTTAAGTGAGGTGGGGAAACGGATCAGAGCAAGGCATGCACCAGAGTGAGAGTCTGGACTAGAATCCTGAAGAAAGAGCTGGATCCTTCCTCCCACACCAGTTGTTTAGCTGGGCAGTTATGGAACCTTACTTCCCTGCCCATCTTTCTTGCTCTCATCTGTCTGCTTTCATTCCTCGCCTTTGCCCCATGGGAGGGCTTGATCCCACATTCAGGCTGCAAGCCAAGCAGGAGAAGGAACCAGAGAGCCCGTAGGTGAGGACAGGTCTGGGGCTTTGGCAGGTTTTCTCCTGAGTGAGAATTCCCGCAAGAGAGCAAAGTATTAGTATTTAGGGGAGAAACAGTCTTCCTTTTACCTCCCAAATTTGTGGACGATACCAGAAGCTTTCTCTTTCTATTTAATTTTTTTTTCTTTTTAGACCAGTGAGCCCAAAATAGTTGTCAAGGAAGGCGTAGAGAATAGAGGTAACAAAATGAGAAGGTGCTCAGTTGTGTGTAGTGTTTGAGTCTGACCTCTGCATTAGGGCGAAGACACACTTCTTGGGGTAATACCCTGGGCAGGTGACAAAAGGATGGGGAAAGTGACCCTGGAAGAGTAAAAGAATTCTGTATATTGTGGCAGGGCTGTGTCTCCTTGTGTTTCTTTCTGGAACGCTGTAGCTTTTCAGTAGATCCCATTCTGTCCTCGGGCTTCCTAGAGAGCTCAGAACACCTCTCTCTTAGGAGCACATTTAGAGATGGGCAGGAAGCCGGACTTCCGTCTTAGAAATGCTGGCTAGCACGTCATCCTGGCTTATGCTGGGCACACGGTGGTGAGTGCTTGGCCAGCACTGTTTCTGCTGCGATAATCAAGGGAGAGCAGGTGGCATCTGTGTGGAGTGACTGGTGTGTGGCCAGGGCTCGTGGGTCCATGCCCCCTCAGGCCCCCAGCGAGCCTGCCGAGGTGACTGTTGCTCTCCCACCGTACTGGCTAGGGAACGAAAGCTTGCCCAGGGAGGGCTGTCACTCAGGAGGAAGCCAGTCATTCCGAGAGGGACTGCTGAGTGAGTCTCAGAGCTGGGATGACGGCCCGGGTGTCTCGAGCCCCAGAGCTATGCACTCCCCAACCGGCTGAGTTTCCTGGGGCCGCCAAAACAGTTCCACAGACTGGGGGGCTCAAACCACAGAAATGTATTCTCTCACAGTTCTGGAGGCTGGAAGTCCAAAATCAGTGTCCCTGGGTTGAAACTGGGGTTTCAACAGCGCCGTGCTCCCTCTGGAGGCTCTAGGGGAGTGTCTTTTCCTTGCCTCTTCCAGCTTCCCGTGGCTGTAGGCCTTCCTCAGTTTGTGGCCACATCATTCCCGTGTCCACCTGTCTTCCCGTCACCTTCTCATGTGAAAGTTGGATCGCTCTGCTGCCCTCTCCTAGGGACATTCGTGATGGCCTTTAGTGCATACTCAGTTAATCCAGGATAATCTTCCCATTGTAAGATTCTTAATCACAGCTGCAGAAACTCTTTCTCTAAATAGGATAACATTTCTAGGCTCCAGAGGGTCATTATTCAGCCGTCCACACTGGCTCTAGGTTCTGCACACAGAATATGCACAGATCCTGTTCCGGGAGCAGATGTGGATGGGCAGGAAGCCGGGCTGAATGTGAGCCCCTCAGAAGGGACACCCCGCCCCAGCAAAGGCAGGACAAGATGTTAGCAGGGGGTCATTGTCATCCTCAGGAAGGGGGATGTGCTTTGGCTTCTGATGGGAATCAAATTTGAGATGTGGGGACCACATTCTTTCATCACAAAGTTATTGAGCAGACGTCCTCTGGCCATCCCTCTAGGTCCCACATTCCAGACAAGGAAACTGGTCAAGAGACTATTATATGTACTGCGCCAAGTGCTGGGATAAAGGAACGCGCCACTGACTAGGGCATTTCAGCTCGTCCTGGGAAGGCTTCCAGGAGGAGGCGCTACTTGCACTGAAGCTGCAAGATTAGTAGGAGTTGGCCAGGTCGACCCAAGACAGGGAAAGAGCAGCAGGTACAAAGCGATGTGCTCGAGACTGGACCTGCCTTCTGCCTGTGGAGGTTGCCCCATGGTCCCCTTAGGACTGAGGTAAATCTTGGATGAGGGCATGTAGAGCCAGATACTTCTTCTTGTTGTTACTCTTTGAAGTGTACCTGGTATCCTTCCCCCTCACAGCCCTCCTTATGGGGGAAACGCACCTGAGAATAAAGGGACAGATTCTGTGGGATGGCCGGGCTCGTCTCCCGTTGGATGCTGCCCTGCTGTCCCGTACGGGTGGCCTGTAGTGGGCAGACCGAGCAGACTGGCCAGCCGTGAAATCTGAATGCAAACTAATTAGAGGCTTGTCAGGTCTAAGAAATTCGGTCCCATGGTGTTCTCAGTGTTCACACACACATTTTCTTTTAAAATGTAAAAGTACCTCCTGTGTTTCTCGCCCCTGTGAATGGCGATGCAATGCTCAGTAGAGATAGTATACTTGGTAGAGCGTGACCAGCGTTCCTCCCATGTGGTTGCACTCCCAAGGTGCACAAGGTCTTGCCTGCGTACTTCCCTCCCCCTGGACAGGCTTACCCCCAAG
Organism: Zalophus californianus; assembly: GCF_009762305.2. Classification (NCBI taxonomy): domain Eukaryota; kingdom Metazoa; phylum Chordata; class Mammalia; order Carnivora; family Otariidae; genus Zalophus; species Zalophus californianus. Next base: position 53,067,866 of record NC_045605.1, read on the forward strand.
CTGCCCCTGCCGTCCTTCCCAGCCTTCCTGTCTCAGCCTAGAGGGCACTTCTCTTACTGCATTTACATAGCTTTGATTACATAGGTATGTGTTCATTGCTTCATATTTTTCATTCCGAGGCCAGGAGTCTCAGACTGTTTGTTGACCCAGTCCATACCACATCACAAGCACACCATAACTCTGTATGGAGAGGATGAAATCATAACGAAAATCAAAGAAAACTTCAGAAGTATTTAATGAAGTAAATGATTTAATGTTCATGATACATCTGTGTTAGGTAATTGTCTTTCACCCTAAATATGTTTTGCAAGAATTATTTTTTTTTTTAGAAAAACTTATAATGTTGAATGGAAGAAGCAAAGTAAAAATCTATAGTGTAATCTCAATTTTATAAAATTCATGTGTATGTACTTAAAAAGCCATCAAAATGTTGGCGAGGGGTTGGGAAGCTCTAAGATGATTATTTTTGTTTTACTTTCTGGATTTTTCCAATTTTTTTTAGTGAGAATCTACCACTTTAAAAATTGAAATACCAATAAGGCTACTTTTGGGCCATCTGGTATCTTGCTCCTTTCTTGCATGTAGTCCTAATCTTTTACACACACATTACGGGCTTACTGGGGATGAATTGGAAGTCCCCACTAGGACGATTTAACCAATTAACTTATTCATTAACTGCTGTGGTATCTTATATGTGCTGGACAAAAGATTTAGAATAATCCTTATTATGAGCTGGACAAAGAGAATATTTGAAATCCTTCTCTCTCATTCCTTTCCAGCCTTTCTCAGGGAATTCCCACAGGGTCTAATGCCCAGAAAAAAAAGGGCAAAGTGGCTTTAGAGTCTTTGAAAGGAGAATGAGTTCAAGACGGGCCCATAGTTTCAGCCAGAACAGAATTCCCATGAAGTGTGTGCGTGTTTACTAATTATCCTAGACTTTCAACTGCTTTTACCTTCTTTGTAATTCATTCTTGGAGTTTGTTAAAACTTTTTTGTAGTATTGTGCCTTTCATACTACAGCTGTTCTAGAAATTTACCTATTTACCTACCTAGAAATTTTTCCTACTAAACTACCAAAAGAAAATTTTAGTAATAATTTCTGAGTCTGTAGCAAAACTATCATCCTTATATAAAATAAATCATCCCAGCTCTTTTGGAAAACTTGCTGACAAAATTGATGCCCTTGATTCGATGCCATTTTTCAACTCTTACCTTAAGGATATGATCCAAGGTAAGAAAACAAAACAAAACTAACAAACAGATTTTATACCTAAAGGTAGTATTACACTGCCAATTATAATAGAGAAATGTTGGAAACAAGGTGAAATAAATCTCTAGCATAAGGGAGTAGGTTTTCCAGTAATTGTATTCACTCAGTGGGCTAAATGCAACCATTGGAAATGATGGTGTTAAATAACAGGAGATAGTATGTAAAATGTTTATGGCCTAAGTTTTAGTTTCTGTGTTGGTATGTGGATGTACGTAAATTTACGTATAAAGACTTATGACTTTGTCATGTAAGGACACAGCTGTCCTGTCTACACCTACCCTAATCCCTGCCAAAGTGCACATGGTATCACTATTAATTATGTGTTCATAACCACGTAATTGTGTTGGAGGTGACTTGGAGCAGTCAATGTGGTCACAGAGCCGAAAGATTAATATTTGAAGATTTCAGTCCTCAAGGAGTACCCATAATTTCCCTGAATTTCATCTCGGTAATCATCAGATGACCCTTGGCTCTGGCGTGAATTCACAGAAATGATCTCTGTCCTGTTGGATTTGGTGATGGGCATGGATTATTCCCCTGGCTGGCCTGCATGCCCCCTGTCTCTCCCACCTGCTCCCACTCTCCAGCCTTGGACAGCCCTCTACCCTAAATGTCCTGGAATACTTCCTTCCCTCTACCTGAGAATGCATGGAGTTGAAAATAATCAGTAATAATCATACCCCTGGGATTTGAAGTAAATATCTTGCCTTTAACTTAATGGTTTCTTGGAGATTACTTTGAACTCCATGGTGAGTTGGAGCTTTATATAAAAGAACTATTTTAGGAATCAACCATCTCACCACCTTTTAGAATAACAAAATACTTTTTATTTTATAAAATGATCATTTGTATTGCTGAGAAAGTGCAGGAATTTGGTCATCTCGTATGCCCTCCCTACTTTCTCCTTTCCTTCCTTCTCTGTGTCTACCTGCTGACTTGCGGTCACCTCCTCTTTGAAATGCTCCCTGACCATTCATTCACCCACCCTGTATCCGTCCATTCATACCTTCATTCATTCATCTATCCACACATCCATCCCACGGATGCTTATTGAGCAGCTATTATACTGTATCAGCTAATGTTCTAACCCCTGCAGATACAGTAGTGAACAAAAAAGACAAACGTCTCTTCCTACTATATATTTAATGTGTTTTGTTGTACATGGATTTTTTATAATTAAAAAAAAAATCTTCCCTAATGAACAAGACAGGCAAAAACGTCCTGTTCCCAACAGTTAGCCATCTCTCCTCTGTGCTTCGAAAGCACCTCCATTAATGTATTAATGGCCTCATGGCTGACTGCCCATCAGGCTGTGGAAGCAGGACTCTGGCCCAAGTCAGCTTGTATCCACACTGTCGTGGCTCACTGTCCGTCTCTCTTGTGTATAACCCCATAAGTGAATTAGTCAAAAGGAAGGGGAGTCGTGTGGAACCTGACATTTGCTGAGAACCTACTGCAAGCCGAGCCCCATGTCTTCACGAGCTTGTGTATCCTGCCAAGCAAGCATTTTGTTCCCATTTTGTGGCAGAGGAAACTGAAGCTTCGAGAGGTCAAATGACTTGTCCAAGTCCTCTGAGTTACTGGATGCAGACCACTAACTGATTCTGTTGCAGTCCTCTCTGCTTCCGTTGTCAGCTCTGGGAAGATTGGTTTCTGGTTTCACACCTGAGTAATTAGCCGCTGAGAGATTGGCCCCTGTCTCCCTATCCCCTGCCCCTGCTGATTTACTACAGGAACCCTTGGGAAAGAGCCAGTTCTGACACAGCAAAGCTGTCCACTACCCCCCACACATAATTTTAACCTCCCCTTCTTGCAGATTCTCTTATTACATTTTACTGCAAAAGAAAATGGTCCTGCCATCCAAATCCCATCATATGGATCCTGGCTTTATTACAGACCCTGGGATGTCCATCTATTAAGTATTGGATTGACCTTTTGAGACTGAGATTGGAAAAAATAAAAATAAAATCACCACTCAAAACATATTTCATAAACTGGGATAATGATACAAAAGTCGATCTGTCTATGCCCAACTTTTTGTGACCCTTGTGAAGGTCCAGGAAGTTCATCTGTGCATCAGTGGGGTAGAGGCAGAGCAGGAGCCCTGTGGATCCAGCTCTCAAAAGATTCATTGTCATTTCCAAATCCAAGTTCTGGCCTCGACGTCTTGAGGCTCTTCCTCAATTAATGGCAGCTGCTGTTCTTGGCCACCTCTCATCGTTGCGTATTTGCTGACTGCTGTTTGGGGACCATTTGCTCCAATCATCAGGACAAAAGTGTAGCTCTGAGACTGGGGGCTACAGTGAAGTCTCTTTTCTTTCAGAATTACAGAGGTTTGGGGATATGGGTGATCACATTTGCTATCTGCATTGCCCAGAGGTTTCTGCCTTTGCTAATAATGAGCATCATTGTATTAACAACAGCTTTTCTTTCCTTTGTGCCTTTTCAAAGGAACACCACAGATTTGGGGACCACAGTTCATACCTCAGGGAGGGGAACTGCTAGGAGAGCAGGAGCAAAAGTCCTGGACTGTGGTGAAGGGCCGACCCTTCATGTAGATTTTCTGCTTCTAGAACAGGAGGTAAGAAAGCCCATGGAGGGCTGCAAGTCAATCTTAGCAGAGCTCAAAGCCAACTGTGAGCCCTGGGTTTAAGGGCTTGGTATACTCTTGTCTTGGCAGTGAGGCCCGTGCCAAGCTGGTAAAGGTGGCATATTCTCTACATGTGGGAGCCTTAGGACTGAGCCCATGGCACTTCCAGTCATAGTGCCAAGAGCAAGCCTGGCCCTTCCCCAGCCCATTCCCTGAAAGTGTTCAGTGAACTTGTGTCGTGAAAGCACCTTGCAATGCTAAGGTGATTGTGCAACATGATGATCATTAATATTCTTGTCCTCGGTGCTGCTTGCCAAGCATGCAAACCACTTTTGTTTTATGGATCAGCAAGTCAGGCAGTGCGATCTGGCTGAAAGGGGACTGGAGCAGGGGTTCTGATCGGTGCTTAGTGCCTGGGTGATCTTGGGCAAGTCGTTTCTCTTTCCTGAGCTCTATTCCTGCATCTGTGAAGTGGAGACTACTTCTAACTCAGAGGGGTTTTGTTTGGATCAAATTGGAAGATGAGAGTGAAGGTACTTTGCAGATGGTGGAGCTTTCTGTGCGCATTCTTGAGATGAGGGAGAGGCATTTTTACTGTAAGACGTGCTATAAATTAAATCAATTAGTGGTGGGGAAATCTAGTCATACCCCGGCCCCTCTTCGTTTCCACATGCCCAGCCTTTGTTGGCTTAGTTGGTCAGGGTTTAGTCCTGACTTCTAAAGTGGTACCCACTCCTTACCCTCTTTTGGCCTTACCCCTGTTTTCCTCTTCCTCATAGTAATCATCACTCCCTGACTTCGGATTTTTATCTGTTCATTATGGCCCATGATCTGTCTTCCCCCATTAGAATCTAAGCCCTACAGGAGCAAGGATGATCATTTGTTCATTGCTATGTCCCAAGTGCCTGGAACCCTATCTACTAGTATACAGTAGGTGCTCAGTAATCATTAGTGAAATGAAAGAATATCGACAGTGTTGTTCTGCCCTCACTGTGAAGCCCCTTCTTTGAGAGGGAAATGATGTAATAGCAAACAAGACAGGGTTTTTGGCATAGAGAAGCTTAATCTGGAAAATGTACTGACCTCATGAGCTACAGACACGTGTGATGCTGGCTGGAGTATGTGGTCCTGAGAAAGCAGCTTTCGCTCCAGTCTCATTCCTGCATGAAATTTACTAAAGTGATGAATTGATTGGGCAGTCTGAATAAGTCACCGAGTTCACTGCTGTCATCCCATTTTCTCATGCACAGAGTAGAGATGACACTACTACTTTCCGATGTTTTTATGCCACTTTGATCAATGGGCCTCAAAGAGAGCAGTAATCATGGTGATTAGGGTGGGTTCTAGCTCCTTCTGGAGAGGCAGGTTTGCTAGGGGTGGGGAATGGGGTGGAAATCATGAGGACGTTGGACATCTTAGAGGTGAGAGAAGGGAAGATAGCAAATGTGATCACCCATATCCCCAAACCTCTGTAATTCTGAAAGAAAAGAGACTTCACTGTAGCCCCCAGTCTCAGAGCTACACTTTTGTCCTGATGATTGGAGCAAATGGTCCCCAAACACCATCTATTGAGCACCTACTATGGACCAGGGTTGGCCCATGGATCGGGTGCTTCATATATATCAAATTATAATCTCCCAATCAATCAAAAAGGTGCGGGCTCAGCAACTCTCCGCCCCCACCCCCAGGAGGAAACTGGGGCTTAGGGGAGGTTCAGTAGCTTGGCCAAGTCCCACAGCTGCCATATGATGGAGGGGACTTGATACCAGGTCAGTCTGATTTCCAGGCCCATCATGGGGCCCTGGTCCCTGGAGCTGCCTTGGAACACCCCAAGGGGGCTCTTGGCTTCTGGGAACCAGGCCAAGCTGCTTTCTGAGTATTATCTCCGGCTCTGGTTGGGAGAGCACCAAGCCGCAGGCACCCCCTCCCAAGGCCTGTCGGTGCTGTTGCTGTTCTCAGACCTCAGGTGCTGAAGGTGGACATCCACGTTCATACCTCACCTAGTACGAACCAGCAGCGTCGGGCCTTGCAAAGCCCATTTTCTGAGCCATCGATTCTTTTTTATCCCTGTTCCCTACTCTTATTTCCCTCCCCCACATGTTTGAAGTGAATCCCTTTGTTTATGTGTGTTCTTTTAGAGCAGCTATTGTTTTGTGTTTAGATAGTTTCAATTTACATTGTGATATTGCGCTGTAGACCTCATTCTGCTTCCTACTTTTAGCACCTGGTTTTCATGGTTCATCCATGTTGCTGTGTATCTTTTGTTTCTAACTGCTGTCAAATCATCCCTGTGTGCAGTCACTACCTTTCCATACGCGTCCCCCAGAGAGGGACACCACGTGTCTACCTCTCTGCCATTGCAGAAGACATCCTCCCACGTGCCCCCAAGCCAGGCCTGTGTGAGGATTGTGCCATTGTTAAAGGCCGTGTACTGGGGGAGAGAGCACATGCGAACTTAGCTTGACTAAGGGGTTACAGATTGCTCTCCTCTGAGGCTGCCCCAGTCTGTGCTCACCTTCACACGAGGCTCCTTATTTCCTACATACCCTCATAGTCTCTGACACTTAGGGTAAAACTTTTTATTTTTGCTACCATGATGGGTGCAGGCATGGCTTATTGTTTCTTTATTTGTTTGTTTTTACTTATTTGACTATAAGTGAGTCTGAATATCTACATAGCATGCTGGCCCTTTGGGCTTCTCTTCACTGAATTCTCCATATCCTTTGCCCATGTGTCGGGTAGCGTTCCTGACATTTTTCTTGTTCACTGGAAGGAGTTTCTAGTGGAGTCTAACTATTAATCCCTTGTCACTTTTAGACAAGTGTCTTCTCCCAAACTATATTTATCTATTAATTTTGTTGAGCAAACACTTTAATTCTGGGATTATCAAATTCGTCACTTTTTCATCTTAGAATGTATGCATTTGGGGGTTTTGAGAAGTGCTTTCCCATCGGCAGATTACAAAGATATTCTGTATTTTCTTTGAATAACCATTGGAGACAGAGGGAGCATCAGCCTTGTGTTCCTGCTAGCAGAGGGCTCAAGTTTATGAATCCCAGGCTGACACAGAAGGTAAAGAGTTTTGTTTTCTTTCCTTCAAAGGACCCCTAAGCCAACAGGAAGACAATTACGCAGAGAGGACTTTAATTAAATTGTCCATTTTTTAATTTTTCTGAACTTCAGGGGTGCTCATACCTCGCATCACGGAGGCAATGGGTAATGAGTGGAGGTGTCCCTCAGCAGCTCTGCTGCTATAACGTCTTGAGGTGAGGCCTGTGGCCCCCGTCTCCACTCAAATCTGATAACCCTTTGTGTCAGGCGCAGCGGCACCTGTTAGTGGAAAAGAGGGGAAAGACAGGCCTGTGTTGTCTTGATAATGGTGTGGTGGGCTCAGGCCTCCATCTTAGTGGGCCTGTCTCTGGATGGGAGGGCCACAGGGGGATGTGAGCAGAAGCCTAGCTCAGGGAATGGAAGGGCTTCTGTTTTTTGCTGGCGTTCACACACAGGGCCTTTTCCTTATACACGCGAATTCGACATGACAGCGAATCCTAGGAAGTCAAAACAGGACGAAGGAGTTTGAATGTCCCCGTCTGCAGACCCTGAGTGATGCTGTTCCTTATGGAACACCACGTGGCTTCTGAGTTGGAGATCTGGGGCTAGAACCCCGGCTTCGTCAATGCAGGCCAGAGCACTGACTGCTCCACTTAGAAAGATCCCAGGCTTTGGAGACAGATAGTCCTCAGTAACAGCTGTTAATTTAATAATTATATCAATAAGTGTATCTACCACTGTGGTCACTTCTTTAAATGAGATATGCTCGGAGCTGTTAGATCTTGGAAGAATTGGACCTACTCTCAGAAGAGAGAAGGTTCTAGGGAAAAAAATTAGCTGAAATCTACAGATGAGTCCAACCTAACCTAGTAGAGAGGGGAGAGCTTGTTGAATGGCTGGATGGACAGATGGATGGACAGATGGTTGGTTGGATGGACAGATGGATGGATGGATGGTTGGTTGGATGGATGGATAGATGGATGATGGATGGATGGATGGATGGATGATGGATGGATAGATGGATGGATGGATGGATGACTGTGATCCTGGGTTTAAGAGGTTAGTTGTTTCCCCACCCTGTTCTTTTTCTCTCTCAGCCCAGGGAGGCCTGCTGGTAAATTATAAAGCCAGCAGAGGGGGAGGAAAGGAAGATCTCTTTCCCTGACTATCAATCCTTTGAGTGTTTCACTTAAAGCTGAGCACCTGTTCTATTGCAGGACTCACCTCTGTCCCTGTCTGTTTCTTTGAACCCTACCACACTGGTCCTTGGGAAGAGAAAATGCAAAAGAGGAAAAAGAAAAAGAAGGAAAGCAGCATTCATCATGCTGAAATGTAATGCTCCTCTCTGAACGTCGGAAGATGAGCAATTACACATGCTGATTTCATCCACTACTTAACTCAGGGGGTGACGGCTGCTGTGGAAGAGGCTCCGGCGGGTTAAGTGCTGCAGCCCTGGCCCAGCTTCTGAAGCCTCTCTCGGAAACCTTGGAGACTGGCTGGTAATTCGCTGGTGTCCTTTCTAGTGACTCCTGGCCCTGCTGGCTGTAAGGACAGTTCCCAGTCAAAAACACCCCGGACATCATTCCTGGCTAGGATGTGGCCTGTTCTTTTGTTCTCTAGGGACCCAAGACTGTCGAGAGAAAAGAGGGTGGGGAAGAGATTCTGCAAAGAAATGAAAGCAGGCAGGAACGGGCTCGCATGCCTTGCCGATGCTGGTCTTCTTGACAGAGCTTACTCATTACTGGAAGTGGGAAAGGACGGAGGGGAAAACAAAAAAAACCCAAACATTTATTTGGCCTTTCGTGTGTACTAGGTGCCTGTCACCCCTGAACGTGGTCCGTCCTCACACATGTTGACATTCCCATTGTGCAGGTGGAGAAATTAATGTAATTAACTTGCCCGGGACAATGCTGGTGATAATGACAGCAGTTGGTATTTATCTGCCAGGCAGGCTAAGCTCTCACTGTGTATGAACCGATTCAGTCCTCACAATAACCCTGTACGGTTGGTGCTGTTAGGATGCACATTTTTCAGTAAGGAATGTGAGGCACAGAGAGGTTGAGTATGTTGCCCTTGGCGAGTAGATGGCAGAACTGGGACTAAAACACAGGCAGATTGGCTCCAAGTCCCGGACTTCGTCCATTAGTTTGGAGGTTGGAAAGCAGTTCTAACATACACTCTAAAAATCCTTACCTTTTCGACCATACCCTGCCACCCTTTTCCATGATAAGCACGTGACTGTTACAAATAACAGTACAGGCAGCCGTTTACTGAGTGTTGGCCAAGAGTGAGCACTGTTCTTGTGGCTTCCAGTTGCTGTGCATTTACTTCTCATTGTCTCCCGTTGAGGCTGGTGGAGACCCAGGCTCAGCGAGGTCAAGTGATCTGCCCAAAAGCACACTGCTCACTGTGGCTCTGGGCCACTTTCTAGATGAGACGGTTTGTTTCACTTGCTGGTGCATTCGTTACACTCACGAAGCCATTCCTGGGGTCTTGAGCAAGTGGATAAACAGTGGGCCGGGCTGCTCTGTGCTGGGGGATGAGAGATGAGGCTGCCCAGGGCTCCTGCCCTGGAGGAGCCCCTAGTCTTAGGGGTGGGGAGAGCTCTGGACACCTCTCTTCCCATGGACCCAGCAAGCTAGAAATGACAGGACCCTGCCTCTCTTAACACCATGCTGGCTCTCTTTTGACTAAGGAAACAGCAGTCTCCACCAGCTTCAGTCAGATCCAGTTACAGCAAGAGCATGTCTCTATTATTATTGCTATTAATCTGACATAAAGAAGGTTTGAAACTCTTGACCATAAGACATAAAAGACCTCCCAAAAGGAGAGATCAATAACCATCCAAACTGTGGCTTTCTGAAGGCTTCAAGAAAGAAGTATGGTTTTTTTGGTTGTTTCTTGGTCAAAGCAGGCCATTTGAATGTCACGTTTGTTCTGTCTCCTTTTCCTTCTCTTCTAATAATTTGGATCAAAATGATGATAAGATTGCTCCATTGCAGATGATTTCAGCAGGCTGTTGACACATTGGATTAGCATAAATAGGTTATTTCCGAAGTCCCAATTCATATAGCCTGGAAAATTATAAGCAAATAAATTATATATATATATATATATATTTTTCACAAGTATCTATTGACTTAATGATGGCAGTTCTTCCATCGTACCTAATCAATAGCAGATGTGCATCAGGGAAGGTGTGATATGTATTAACTCCTGGCAGGAGGAATAGATGTTTAGAGGAACCATTTTCTTAAGACTCTCCTGGAGAGAGAGAGAGAGAGACGGGGAGGGAGTCAGGGAAGGAGAGAGAATGAAAATAATCTTGCACCATACTGTGCAAATATCCTCTTTCTGGCTGACTCACGGGAAGTGGCTGCTTATAAAGGAATCGTCCAATGAGAGTGTCAGGGCTTTTAGCAGACAAGCATATATTAAGGTCAGAAGGAAAAAAGAAAAAAAACAACACTTACTGAGCAGGGATTCCTTTGCAGATGTTCACCCATAGAGTTGCTCATTTTTGCTTCCCAATTTTGCCAAGCAAGTTAGACCTTGATTCCCTCATTTCACAGATAAAGAAATGAAGGCCCAAGGCCCAAGGAAAAGCTTGTCTTAGGCAAGCCAACCAACCTATGTTAGGATCAGGATGTGAATGCAGGTTTGAGAATTCCAAGTGTTGTTTCTACCTTTTGTAGTACTTTTTTTTTTTTTTTGGTCAGAGCTGTGTACATGATACTTACCTTATTATCATTATTGTTTTCTGATCCATGGGAGAAGAAAATATTGATAAGTCTCAGATGGGAGCTGTGAGTGAGTGCCTGGTTCTTGACAGATGTATGGCCCTGTGACTTCTGGCAGAGCTCTGGAATGAATGATAGGGGCCTTTCAGTAGCAACTGGTATCATTCATTCATCTATCAACCATTTATCGTAATGTCATTTCTCCTGTGTTTAGATATATTTCAGCTGCTGGCTGTCTTACAGGGCCTAGAGATATCAGGGGGAATAGATCACATCCCTTGTCCTCAAGGAGCTTACAGTGAATGTGGGAGAGTCTGGGAAATTGACAGCTAGGCACAATATGGGGGGCATAATGGGTATGGAATTAACATGTAATGTCAGGGCCAGAGGTAAAAATTGACTGTAGGTTATATTACCCTCAAAAACTTTGAATCAGAGAGATGATCACACCATGAGAAGCTCGAGGAAACTGTGGATTTACATTTCCCATCATTATTGCTCCAGGGCACCCCCTCTATCCAGGGCAGGTGCATGGGCTCTGGGGGATTGGCAGGTTGCTTACAGTATTTGACTCTGTCTCTGTGAGCCCCTGCAGACTGTGTAGTTGAAGCTGCATAGGAAACATGCTTCTGCTGTGCACTTGCCCCCATGCAGGGTGGCAAATACCATGGTCAAGTTACTTCAAGGGGCTGTAGGAGCCCTGACCAGCCTTAGCTTTCATCAGGAAGGTGACCTTGAGAGGGAAGCTCCGGAGAACGGTCTTGAAGAATGACAGGGAAGCTCTATGCCTCCACGGGTGCTCTTCTGAGTCATCAGTGGCGATCCTGCCAGGGTCAGAGCTGGGGGTAGACCAGGGGAGGGGAGGTCTGGTGGAAAATGCAGGGTCTATGGAATGGGCACATGAGAGCCTATTGGGCCTTTTGCAGTAAGGATTAAACAGATTAGTCATTTAGAGAGTCTAGACCTGCACTGTCTAATTGCCATCCACTTGCTTTCTATGGCTCTTGTGCACTTGAATGTGGCTGGTCCAAATTGAGATGTTCTGTAATTATAAAATAGAAACCAGATTTCAAAGACTTAGTACCAGTTAAAAAAATTGGGAATTTTTCATGTAGATTACATATTGAAATAATAAAGTTTTAGATCTACTAGGTCAAATAAAAGCTCTTATTAAAATTAATTCCATTCATTTCTTTTTACTTTTTATAAAATGTGGCTACTAGAAAATGTTAAATTACTGATGCAGCTCACATTTTATTTTTCTGGGGCAGCGCAGATACAGACCAGCATCTGCAAACGATAGCTCAGAGGCCAGATGTGGCCACCACCTAGTCTTGTATGGTCCACGTGCTAAGGAGAGTTTTTACATTTTAAATGGTTAGAAACAAAATAAAAAGAAGCAGAATATTTGTAACATATGAAAATTACACAACATTCCAATTTTAGCATCCATAGATAAAGTCCTGTTGGGGCACAGCCGTGCTCATGTATTTGTATGTTGTCTGTGGCTCGTGCTACTGTGGGCGGGTGGGTAGCTGTGGCCCAGACTGTCCACAGCAGAGACAGAGAATGCACTTGTGTGCCCACAGAGCCCCGTTTCCCCACCTTGGCTCACTCCATTCCCTCTGTCTGCCGTCTCCTTCTGTTCGCCTTATCCTTCAAAGCCAAGCTCAAGGCCACCGTCCTCGAGTAATGGCATCTTCCTCCTCTGCATTTTCAATACCAGTAGGTGCCTGGGGAAAGTTACTCAACCTCAGTGAGCCTCAATTTTCTCATCTGTAAAAGGGGACTGATAGTACCCACTCCACGGGGTAATCATAGCGATTAAGCAATGGGTAGTGCCTTTCATGTAGTGAGCACTCAGTAAGGATTGTGGTTACTGTTGCTATTAGTGCTTGAATGTATATCTTGTGGAATTCACTGCATTCTGAAGGTTGGCATATCCCACCATGAACTAAAATACTTGGAACATGGCTGTATTCTCTTTGAGGACATGGAGAACATTCTCTCCCTTCTGGATCCTCAGCCTGGGCTTGGGAGGGGCTTAGGAAACATTTGTGGACGCATACGAGTCCCATCTCTCACTTTTATCAGATACAGTGATAGATAAACACACACACCTTTTTCTTCATCCCCCCTGCCACCCTGGCCCCAGCCACCCTCCTCTTCTGTCTAGGTTACTGTTCTTAATCCATTTTCTCACCACCAGCCTTGTCCTCTCCAACCAGTGATACACTGGTCAATATTTAGCAACTGGCTGTCTGAAGCAGAGGGGAACCATGATTTGAAGTGTTTTCTAATTTCCGTGGTGCACATATTGCCACCATGGTTAACTTCATGCTACCGACCTGATGTTGCTGGATGTGGAGCTGGGAAGAGGAGCACATCGTGACCCTCTCCACTGTGGGGCCCACTGCTGCCCACCGCTACCTCCAGCTCGCTGTCCGCTCCACTGCTACGGTGACCTTTCCCAGGGGACTCCCCCGCTTGGAGCCCGTCAGCAGCTTCTCACTGATCGCAAAAGAAAGTTTAAAGTCCTTCACACATTTTTGAACCTTATAGGACCCAGCTCCCTGCTGCCTCACCGGCCTTATCCCTATCACAGTCTCCCCCCACGCCCCCTGACCCGAGCTGGGCATCTTTGTGTTCCTCTGCAATGAGACTTCCTTCTCTGACCTTCTCGAGCCGTCCCAAGATCTGGTGGAGCTGCCCTTGTTCTTATACTGTCCTGGCTCCTCCTACTTCCCTTGGCACCGTCCTTATTGTGGCTGATCACTCAGCCAGTAATTAGGTGTGAACACTTGCCTCCCCACGGGTGTGTAAAGTCCAGAGGGCAGTAGCTACGGTTGTCACATTCATCGCCGTGTCCTCGGCACCTGGCACACAGCTTGGCAAAAATGTTTCTAGAATAGATGATGGAATTGAGCGAAGCCTGGTTAGAAGGCCGCGGAGATCAGCCTCCTATGGGTATCAGACTTCTGTCTCTGACAGGAGTATTTTTTTAACTGCTCAGAGTATATTTGATTAGGGGACCACTTGGGGTTGGTTTTCCAACTGGCCAAAGGGAAGAGGCAAGACAGTCACCATTCTCAACCGCTCCTGAACAGAATCTTCTCTAGTCCGGGGAACGTGTCTTGAAGCACATTTGGTACATCATTACACACCCAGTAAGTAATCAATTATCACATTTTTACACCACTTTCCTGAGATCTGATGGACAAAAAGCTGTAGATGGGTGCATACAAACTTGCTGTGTTTGGCGGTAAGCACAGACCCATGAAACCATCAGCACAATCAGTGCCGTGAACTTAGCTACCACCCCTGCAGGTTTCCTTCCATCTGGCAGGATTTAAACACCCAGGGTCTTGTTTGCTTTAAAATCTCATGATTTCAAAAACCTCCCAATTAGAAGAACCTGGAATCATTTGTAGTATAGTCGCTGCTGGGAGCTCTGAGGCTGACTAACTCATTAGGGGCTGTGATGGTCCTAAGAAGGAGGAGGGCCAATGGGCTGGCACTTTTACTTCATCAAAGACCAAACAAACACCTTTATCCCAATTCTTTGGGAAGAAAGTTGGCACAACAGAGGGATATTTACTGAACGTCTAACGGGTATTTTGGGGGCAGATATGGTGCTAAACATCGCGGCCCAAAGCCTCTTGATGCCGCGATTTTAAAAGCGAGAAGTTGAAAAACAATTTGTTCCTCATACTCTGCTAAATCTTTGTAATTACATATATTTTTGCCAAAAGTCTGAGTGGGAATCCGATATTTATCCTGCAATCAAAGCCATTGTGGATTATCAGCTAAATACCTCATTAGGAAGATTTGAAACATGTCTCCCAAAGGTTTTTGTTTTCCTCTTAAAAACAACTACATCTTAAAGAAAACGCAACATATCTGTTGTATTAATGTCTCTAGCTGAGTGATTTTGAGTATTCCTGGTAAATCTCCTTGAGAAAAGAGATAAATCATAGGGACCGGTTTTTAAAGCAAACACAGGACGACTAGTGTGGTAGATGAGGCCACTGGTAAGAGATGCAGACAGGCCTGGCATTTACAGCAGTGTGAGTTTCAGCCTCTGTGTGACCTGAGCCTCAGTTTCCTTATCTGTAAAATTGAGATTATAGTACCTTACCTCGAAGAGCTGTTGCTGGATGAAATGAGATAGAGCAGTGCCTGGTAAGGAACAGACATTTGATAAATGCTCATTATTTTTATTGTCATTGTGATTAATATTATCATATAGCAATGTATTGTCCACCAGTAAATTTTCCTCCTTCGTATTTTTACAATATCTTTTTCACACCTGTGAGGATTTTAGTTAGATACATATGCGTCTTGATACCACGCTTGATGGAGGTCAGTAGAACAAAACAAGAGAGAAATTCAGTCTTGGGAAGGGAAAAACTAAGGTTGATGAGGGAGGTGGAGGAGAGAGAGAGGGAAGGAGGAGCTCTCCCCTGTGCCTCCAAGGCCCAGTCCCCCATGGCAGGCCCAGAAGCAGATAGAAGGCGCTGACTCGGAGCAGGGTGACGAGGTCCTGACATGCTGAGGGCATGGGCAAGGGCATGGGCATGTAGCCCGTGGGCACAGGGACCGTGTCTGTCCCATTCCCTGCTTTACCCCAGTGCCCAGCAAGTGTGTTATTTCCAGATAAGAACACTACATTCATTAAGAAGGACCGGATCCAGAAAAATTCCTTTGACTTGGGTATTGCTTGCAGCTAATCGAAGTCCACAGACATCGCACTGAAACGATGTGGGAGGGAGATCCTGAAGTGTTTCTAGCTAGCAAAGACTGGAATATGAAAATGAAATGTAGGGTGTGTTATATAAAAATAAGATGGATAAAATGGCCTTTTTTATATGTGCCATCTGTTATTTCTAGTTTAGTTTAGTGAAACAACATGAAGAGATTTCTGAAGTTTATTCATAACCTTGGACCTGCAACCTTATTTTTTTCCAAAATAATTTCTATGATAATTACACCTGAGTGAGAGTTGCTCTGTGCCAGACGCTTTGTCCATTGTCTCATCTTGTCATACCAACCCTGGGAGGGGTTTTCAGATGAGGATATGGGAACTTCAGGGACAGCTGTTTCAGGGACAGATTGTACCACGGCCACACAGCTGGGATGTGTCAGAGCCCGAAGTCAAACTCAGGCCAAATTCCAAATCCATAGAGTCCCAACATTATAAGTTGTCTTCTGATAAAGTGTTACATTTCCCATATGCACATTTTTCTACCTACAGGTTGGGGGAAGAAAGCTTCACATCAAGATGAGCCCGCAACTCAAATGCCTGTCGGGATCAGGCAGGTGGAGCAAGTGGGCTGGGTGGGGACTGCAGCAGCAGAGAATCCGAGGAGGCCTTCTAGAGGGAGCAGCTGCAAGTCAGCTCCAGCTCGTTGTGGCTGAAAGGGAATGCACGTGTTTTGTCACCACACCTGTTAAGGTTCCAAAACAAACTGAAAATCCAGATTTTTATGTGAAATGCTAGCATTTTAATTTATTGTCAATTATTGTGATTTAAAGAGAAAAACAACTATGCAAGCCCAGCAAAACAGGCCAGGGCTGCTTTCTGTGGGGCACTGTGCTCGTTCCAGCAGCTGCCATGCTAATATTTTAGAACCCTCTCCTGGGACTGTTGTTTGGTACAAGACAGTGGGCCACACAAGGAAATCAGTCTAAGAGTAACGGTTAAAGCTCATTGACTACTAAGTTATGTGCTGGCACGTTACCTAGATTATTTTATTTACTATCCCAGCACTTCTTTGGGATATTCTTATCCTTCTCTTACTAGTGAGAAAATAGATTCAGGGAG
The DNA here is from genome assembly GCF_009762305.2 of Zalophus californianus. Lineage (NCBI taxonomy): Eukaryota > Metazoa > Chordata > Mammalia > Carnivora > Otariidae > Zalophus > Zalophus californianus. Next base: position 53,084,341 of record NC_045605.1, read on the forward strand.
GTTAAGAGACTTGCCCAGGGGCGCCTGGGTGGCTCAGTCGTTAAGTGTCTGCCTTCTGCTCAGGTCATGGTCCCAGGGTCCTGGAATCGAGCCCCACATCGGGCTCCCTGCTTGGCGGAAAGCCTGCTTCTCCCCCTCCCCCTCCCCCTCCCCCTGCTTGTGTTCCCTCTCTCACTGTGTCTCTCTCTGTCAAAAAAATAAAATCTTTAAAAAAAGAAAGAAAAAGATTGCCCAGAGGGACAGAGTTATGAAATAGCAGAGCAGGACTTGAACCCAGGTCTACCTGGGTTCTAAATCTGTACCCCTAACCTCTGCCCTGTATTGTCTCCCACAGATTCTATTATTACCGAAGAGCTGCCCCAGGCATTTCTTTGTTCGGTGCCCATTGTTCCCCAGGATTGAATGTCAGAGAGTGTGGAACCTTGTTCTGGAAATGAACGCTTTGCCTGGATAAGCGTCAGTCTTCCAAGTAGAGTGCTTTGTGCATCGTAAAACCTTCAATTTTGCTCCATTATATTTTGGGTCCGTGAGGGATAGATTGCAGTTCATGCCTTCCCGCTGATTAGAGCATCCTATTTACGTGTATATGGCGCCGATTAGATGGTGCGCTTTGCAGAATTAGCTCCCTGATGAACAGGTAGTATTTCTCCCTGTGCTGACATGCAGCAGCTGTCTGCACTCATTGTGTTCAAGCCTCTGCACCTGGAACTGGGATGCCAGGGGAAATGATACAGAACTCCCAGTTACATGTCTAGCCCTCAAGTTCAAAGATGTGTGAGACCAGGTCCTAGTGGTCGTGCCCCCTTTGCTACTTCTTAGGTGAGTCTACACAAGCCATTTAATTGGTTTGCGCCTAGTTTCTTCATCTGTCAAATGGGAATGATCTTTTTCCCCTGACCAAATGCAGGGATCCGGTCCAGAAGATTTTCTGGATCCCTCTGGTTTTGCTCCTGTGTCTGTGATTCTCTGAGTCTCTGAATATGTGCTAAGTGTTGAGGAACTCAGGACCTAGTGTTTAGATGTGACTGGTAATTAAGCATATGTCTAGTGTGTATGGCACAGATTTTAGTTTTCTGCATGGCAAGCTAGTTGTCCTGACCTCATTTGAGTGATCTATTCTTTCCTTACCTTGATTTGAATTGCTGCTTCCAGCCTGTATCAAATCCAACATGTGCAGGGCCTCGTTTCTGTTGATATGTTCGTTTATCCCCCCATCTTGAACACAGTAAGTAACATGGTTTGATATCTGGAAGAGCCACTGACCCTTTGTTTTTCTTCTTTTTCAGAGTAATCTATTTTGTGCCAGTCAGGGTCTCAGCAGCAAATAGATGGTTTATTCAAACCAGGTGACCCAAGAGAGTTTAATGAGGGGACTACTTATGGAGGCGAAGGCAAGGACAGGGCCCATCAGGGATGGCGAAATCCCCAGCCCCTAGCAAAACCGGGAGCCTAGGGGTTGAGGGAACAGCACAAGTGCTGGCTCCAGAGAATGCAGTTCATGGATGGGGATGTGTTGAAGGGCTTGAAGCTGATGAGGGCACGGTTTGGTTCATACTTCAGAGTTATCACTCTGGCATTATGGTGCAGATGGGAATGAATCCAGCAGAGAACCAGGTTTGAAGCTTAGTGAAAACGAGCACTCTAAACTCGTACATTTCCAACAAGTTACGTCTTACTGCCATAAACACCAAGGATCTCTTTTCAGCTAAAGATGCTAGAGGAGTCTGGGGATGGTCACTGAGCTTAGCTTCTCAAGCTTCCCACACTCCTCACAGTGGTGGCACTGATATTAGACCCCTCAGGCCTTATATCTCCATCCGCATTACTCCAAAAGTCCCATGAAGTCGCTTTAAATGTCATCGGAGTCTGACATCTGGGTTCCCGGATTGATGCCCCCGGCACCATCTTGCCACACTGTTACAGGTTGCGCCATAATTGCTAGGCATCGTTCACGCAGAGTCATGTGCAGCTCTGTAATGTGACCCAAGGCTGTGGCATACACAGTAGTTTGGTCTGCTGCATCACAAGGCCTAGGGGGCACTGGGCAGAGCAGGCCTTGCAAGGGCAACCACCCAACAGGGGTAGTTGCCACCCTTTATCCAGGTAAGGCTTACCGGAGGCAGAGATCACTTGGGGACCATTTTTAGTCCATTTGGGGACATGATGGGCATGAGATTTCTATAACACATTTTGCAAAGTAGGCATGAGAAGGTTAATTAAAGAAATTCCCCTCCTAACTTTATGATGCTGTCTTATAGATAATGAGAAGATCTCATCAATAGCCTGTTTATTCGTAGAAGTTACCTTTAAATAAAGTCTCAAAAGAATTAGGCTTTCAGATGGCTGAAAATCGGACAGCCCATCTAGCCATTCATATCCCAGAGACTCTTCAACTTGATCCTTGTAACTGGGATTTGCTTCTGCACTTGAAGTGGTTTCTCCGGTCATGAATGCCAATTGTCATCCTCATTTTATTTCCTCAATTTTGTGGGTCGGTAGATGGTATAGCACAGCCCTGCATGGTCCTTGGTAATTCCATTGACTACAAACTTGGCCGCAGACACATGCCTACTTCAGCTGAGAAGGGAGAGGTTCTTTGTGTGGCTGGAATCAACACGCTGATCCCAAGTGGAAAGAAATGCCAGTCAGCTTTTGTGTTTCATGTACATACCCTTTTTTGATGACCTACCACTTAAATTATTAAAATTTTGGGGGAGACATTTTAAAACTTAAGATCTGCACCACGAGTTTTGGAAATCAGTTTAACAACGCATTCACTGTATGCCCAGCCCAGTGTGAGGAACTGGGACTTGGGAACGGGAAGATAGAACTTCTGCCCTCCCAGAGTTAACAGAGAAGTCAGACGTGTAAATAAACTACAATATGGCAAAATAAATATTATCATCAAACTGTACATAGCACTGTGGTCACCCATGGAGCAAGAGGCTATGGTGCTGTGTGGAGAATTTGAATAGAAGAGGGACTGTCTTTTGTATTTGAAGAGACTTTGATGATGATGGTAATTTTTATCTAAATGAGCAAGTAGAGGGAGGTAAAAAAAAAAACAAACACACTTTTTTTTAACATTTTTTAAGTCTGAGCTGCAGTGCCTACCCTTCCTTTCTCCACCCCCATGCCCCAGGACCTCAGCACGTTTTTAGTTTTTGTTTTGTTTTGCTTTTATTATGAAAAATTTCAAACTTATACAAAACTAGAGGTTAATATAATCACCCCCATGTGCGTGCCACCCAGCTTCAACCAGTATCAAGACCTGGCTATACTGAGCATATTATCTGTAAAAACTTCAGCATGCATCTCTAAAAAATTAAGATTTCCTCACCACAAAAATTAACCAAAGCCATAATGAGGTATAATTAATTGTCAAGAAGTCCTTCATGACATCAGCTATTCACTCAATGGCTCTGATTGTCTTGTAGAATTTCACAACCAGTAATTGTTTTTAAAGATTTATCAATTTTATTGAAGCGGGGAGGGGGAGAGGGAGAGAGAGAATCTACAGCAGATTCCCCATTGAGTGCAGAGCCCGATGTTGGACTCGGGGCTTGATCTCAGGGTCCTGAGATCATGACCTGAGATGAAATCAATCAGTCAAGTTGGAGGCTTGACCGACTGAGCCACCCAGGTGCCCCACAACCAGTTATTTTTAATAATACATTTATTTTTTCTGCCAATAAAAAGAAAATGGGCCTTTCTGTTTTTTAAAAGAAATCCAGCTTGCAAAAATGCATAAAAGTACAATGAAAAATAAAGGTTTTTTTTTTTTTTTTCATTTTTACCGCATTATCATCAGTATGTAGAATCGTGCCTGTCCCATATGGGTGTTCAGTTAGTGTTTAGTGAATGAAGGGAAGGGAGGAGGGAGAGAGGAAGCTTAGGAAGTTAGAACGGAAAGTAGAAAGGAAGGAAGACCTGAACCTCTAGCCTCACTACCCACATCAATTTTTTGAATGCAGCATTTTACAAATACATTATTTGGGGGGCGCCTGGGTGGCTCAGTCGGTTCAGCGTCTGCCTTCGGCTCAGGTAATGATCCCAGGGTCCTGGGATCGAGTACTGGGATTGAGTCCCACATCAGGCTCCCTGCTCAGTGGGGGGGTCTGCATCTCCCTCTCCCTCTGCCCCTCCTCCTGCTCGTGCTTTCTCTCTCTCAAATAAAATCTCTAAAAAAAAAAATACATAATTTGGTATTCCTGTGACCATACTGTGCGTTTAGTTATGTATCCTGCTTTCCCCATGTGGTGACGTGAGCATTTTCACTGGGTCCACGGGTGAATGACAGGACTCCCTGCCTCTGCTTTGCGTCCTGAGTGGCCGAACGTCCCCAGTCCTGACCACGGCCTCCTCCGCATCTGGCCAGAGCTCCCTGGGAGAGAGCTTCACCCCAGGCTGCCCCATCATCATGGCTTCCCAGGCCTCTGAGCAACACGATGTAATACTGGCATTTACACAGCTGGTACTGTGCTAAAGGTCAGTTTTAAAATATTTATCGTTTAATTTCCTGAAATTGTCAACCCCATGTTAGAGGGGGTAGTTTCCTAAGTGGATGGAGAGGTAATAATTCTAAGGCATTTGGGAAGATTCTTCATCTAGCAGACTGCTGTGATTACAGCCCTGGTTTTTGCAGCGTCCAGAAGCCGCTCAGATGGGAGTGCTGTGAAGGAGTGATATTTCTGGGGGCAGCCCCACATCGGGGTAAATCAGCCTCTGGGCATGGTAATGACTGTGTTAACATTTCAAAGTGGAAACATTTCCATTCCATTTAGTCTACTTCCATCTCTCAATTAACCTAATGCGTAGTGATACAGGAGCTATTTTGATGTTCCAGGAACTGAGTGTTCTTGTGGTGTGTCTTATAGTGCGCATCTACCTGTAAACACACACCAGCTCGGACACATGAAACTCTGGTAGTTGTTGCTAGAGGTGGGCCAGAGAATTGAAGGGGTTATCCGCCCAAGGCATAAATTTGACCCCCCAAAGTCATCAATTATTCCACCCCCCCTTCCTCTTTTGGAAGGAGAACTTGGTGTCAAGGGGTTGTTCCTAGAATGATTTAGTACCTGCTCTGCCACAGACAGGACTTTGTGTGCTCTCTCAGTAGTCACTTGGCTGTTTAAAATGTTTGCCTTATACATGCTTCGGGAACTGCCAAGGCTGTGGGTTATGGTCAGGGCGCTTACGAGCAGGGATGATCAACTCCACTCTTGATAAAGATGTCTGTACAACGTGGATCCTCCTAGTTGAGTTGAGCCAGGATGCTCAGTGGGAGTGGAGGACATCTGCACACGATATGGAGCCTTGAGTAATTCCCTAGGACCTGGCTTGGGATTGCCTTGCTACTTCCTGCCAGCCTGTGCGCCTCTTCTGTATATCTTTATCCAAAGAGCCATCTCTGAAGTCAGGCTGTTGTTAGAGCCTGCGATGTAAGTCGCCTCAGAACAGAAGGAGAAATATCTTGAACCAAATCTGCAACATGTGCATCTTTGGGGACACTTAAAAGAATGTGTTGCATTTGAGAGCATGCCATTTGTTGAGGAACTTCTAAGTAAGAGGCTGTAGTCCTCAGCCAAGGCGTGTGTTAGTTACTGTGTTGTGCAGTGGAACTTTTCAAGGGGGCTGCCTGTGTCACTTTGTCACTTGATGAACTGTCTCCTGCCATGGTGGAGCCAGCATTACATCTGCTCTGTCTTCTGGCTTGTTGGGGTGGGGGAAGGAGAGGGAGGGGGAGAGGGTCTCTGCCTGGGTCCTGGGGCAGCTTTTTCTTGTCTTTAAAATAAGGCTAACACCCACTCGCTAGCAGCATTCTGATGTTACAGAAGAAGAATCTTTTAAGATAAGTAGGCATCAAAAAAAATAGCTCTCATTATGTTATAATATCTGTTGTGCATATATAATGGAAATGGATATATATGGATATAGAGTGGAAATGGTTTCTGAGAGCAAGTACCAGATCGTGAAACAAAGAGCTGAAAAAAAAAAAAAAACCCAAACCCCACCAAAAACATTTTTCTATTAGATATAAACACGAATAGGAGAGGTTCTGCAGATTATTTCCTTACCCAATACAAGAACCCTTCCATCATTCAGGACTAACAATAGTGATGATGGTAATGACCTTGACTCATTTGTGAATACCACTTTACTGTTTACAAAGCCCTTTTATATCTATCATCTTGCTTGATCCTCCTCATGACCCCACTAGACAAATATTACGGGGCTTATTATTTCCATTTGACAAGGGAGAAACCTAATGCACAGAGGGCTTATGTGGCTTAACTGGGGTCAAGTAGTGAGTAGAGTCAGACGAGGAGTCTGAGCAGCTCCAGAAGTAGTCTTGTTCTTTCGCTGTGCTGTCTTGTAGACAGTGTGCTGCTGGTGGTGGTGACTACCCCATATTACTCTTGACCCTGCACCAGGAGCTTGGACAATATTTCACATGCATTCACTTGTTTGGTCTCTCAGCAACCCAAGAGATAGGAACAATTATTATTCCTCTTTAGTAGATGAAGAACTTGAGGGTGGAGAAGGTTGTTACTTGTCCAAGATTACCCAACTAGTTAGGAGGACCTGAATCCAGGATTCCAGAACCCTCTTATAACCACTCCTCCACACTCTTGACAGAAAAGGTTTAAACACAAAAGGGAAAGTTCTCTTTCCTCTCCTTGGCTCCATGTCTAGATGAAGGGATGGGGACCCGCTGGTTGGCACCCACACCTTGCACTTGCTCTACTCAGATGCCCCTGACCACTGATGAGACCCACCACCCAGGTGGTTCACAGAGCCCCTGCCTGGCTGCACTGTGCGGGCTTCCAGAGTTGTAGATCTCAGGAATATGAAAGAGGTTCTGCCAGACGTGGGTCCTTGAGATAGAAAATGCTTTTTTATTTTTCCCTGCAAGTTTTTGACTCGGGCTGCTAAAAGGATCAGAGTAATTTTCATTTCTCATCTTGACAAACACTCAATTGTGTAAATTTGTTCTGCTGAGGCCCCGTGATTCATCACTCCTGTCTCAGATAATTCAGCTTTGAGCCGAAGCTCTGATTATAGTCTGCTAGTGTGTGCCTTTGGCTAAGGCGCTTTGTTAGGTCTCTGTTCTCCTCTGTAAAATGGGAGGCTATGACATGTGACTGACCTTCCCCATGTAATTTTTTTTATACTTTTATGAATTTTTAAATTAATATTCTGTGGGCCTTTTAAAATTCTAAATAGTTATATTGTACATTTTCATCATACATTATTTTAACAGCTTTATTGAGATAGCATTGATATAAAAGTTACATACATTTAAGGTATACAAGTTGATGTTTTGATATATATATACCTTGCAAAATGATCACAATTAAGGTAATTAGCATATTTGTCATCTCTAGTTACCATTGTGTGTGTGTGTGTGTGTGTGTGTGTGTGTGTGTGTGTGTGTGTGTGTAAGGGGGCATGAGAAGATTTCTTTCAAGATCTCTCCTCTTAGCAAATTACAAGCATACAGTACAGTATCGTTAACTATCATCACCTTGTGATTTTTGTGAAGATCAAATAAAATGATATATATGGAAATTCTTGGTAATTCACCAATACTCTGCACACATAGACTATTATTTTCTTCATGCCAGCTTATCTTTAGGACAGACTTAAACCCTTTGGATTTCAGATTCTTTTCGTTTTCTATTCTGTTGTTGGTTTTTGCACATGTCACGTTGAGAATTATCATGTATCCTTGAAACTTTAAATTTTCAGCAGCAATCAGAAACGGTCCTGGTTTTGTCTTCTGAACCTACTGTAAATTAGGATCCTTTTATACATGGAAACACTTAAGTATTTGGAGGCAGGCTGCATCACCACCCTTTCCTTTTCTAAGTAAAATGCCACTAGCTCCTCGAACCACACAAAACAATGGAGACTTAAGCTTGGAAGCAGGCAGAGCTGATGCATTCCTTGGCTTTGTATAACTTCATGTGGCCTCACTTGGCCTCAACATCCTCCCTGGTGAAATGGCTCCAAGTTCTTATGAGAATCTGAGTTGAAATAATAGGAACTTGCCAGAGAGTACCATTCACTAGATGTCCATTTCCCTTAGCTTCCTTCGAGATTCCCTGGGATTTATTTATCAAGACCCTGGGTACAGTTTGTCAACCAGCCTTACCTTCCCTGAACTTACCTGTTTCTCGGAAATAGCATAATATAATCCTATGCTGCTAATGTAACATAATGTTGATAACACAAAGATGCTATTTGATGAGAGCTTCTGATGTGCCAAGCAGAGTGTAAAGGGCTTTTATGTTACTTTTTTTTTTTTTTTAACTTCTCAGTCTGGGAGATAGTCATTATAAACCCATTATGTCCGTGGAAAAACCAGAGTCACACAGAAAACGAAAAACAGGCCCTGGACTTAGCCTCTATGAACAAAAAGTGGGGATCTGTGTTGTATCCCGGAGCTAACTTCTTCTGTAAAGGCCCAAGATGATAAATATTTTAGGTTTTACAGGTCACACAGTTTCTGTCACAAGTGCTCGTCTCTGCCTTGTAGAGGAAGGCAGCCATAGATGATGTGTAAACAAATGGGTGTGGCCCTGTGCCGATAAAGCTTTATTCACAAACCCAGCTAGCTGAGTCTGGCCCCCAGGCCAGAGTTTGCCAGCCCATGCTGCCTGCCACTGCACTGCACTGTCTACTCCTCCCCCTCCTCCCTTTAATTTTTCTTGTTCTTTTACTTTAATTGCACATCTCCGGCCAGTTGATCATGGGTATTTCCTTTGTAGCTTTTCTTGGCAGTAGGTCCATAAGCTATAAGCCATTTTTACAGCATTTCTGATTTGCCTGGTTGATTATAAGTGTTTCTCATGTACCAGGAGACACATCAGACTCATTTATAAACCGTGATGCATTAGAGGTCGTCACAGCTCCAGGATGGCATGTTTGTGGAGTGACAGATGAGACTTAGGAAGTCAGGCAATTCACCGAGTCGGCTATGTCAGGTTCAAGGCGAAGGCTATTTTTCCCCCTTACAAGTCTGTCCAGAGTGAGATTGCTTAGGTCAGAACACCTTCCCGGGCTTGACCATCACAATGAAGACTCTCCAAATCATCAACCAGAAGTCTTCCCTGTAAAATCTGTTTTATCAGATAGATTTGAAGGGAAGGAAAATCCCCAAAGGAAACAAATTTAAACTAAATCAAACTGAAAAATAGGGTCATGGAATGTCAGAGATGATCTGGCCCAGGGAGGGAGATGTGTGGCGCTCTCACTCGTGGTGGACATAACTCCTCTGCGCCTTCACGGTGCCTACTGCTTGCTTTTCTCCCCCGTCATGTAAAAGTATTTAGGGCCCACAGCACTCCACGTCCCTTCCCCTTCACCAACCCCCTAACTCAGAGATGGGTTCATCCCAATATTTAGGGGCTGTTCTTGTTCGTACACTGCTGCCTGGCAAAGGGGGTACCCATCTGCAGGGGGCTCCCATCATCATCTCTTTCCCTTGCATTGTCTTTTTCCTTCCTATGTCTTCATGGGGCACTTGAGTTTGGTGCATGGTGGTAAATCTGTTGTAATTCTGTTCTTTCCTCTGCCTCCTGCTGTCTGCTTAGCTCCCTCTTGCTCCTTCTCTCCATTCCCTCTTCCATCCCTTCCTTCTCTCTCTCCTTTCTCCCCGCTGGAAAGAGCTCTCAGAGCCAGAATGGAGGCTGCTGTGGGACTAGCTAGCAGCCCTCAGAGCAGGAGACAGGTGTCCGCCCCACCCCCACTCTCCCCGTCCGCGCCCCTAATCTTCCATGGGAGCTGCACAACCTGCTGTCATCCACTCGCACAAATCAATTAGCTGCAGACAGTCATGCTGTGTGGCTCTCCCATCCCACACATGTCCCCGGGCAGTGGTGTGAGGAGGCCATTTGGAGAGAGGGGCTATTTAGTGGGGGACTGGGCATGAGTGGGGCAGGGGAGACCCGAGGGAGGAGGTCACCCACAATTCTGTGGGAGCCCAGGGCTCTGTGCCCTAGGAAGCTGTGGTTTGACTCCTTGTACCCACGACTGCTGATGGTGTTTGGGTTGGGAATTGAGCTAAAAGCAAATGGCTGCTGGCCGTCTGGGTCACCCTTTGCCATAAGCCTCTCCTACCCTAGGTGCTCCCTGCTCCTTCAAGCCCTGCTCCCTCCAGCCTCCTGATTGACCCTGGCGGCAGCAGGGCTGGGAAGGAGGGTGAGAAGCTGATGTGTTTGGGAGATATTCAGGAGCAAGACTATCCAGAATTCAGTGCCAGCTGAATTATGTTTTCTTAGGCATCTGCTATGTGACACGGATTTTTTCCTGGAAATTGTATACATGTTATCTCATTCTATGAAATAGGTACTATTATCTTGATTTTATAGATTAGAAGGCTCAAGTTCAGTTTGGATTTGAGGGTGCCTTCCAGATTCTCCTTTGTTCCCAGGGCAGATGCACAGGATTGTCTTCTCTGCAGCTCCAGTCCAAGCTCATTGAACTATTGCTCGGAGCCAGGGGGTGATGGCGTAGGTGCCCATGCCATTAACAGAAGAAAGGGATATCCGAGAAGAAACAGGCTTGGTGGTAGGGAAAGTGATTTGTGATTCTGTATGCTTGCCAGTGTCCCCGGCTTTTGGGATAAAGATGAGACAAATCAGACGAAAATCTCTGTCCTCCTGGAGCTTGCGTTCTAGTAAGGGAAGACAGACAGCAGGCAACATAGGTGAGGAAATTATACCATATGTGATAGGGTGATAAAGGACAGAAAAGCAAGGACTGAGGAATGTGGGGATGGCGTGAGGTGGAGGCTGCAAATCAGAATAGGGTACAACTTGAACAAAGACTTGAAGGGGGTAAGGGAGCAAGTCTTGTGAATACTTGTAGAAAGAACGTTCCAGGCAGGTGGGCCTGTGCCTGGTGCATGGGAAGAAAGCAAGGAGGTGAGTGTGGCAAAAGGAAGGCAGCAAGGGAAGTAGGAAGAAGGAAATGAGGTAAAATGGGGGCAGATCATGTAGGGTCTTGTAGGCCAATGTAAAGATCTAATTTTACTCTGAATGAGTTGGGGACCTTTGGAGGGTTCTAAGCAGATGATTGACGGAAGTTTCAATATGCTCATTCAGGCTGCTGTGTTGGAAAAGTGCTGAAAGGGCATGATGGTCATGGGCAAGGGACAAGCATTATAGTATTCCAGCCCACAGGTCCTCCCATGGAGTAGGGTATCAGCAATAGAGGTGCTGGGTGACAAAGACATGCCCAGTGTCCAGGTGATCCCTCACAGTGGTCAACGTGGAGTTAGTATTTAATTCATGTTAGTTGATTAAAGAGAAGAGAGAATCCAGGAGATTAGAGTGCTTTTACTTAGTGTGTGCTGGAGAGGCAGCCCCGTTCTGAAGGACCTGTGTAGACAGACACATGCTTTCTAATGAGATGCAGGGTTATCCGTGAACTTGTTTTACATTCCTCACTAGCCTGGAAGCTCCCTGAGGGCAGGGACCACATCTGCTCTGTCTCTTTAGTCCTAGCGCCCTGGCCAGAGCTTGGCACTCAGTGATACTGGCGGTGTGATTGGGTAGGACATGGGATCTTGATCTCCATGCAATCTGAGTTTCCCTCATCCCTGGGTCTGGCTTCATGGATCCAGACATGAGCCTTGGCATTGTCACAGGCCGGGGTGGACAGAAAATGTGTTCTTTCCTGCTCTTCTGCATAACTGCTATGGGTCTGGACCATATTTCCATTTCTATAAAATGAGGGTCCACTCAGTCATTCAACAGTATTAACAATCCAGAACACATCTCAGAGAAGGCTTTCCTGGCCACTGAAAAGAGCTCCCCCAACTCTCTCCTTCTCCAGCTTGCTTGCTTGCTTGCTTGCTTGCTTGCTTTCTTTCTTTCTTTCTTCTTTCTTTAGAGAGAGAAAGAGAGAGCATGCACATGCGCATGAGCCAGGGGTAAGGGGACAGAGGGAGATGGAGAGAGAGAATCTCATGCAGACTCCCTGCTGAGTGGGGAGCCTGATGCGGGGCTCAATCGCAGGACCCTGAGATTGTGATTTGAGCCTAAATCAAGAGTTGGACGTTTAAACCAACTGAGCTGCCCAGGCGCCCCTCAAGCTTTATTTTTAAATTCATAATACTTGCCAGTATCTGAAAACATGTTATTTATTAATTTACTTATATATTATCTATCTTCCCTGCTAGAGTGTAAACCCCATGAAGGCACAGGTTTCTGTCTTATTCACTGCTAAACGCTTGGCACCTATAATAGTGCCTGGTGCATGGAAGGGGCAAAATTTGTATTTATGCATGCATGCATGCATGAATGAATGAATGAGGGGACTCAGGTCAACAGTCTGTGGAAATGTGGTTTGCAAACCATAAAGGGTAAAACCAGCGAAAGGGGTTTGGCTATTATTATAAATGTGCCTCACACACTAGCACAGCCCTGACTCTTCCCACGGCATTTTTGAAGGCAAACATGAGTGAGAATTCTTTTTCTATTTGGGTTTTCTTCAAAGAATTCTGACAACCTAATTTAAGAGAATTTCCAGGTGCAGAATTCAGTGATGGATCCTCATCTCCTAGCAACCTCACACAGGGGCCACTCACCACGTGAGAGAGGTGACAGTTTCAAGTGGGTGTGCTAAGTGTCAGGGATGAGCACAGTGCTGAGGTGGGGGATGAGGAGGGACAGGGAGACTTGGCCGGGCCCAAGAGCGGGATGGACCCGGAGCGGGGGTCAGAGCCCCTGGGCTAGGTTTCTCCCTCACTGTGAGCCTGGGTAGACAGACCCTCGCCCTCTAAGCTTCATTTCCTCCATTTAGTGAGGGAGCTGACAAGATCCCTTCCAGCTCTATCCTCCCGTGGTTTGCATTTTTAGTTGGACATATCGAGGATAATCACTACTCTGTATTGAGCAAGCCCCTGTTTTAAGCATTTTATATTGTTTCATCTAATCTTCACTTGCACCCTGTGAGATAGGGTTGTAATTAGTCCCCCTTTCCAGGTAAGAAAACTGAGGCATATGGAGAAAAGTAGTTAAGGCCCCTGTATTAGTCAGCTTGGGCTGACTAACATAACGTAACAAAATGCCATATGGTGGCTTAAACAGCAGAAATTTCTCACAATTCTGGAAGCTGGGAAGTCCAAAAGCAAGGTGCTGTCTGCTTCACTTTCTCATGAGGGTTCTGTTCCTGGCTTGCACATGGCCATCTTCTTGCTGTGTCCTCACATGGCATTTTTTTTCTGTGCCAGCAGATGAAGAGAGACATCTCTCTCTCCTCTTTTTATGAGACCTTTAATCCTGACATTCAGGTCCCACTTCATGACTTAATCTAAGTCCAATTACCTCCCAGAGCCCTCATCTCCAAATACCCTCACATCGGGTGTTAGGCCTTTAACATGTGAATTTTGGTGGGGAGGAGGGCACACAAACACTAAGTCCAGAACAGTCACAGAGCTAGCAAGTGAGGGAACCAGATTCCAACTGCTGTTGTTAGCTGACCCCTCCTTCTGGCTCTAAGGCATCTTGCACGATCCCTCTGCTTTGGTATCAGATGCCAATGAAGGAGATTCTGCTGAGTTGGAAGTTTCTGGAGAGACAGTGCTTGCTGTTAGCGTCTAGGGGCCTCCCTGCGATCAGAGACCTTTACCATTGCCCACCTTTATGTCCTTAGCATGTAACCTTATATCAGAACAGGAGAGATAGTCAATACATATTTCTTACATAAGTGAGTGACTCTGTTAAAGACCGATGACTATAGTTGGGTACAAAACGCTCAAAAAATGGGGGGAGTGCACCTGGGTGGCTCAGTTGGTTAAGCGTCCGACTCTTGGTTTTGGCTCAGGTCATGATCTCGGGGTCCTGAGATTGAGCCCCGTGCTCAGGGCGGAGTCCACTTGAGATTCTCTCCTTCTCCCTCTCTGCCTCTCCCTCCGCACTCGTGCATGCACGCGCTCTGTCTCTCTCAAATAAAGAAATAAATACAATCTTGGAAAAAATAAAAGCTCAAAAAATGGCTTTGTTCAGGTACCCTGGGAAGGCGGGGGCCCCTTGAGGACCGGTCAAGGGACGTGCAGGGAATAGCAATAATTAAACATCTCATATATGGCACATTTTTCCAGCTGCCTTTCACAGGGTTTACCTCATTTAAGCTTCACACCAACCTGGAGATAAGTTTCCTTTTTTATAGCCAGGGAAACAGAGATTGAGAGAAGCACAGGGCCCCAGCAGCTGAGGAGCAGAGAAGAAACTTGCCAAAGGTCATGCAGATGTCTGGAAAGTGTGGCTGTCTTTCCAGGACCCACCTGCAAACAGTGTAATGCCCAAGTGCCATGACAGTGAGGTCCTCCTTGGGGGAAGCACTGAGACCAGCTCCCATGCCCGCACACCTCCTTCAGTGAAGACAAGAACCCTGGCTCTCAAGTCAGTCAGTCAAGCTGGTCACTTGCATTACCTTTGAGTTTATTGTGAGGAAGAATGCATTAAAGTCAGTGTTACCTCCCCGTCCTCAGACGTAGGCATATTAAGAGCTTCTTCAACGGTTGTTCAGAAAATGGACGGGAAGTCATGAGGGTTGGGTACAGGTGGTTCTAACGTCTGTCTGTAGGACTAGTGGAGAGGCACCATTGTGATGGGCTGGGGCTGAGGCCAGAGGGCTGGAGGACCGGCCTGGGAGGTTCACGTGCACAGCAGGCACACTTTTGACTTGGATAGCACATTTACGGAGGGCGGGCTAGAGCCGAGACTAATGGAGGTATGTGGAGGCCAAAGCGCCCCCCATCCCTTGCTAAAGCTGCCTCTGACTTTGGAGAAGAAAGGGCAGTTTCTAAGAAAGAGCCATCCCAAGTGATGAGCAAATTGGTCTGAAAGGGGAGAGACTAAAACCCAGGATGGGGCTTTCAGGGGACTTGTGTGGGGATGGAAGCCTCCGCCAAGGCTGGTGGCTCGGTGGGAGGGGGCCAGGAAGAAGAATGAGAGAAAACAGACGAGCACAATCATGAGGTCAGGGCTCGGGGCCCCGGAGGAAGCAGGGATCCCGGGGCTCTTTCACATTTGTTCAACCGGCATCCCATGGCTCCATGGCTGCAAATCACTTTCAGATGCCTTATTTTATGAGCTCTTCAACTTCATCCCTGTGGCAGTCAGGGGAAATGGTATTGTGTCCATTTTGTAGATAGGAAAGTGATACTGTCCATGGTTAAGGGGTTTTCCCAAGAAAGTTACCAGGAGACAGGAAGAGAAAGTGATTTTTAAAAATTCCAACACCAGTTCTCTTTTGCCTCTCCCTAATGACTGGAGGTGACTAAGAATTTGGCTTTGGGAACAGGGACAAGCTGTGAGGCAAGCTAGGTAGAAGGAGAAGAGATTACCCAGACTTGGAGGGTAACTGCCTGACATATCAAAGCGGTATGTCTCAGACCTGAGTCAAATGATGTTTGTTTTCCTCGTGCCTAATGATCGTCACTGTTGGGGAGAGGGTAAAACGTTCTCTGGAGGATTACACAAGTTCCCATAATGGGATAAACTAGACTGGACCTAGGGATTTTATTTGGGAATGTCTCCTCTTGGCCTCTATTATATCCTTCAGACTGAAGCTAGGTAGGACACTTTGGAGGGACAATCTCTTTTTCTATCAATTCCATGGAGTTATAATTAGACTTTTTTTTCGCCTTGGGGAAGGATCTGAGAGTCTGCATTTTTTTTTTAAAGATTTAATTTATTTATTTTAGAGGGAAAGAGAGAGTGCAAGAGCAGGGGGAAGGAGAAGCAGGCTTCCCACTGAGCAGGGAGCCCCACACCAGGCTCAATCCCAGGATCATGACCTGAGCCGAAGGCAGACGCTTAAACCAACTGAGCCACCCAGGTGCCCCTGAGAACCTGCATTTTAAGAAGTTCTGAGCTGATGCTGATATTGTTGGTTTGTTTTCTTAAGATTTTATTTATTTATTTAGAGAGAGAGCACAAACAGGGGGAGAGTCAGAGGGAGAGACAGAATCTGGAGCAGACTCCCTGCTGAGTGCAGAGCCCGACTCAGGGCTCAGACTCAAACCTGAGATCGTGACCTGAGCCAAAATCAAGAGTCAAACGTTTAACCAAATGAGCCACCCAGGCACCCCATATTGCTGTTTTGTTTTTTTTTTAAATGCACTTTGAATAGTAAGGATTTCATTTCTGAGATCCTTGCAGCTCACTAAGGCCATTTGAAAGTCCTAAATTGACCACGCTAAAGTGCATTCATACCTGTGTGTGCTGTGGTCCTAAGTTCTGGGTGTGTAATTGGAATTACTGATAGGATATAATAATAACATATTATTTAAGCACTACTGTGGGCAGGGGACTTCCCAACAACATGTGATTAATTTAGTATTAGTTTTCTCCTTTTATAGATGAAGAAATTGAAAATCTGAGCGTTAAGCTCACCTAAGCTTATATAGCTAAGAAGTGATGAAGCTGAAATTTGAAGTCTTAGTCTTCCCTGCTCTGAAGTGTGTAGTTTTCCCATAGATAAAAATTAGTAATCTGAAACTACCCAATAATTGAGAGACGAAGACCCTTGATACACTGGGCCATGAATTTCTCTTATTATAGAGACACATAGGAGAAATTGTCTTGAAAATTGTCAGAACCTTTGTAGATGTTATTCTTATCATTAATAATCAAATAATAATATGAAATTTAATGACACTAATAACGTGAAAATATTTGAGAATGTAAGCATGTAAATCAGTATTTAAACAAAGCACATTTATAATAATGCCATGTAAATACATGGGTAGGGAAACCCAAAAACAATGACTATCCATTGAGAAAAAAGCCCATGGCATTAGAGAAGAATGAGACAGAGAAAAAAACCATCCGTGTTACTTGGCTTTGCTCCTTCCCCTTTGGGTTCAGAAAATAGAATTGAGACAACACCAAAGGGGGTGGGTAAAGAGTTTGAACAATGAATACACATTACCAGCATCAGCTGGGTATCTTGTTAACATTAACCTGATGCATTGCAAGTGAGCTGCAGTTAGAACAGTAATTACAGTAAATAGAATCCATTTGGAATCCTCAAGCAAATATGAGCAGGGAAGAAAGATGGGCTGAAAAAAATCCATTACCCTTTGGAAGTTATGGAAGCTTCGGATGGCAGCAATTTCTACTGTGAATTGCATCCGACTAAGAAGCGGCAACTTGAATGAATCTATCTCAGCTCTCAAGTGCGTTTAGATGGTAAATAAAATGAATTACCCGACCATTCCAGCCAAGTACACTTTCCTGAAATATTTGTCTTGGTAATTTAGGTAGAAAATTTAGGTAGAATTGGGAAGGTGGCCTGTCTATTCTGTTTCCTGTCTTGGGCTGATGGTTTTTCTTAGAAAAATGAAATATTGCTATTCTGGAAGGGTCAAAAGGAAGGACCAAGGGATGGGAGAAGGTGGAGAAGGATTCTAAGACTCCTTGCACTCAAGGAGTGCATGATCTGCACTCTTGAGTGTTGGTCCAAGATAAGTTTGCTCTTCAAAGACTCCACCATGGCCAGTCTAAATGTGGGTGTCACTTCTGGGTGTCTAACTACAGCCCTGCCCTGCAGTCTGTTCCAGAAATCTCCATAGTTGTAGCAAGCTCAGGTGGGGTAGCAGCATGTGTATGAGTGAGACCTTCTTGCAGGTCCCTGTCCTTCTATTGCCTGGCATTACCCTAACTCTGTCCCCTTCTGCCCCAGGACCGACCTGCATGCGCAGGTCAGACTTTCTTTCCTGGATTCCTGACCTGATCTCCCCCAGGCTTTGGGGAGGAGACATGTCTTCTTTGGTCTCAGGTTCATGGAAGCTTCATGCTCTGAGCAGCCCCCATTGCCACTCATGTGAGTAATGGCCGAAAAACTCACAGGCACTCAGTCTGGAAATTTGGGGACTAAGAGTAAGTTTTCACATGTACATTCTTTTGACAAATATTTTTTTTTAAATATTTTATTTATTTATTTGAGAGAGAGAGAATGAGAGAGAGAGAGAGCACGAGAGGGAAGAGGGTCAGAGGGAGAAGCAGACTCCCTGCTGAGCAGGGAGCCCGATGCGGGACTCGATCCCGGGACTCCAGGATCATGACCTGAGCCGAAGGCAGTCGCTTAACCAACTGAGCCACCCAGGCGCCCCCTTTTGACAAATATTTATTAGGTGCCTACTCTGAGCCAGGCTCTGTCCAAGGTCTGGGAACATTTGTAACACATTTCCTCATTGTGGGCTCTTGGATGCCGCACTGGTAGGAGACCGGCTTAAAATAGGAAGAAAATATTGACAGACAAAAACGATAAACACTAAAAGCAGCACCTCTGTGAATGCAGCCGGGCAGTGTCTGGGATGTCCAGGGTCTCACAGGTGTTCTCTCTGCCACCGAGGGGACGCCAGCCGTGGCGGACCCCCGCATTGGCCTGGGACGCAGCCCTGCCTCGGGTCTCAAGCCTTCACCCTGAGGACCCCCGATAGCTGACCCTAGACATCTTGTGGATTGGGTGCCAGAACAAGAGCTAGTTAGCACTGGTAACAAGCTCATTCTTTTTTCAGAGAGCATGGAGAATAAGGAATCAAAGTGGAGATGGGGGGAACAAAAAGAATGCTCTGGTTTCGACCCACTTTTTTTCTTTAAATTTGGCTCTGCGATCTCTTCAAAACACCTACACATTAGCTTATAGTCCTTTTTTATTTTTAAATAGGCTCCACGCCTAGTGTGGGACCCCACACAGGGCTTGGACTCACGACTCTGAGATCAAGATCCGAGCGGAGATCAAAAGTTGGACACTTAGCCAACTGAGCCACCCCGGTGCCAATGGAGTCCTTTTTTAAAAGGTGCATCAGGGCCATTTTTATTAAGCATCAGCTGAGTTCTGAACACCCTATTTGCTGCTTTATATAGGATTCACGTGCTACTTCTTTAATGCTTACAATCACCCTAATGAAGGAGAAAATGCTGTTATCCCCACTTCGCAGGTGGGAAACAGAAACTCTAAGCGTTAAAGCTCAGGCTCTAGAGTCAGCAGACCTGGGGGTGAGACCCAGCTCTAACATTTCCCATTTGTGAAACCTTAGGCTGAGTCACTTCACTTCTCGGAGCCCTTGTGTTTTCCAGGTGTAGAATAGGATGATTCCAAACACCTGCTTCATAAGGTCTAAGAGGGATAGATTAACTAGAGGGCATTTAATGCCCGTAATGCAATGTGGGCACAAAGCAAGGGCTAAGTAAATACCATTTCTTTCTTTCTCCACAGGCCAGTAGGAAGAAGCACCCCATTCCAATCCCCATGTCCCTGGGCCACTCAAGCTAGGGGTTGGCCACAGTTCGTCATGCTGGAGGTGAGCTGGGAGTGGGGAGGCCTCAGGAGCTCACCTGTCTCCAGCCCCTGTCAAGTGGGGTCACCTTGAGGCAGGGCAACCAAACCTTCGAGACTTGGCACAGGGTAGATGAAACAGTGGGAATCATATCCTCGAACCACTGCCCAGATATCCCGCAAAGGCCTGATTCAGGCCAAGGACAGGAAGTGAAGTATCACATTCAGGAAGCTACAGGCTCCAGGGCATGGGCAGGGGGAAGGGACATTTGAACATCACTGGGCTGAAAGTAACGAGACAAGTTGGAGTTCAGATGACCCCAGCATGGCATCTTGGCCCTGGACCCGAGGCCTAGAGTGGTGCTTCTCAGCCTTGGTTGTTCTTTGGAATGACCCGGGGACCTCTGACAAATACAGAACAGTGCCTGGGTTCCATCCCTGAGGACTTTGAGTTCATTGGACCAGAGCATAGCGTGGGCACTGGCATTTTAAAGAGTCTCCAGATGATTCTCGTGTGTAGCCAGGGCTGACTGCTCCTCGGACTTTCAGTTCCTAGTCAGACAAAAGATGGCTAGAGGCCCCCAAGCTCTTTATTTCCAGTGGAGTGTCCCTCTGGCCCCCCCACATGCCCACCCAGCTTCCTCTCTCCCTCTCCACCATCTCCACCTCCCCTTGACCACGTGAACCCGGCTTCCAGGTCTTACAGGACCCCAGGGCCTTTGCCCTCCTTCCCCAGAGCCCTCCGCTCTCCACGCCCCATCAAAGTCACACCTTGCTTCGACAGTCACAGGCTGGCTTCTCTGGGAAAGTGTCTTGTCATCCCATCCCAAGATGACCTTTGTCACCTCTACATTCTGGAGGTATCTAGCTTGGACAGCTCCCATGGTACTTAGGTCAGATGACCTTGTATGTTGTAATGGAGAGCTGTCGCAGCCTGGGGGCTCAGTTTCCGCATCTGTGACGGGAGTAAGACCTCCTGCTGCACAGCTTTGTTGTGAGACTTGGAGGACGGGAACAGCGTTTATACGCACCCCTCTGCATTTCTTTGCACCAGTGCCACCCCCGGCGGGGGTATTACTGTATCCATCGTAGAGATGAAGAAATGGACGCTTAGGGGCATACCCTTGTGGCAAGCCACCCAGAGCTGTCTGGGCTCTAAATCCCAGGTTCCTTCCACTTTACCGTGCTGCCCAAAAGGAAAGCTTCTAGAAAATATACAATAAAGGGCTTTATGTTAACGTTGCAGATAAACTCATTTCATTAGAAGTTTTACTTTCCAAGGACAGACATTCCATTTTCTCCATCCTCCACACATCAGGGCTCACTATACAAAAATAGCCCTTGGGTGGGATCAGGAAGGCCCCGATTCATGTGTTTCCTGAGTGTCAGAGGCTCACTTAAACCAGGCCAGGACCAGGCACTGGGACCCAGAGACGGTCCAACATCTGCCCTGTAACCCTACTTTCTGGTGGAAGAGACCAACTCTTCAACATAGAGGTGCCGTATGCATATGTCCTGGTTTCAAGTTCCAGCTCCGTCACATACTACGCGTGCCATTTTCTCTTGGCTAGCAGCTTCATCCCTCTGGGCTTTCGTTTCTTCATCTGTAAAATGGGGATAATAGTACCTTCCCGGCAGGCTGTGGTAAAGTGAAGTGAGTCAGTCCCTGTGTCCACATAGAACAGGCCTGCCACATGAGCCACAGTGTGAACCTGGGGTTCCCCGGAGCCCAGGGGAGGGACCACAGACCCTGCCCAGGTGCATTAGTTTTCTACTGCTGTTGCAACACGTTACCACATACTGAGTGGCTTAAAACAGCACACATTTATTATGTCACAGTTCTGGAGGTCAGAAATCCAGAATCAGCCTCATTGGACTAAAGTCATGGTGTCCATAGGGCTGGTTCCTTCTGGAGGCTCTGAAGAGAGACTCCATTTCCTCACCTTTGTTGTCTCCTAGAGGCACCTGCATTCCTGGGCTTGGCCTTGGCCTTGTATCACTCCATATTTCCTTGTATCCTCTTCATATTTCTTCGCACGAACTCTAATCCTTCTGACTTCCTCTTATAAAGACCTTTGTGATTATACTGGGAACCTCTGTAGAATCCGGGATAAGCTCCCCATCTCAAGATCCTTAGCTTATTCACATCCGTGAAGTCCCTTTTTCGTGTAACGTAACATACTCTTAGGTTCGGGGAATTAGGACATGGGCCTTTATGGGGGGCATCATTCAGGCCACTGTAGCAGGGGACAGAGAACAAACCCTTCCCAGGGAGGGAGTTCTGGGATGACTCCCCGAGGAGGCACATTTCAGCTGGTTCTTGAAGAATGAGTAGGAATTTGCCAGACTGACTTGCAGGAAAGGGCATTCCAGATAGAGGAAAGGTCTCCAGCAAAGGCACCAAGGCATGGAAGGAAAGCCTACGATGTTTAGGGAGAGGTGAGAAGTTCATGGCGGCAGGAACGTGGGTGTGAGGGAGGGAACAATGGGCGGGCAGCCCTTTTATGCTGTGACCCTAGAAACAACATGTGTGGTATGACGGCAGCTGCTGGAGTCCTCCCTGCAACGTGACATCCAGGGAATCCTGACATTCCACTCTGGCCCAGACCAGCCAGCCTCAAGGGTATCATGTTCCAGCCGGGTGGCGTGTGTGTCTAGACTCCAGGAGCTGGTGGTCCCTGGGGCTGTCACATTTGTGTCCATTTCATTGCCTTTCCCTCCAGCCCCCGAGTCCCCCCAGAATAGCCCCCCAAACTCTCCCTGACCCCACTTCCCCTGGCTCCCAAGCCACAGAGCAGAGGATCGCCTCCCGTGAGGAAGGATGAGACCCAGTACCCATTTATTGGAAGCCATTTCCCTTCTCAATACCTTCTGAAGAGGTGGACCGGCAAAGCGACATTCCCACAGAAATAATTTTTCAATTTCTCATAATAGGACATAAAAGTCGGCCCAGGGAAATTGATTCCATTTGGAGCTTCCTTTGTAGGACGCTTCATCTTCCATGGCGGCCTCTGTATTTCAGCAATTTCTAAAGCCCGAGGAAGTCTCCTTTCATGTTTTCTCGCCACCCCGGCAGAAGGCTCTTGTAGCTCAGCTGAATGTCTCTGCTGACCTGTCACTTTCTCAGGCCCTGGGACTGGGCGTGGGAGGCGCCTCGAAGCCCCCACCCAACCCCAGGGAGCAGCTTGCCAGCTTCCCCTCCACGTCCACCCTGGCCCCTGGCACGAGGGGGATTTATTCTCCTTCTTTGCTCTGTCTTCTGCATCCCCTGTCCCCCACCCTTGTCCCCTCCTTCCTTTTCTCTTCCACCTTTCTTTTGGGGTATTGACTTCCTGCCATTTTGTCCCTCCCTTGCTCTTTCATTTCTCCCCCCGCCTGCCCCCTTTCCCTGGGGTTATAGCCGTCACTCCATGACCACGTGACCTGGTAGGTTACTCAGTGTCTCTGGATCTCAGCTTCTTCATCTGTCAAATAATAATGTGCGTTTCACGGCGGCGTGAGAAAGGTTCCACAGTTAGGTACTCAGTAGACCCCAGGGACAGAGAGAGATGTGGAGAAGAAGACAGCAGGTGCTAGTCCCCTCCAGGGCAATGCTTTGACGGAGAGAGAGCAGGTGCCCTAGCCTGATCTGTAGATGAGGGAACCGAGGCTCGGAGAACGCGGGTGGATTTGTCCCATGTTACCCAGCTAGTGAGTGGGCGCTTGCACCACATTGACCCTTGTGTGCTTTTCTCTGTTGGATCATGGACTGGGATGGCAAGGACGGCCCCATCCCTCTCTCTCCTACTTGGCCTCCTGCCTCTCTCCTGACCTTGGCATTGAAGTTGGGGGAAAACCAGATTATCCTGGGTCTTCCCAGCACTCTGAGCTCCAACTGTTACTGTGTTGTGTGTGAGATTTGACAAGGGGTTGCAAACTGGGCTCTATCAGCTCTCACTTCAAGCCTCAGCCTGGGGGCCCATGGCCCCAAAGTGAACTGAGTGCATCACAGAGTAAACATGACTTCCGTGCTAGCCTTGAATTAACAGCCCATTTGAATGCTGAGTAGGCAGATGCTACTCTCAGCTGGATGGTATTATTCTCCTGGAGTGGAGGAAACGGAGGCTCAGTTAAGCCACTTGCCCCAAGTTCAGCTCGGACAAGAAGCCAGCTCTGACCAAAGACTTCAAACCTTTTGGTTTCAGGGATGTCAAGCAGCTGGTTCAAGGTCATCCAGCAAATTTAGAGTTCATGTCTTTCTAGATCCCATTCCTGAACCTCTTTCATTCCGTACCCCACTTATGATACCTTGGGCTACTTTTGTGAGACCCTGAAGCCCGGAGCCAGGGCCAAGAGAAAGACAGTTACAGTTAGCTTCAAGTCCGCTTTCCCCCTGCCAGAGCGGCCAAATCTCCCAGTCATTCATTTCCTGACATGGGGATTGGGGCAGGGGCCAAGGTGACTTGTTGGCGATGCCATGGCAGTTAACTGCTGCATCCACAGTCTGGGTGGTAGTCAGGGGCTAGCCGGCTCCAGGGAAGTGAGGGACCTCTGCTGCCTCTCAGTCCCGGCTCTGACCGGGAATTGAACCCACGCTGACGGCAGCTGCTTTCCACAAATAATTCCCAAGGGAGAAGGAAGTGAAAAATTTCCCCAGAAGAATCTGGAATCTCAAATGGAGCAGCACTTACTGCTGTCTGTGGGTGAGGATAGGCAAAACTCCCTGGTTCTCATCATGGCCAGAAAGACCTGGGACAGATCAATTGATTCAGTCATTCTTTCGGCAAACAATTTTAAGCATCTGTGCTGTAGCCAGCCCTCTTCTAGGCTGTGGGGAGGCAGCAGTAAACAAGATAACACTGTCCCCACACTCTCAGCACTCACATTCTAGTGGAAGAGACAGATGAGAAGCAGATTGTCACAATATCTGTCCAAGTACCAGCTTTTCTTTCCTCTGAGAAGCGGTGGATAGTTATGCAGCCTGAAAAGCAGTGAGGTTCAGGGAGTAGACAACAGAGCTTTTATTCTGAGGACGTCCCTGGCCCTGAGTCAGGATAACCCTGGTCTAAGCTGTGAGAAGCCAGCAAAGGTCAGTTTTTCCCCGCGTCTCAGGTCTCGGTCAGAGTGAGGATAGCAGTACCTCCTCGGTGCTGTCCTGCTCACGGTCATGGATTGCAAGGAACAGAGACTGTTTAAGCTGACTCAGGGCAAAAGTGTCTTGTGATAAGGTAGCGGGGATCTTTGGGAGGCCAAAGACAATAACCCAAATGCCGCAGAGACTCACAGAAACCCAAAATGGGATGTTGCCAATAGAAAGGCATCCATGTGGTCTCTCCTTATTGGCCCTATTTTTCTCTGCATTTCTATTCTGTTTTCCTTTCTGGCCACCCATTTCCCTTGCTCTTTCATAGATTGTTGTCCCGCAAAGCTTTGACTGGCAAAGTCCTGTTCTGGCCATACCAGCCTTCTCCACCCTGACGACTTTTAGTAACTCCTTTTGGTTTTTCTACCCTCTGCTAGTTACCCAGGCTCTGTTCCCCAGATCCAGTTCCCAAACCTCCAAGGAGGAATCAAAGTGAGACAAACTGCAGGTTACTGGATAGCCGGTGGTTGGGCCCTGCGTAGGACAGGTGCCCACCACTGGTCCAATCAGCTGTGATCATAATGGGACATGGTCATGTGATATCAAACATGGCTGCTAGAGGTTACCTGGTACAAAACATGGCTGGCTGCAGGTGGGACAGTTCCTCTTAGAAGGTAGCAGTGGTGTGTGCAGTCACCATAAAACATCTGGTACACATCTCCTTCCGGGCTGCCCTGACCAATTAAATGAAGCTTACAAAAAATGCCTAGCATGCTGACTCTGTACACTGCAAGGACTTATTGAATGGATATTGTTTGTAGAGGCCTTTGGTAAATTGTAAGGTGCTACCCAGATGTGAGGCATGAGGATCGCTATAGGTTACTGACGGAACTTAAACTTTCGCCAAGGCTAGCTTGGCTGGCTTTAGGCCAGTTGCTTTAATCAGGGAACGATTAGCTTAGTAACCTCCTTGTTCCCTCAGCTATTGCGTTTCCCTGGGGCCTGGGGAGACTGTGCCTTGAATGTGGATTTCTCAAAGTGGCTCCATGCTGTGTCCCTGAGTGGGGCTAGGGCTCAGCCTTGGAAATTACAGTCTGTCTCATCCTGCTGGGCACGACTGAGTGAGTGCCGCCGTACGTACTGGCCCAATCCCAGCAGCTGGGGGTGTCCCGGGCAGCGGTGCAGCAGGAATGACAGACAGCTCGCAGACTGCTTTTGCCTTCCTATGGTTCTAGAGGGAAGAAGGGTGGAGAGAAATGGAAATATGTTGCATCTCTATTGAACCTGGATTTCTACATTCCTTACTTATTGTATCTTCATTGCAATATTATCAAGGGGGCCTTATAATCCCCATTTTACAGATGGAAGTAATGAGGCTTAGAGAGATTAAGTAATTTGCTCAAAATGGTAGAAATCAAGTGGGACCCCAATCCTGCCTCTCTGGGCTCCTCAGTGCATTGCAGTAATAGCTTACAAGCATTCGACCAGCCAATTCTTTCTGAGCACATACTGTGTGCTGAGTATTGCCTGATGTGTTACGCTTTTAAAACCTGTTTTCCACTTATCATCCAATACCCAGGGAAGTGAGTATACAGGGTGGCTTTTGTTATCCCTGTTTAACAGATCAGAAGCTAGCAGCCTAGAGGAGGGTAGGGATTTCCTCAAGGTAGCCTAGCTAGTTAGTGGCAGAGTGGAGTGAGGAAGTAGGTCCCATGACTACATGTGCGGGGCTCTGTGGACCAAACCAGTCTTCCTTCTCGCCCCTCAAGACAATCATCCATACATGAGGGAGAAAGTATCCAAAGATAAAAAATTGCATTTGTTTATTTCCTGTTTAGTTCAAATTTAGCTGATAGCGTAGCATATAAGTTATTCAGACTTGGGTTCAAGTCCTGGCTTGCCAATTACTTCCTGGTGTGATCACTTTGAACTTCAAGTTCTTCATCTGTAAACTGGTGATAATCCCCAGGATGGCACCTGGCACACTGCTTCGTGAGTTTAGGCAAGGAGTCAGCGAAGAGGACTTCTTGGAGGAAGCGGCTCCTGGGACTGCTGCCTGGAAAGGAAACCAGCAGTCAGCAGGTCTGCTTGTCAGACCTCATCCCGGTGATTCTTACTTACCCTTTGAAAGCCTGGAAAGCCTCTCCCAATCTTCCAGGGAGCATGAGTCCGGGTTTCTATAACTGAGAATCAGGGGAGAGAGTGGTCAGCACCTAGAGCTCCCTCCTTCTCTCTCAATATGAATCTTTCCCAGACTGTGTCTCCTCCAGACTCCTCCCAGGGCAAGATGCATAAAGGCCCTAAGTGAAAGACCGAGGTGGAATGAAGTATGTTCCTTGGTGGCCTCAGTGCTTATGGAGTCACTGCCATATTCTGAGAAGCCTTTGTAAGTCTTTAATCCTGACTTCAAACTTTCCCTTTCCACCTAAGCTGAATAAGAAATGGATGCAAATATGCTCATGGCTGGTTTGGGGAGGGTGAGAAGATACAGCCATTTCTTAGTTTGTGTCTTCTCCGCAATGCTAATCAACCTGTCTTGTAGCAAACTAGCTGTTTCCTAGCAACGCCTAGTGATAAAGCAGGATGCCATCTATTTTGAATCTTCCTGAAATGACCTGTTGACTCTCTTTGAGAGTGGCAGCCATTGCCTTGAGATCATGTTGCCTTGCCAAGGGGAGGGGGCTTCCCCCAGTCATGGCGGCCAGATACCCGGCAGGGTTCTGCAACTGGGCCGGGCCAAACCATGTGGCTATCATGAATATGGACTCATTCCCTTCATCATTCATTCACGGACCCATACATCCCATCACACGATGACCGTGGACCACTGTTCCAGGAACTAGGCCAGACACTGGTGTTTCTCGAGAAGAATCAGACCAGGTTCCCGTCTTTGGGGAGAGATAGGCTTGAAACAAGTCCTGTGATAAGTGTTATCATCAAGGCAAGAACAAAATCAAGCCTTAGAGGAGTTTACAGGAATATGTTTAGAGGAGCTGTAAGTCGAACCAGGCTTTGAAGTGTGAGTAAGAGTTTTGTAGGTGGTGAAAGAAGAATAAGGTATTTGGTGGAGGGTATGACTTAATGCAGTACCCTAAAGGCACAAAAGAAACAGGGAAAAGTCAGTGACATCACTAACTAATCAAAAAATCTCTCCCCTGGGGTCAAATGGCTGTTACTCCGATACAGGGTTCTGTCACCAAATAGGAAATTCAGGCTTAAAGTGAAATAAACCTTTTGATGATAGGACTTTTCAGCCATAAGGCAGCATGCTAATGTTTATTGTGGTTTTTCAAAATCATAGAATTGTTTGCAACATTTCCTAGACTCACTCACTTCTCAGGACACTTAGACCATCTTTTAAGAGTAGGATTCTTTGGCACCCACCTTGCAAAATGTTAAGCTACAGAGTGTTTTCTGGGGATGGTTGGAGACAGGTAGGGCCAACTCCTGCGGGCCCCTTCATGGCATAGGATGAAGATGGAAGTTTACCCTGAAGGTGACGGGCAGCTGGGGTTAAGATTTTTAGCAGGGCCCTGGGTTAGAAGGTACTCAGGGCACAGAGGGAAAGTGGGCCAGGGAAGGGAGCCTGGAAGCTGCGATTCTAAGTTGGAGGCTGTAGTAATTGTTACTCTTTGGTGTCTCTCCCTGTGGGTCTGTAGGCATCCCCTGGCACCTGGCCTAGGGCAGTCACATTCAGAGACATTGTTGAGGCCCTCCAGCTGGGCACACACTGAGGTCCAGCTGAGTCCTGCTGGGCGGCCTGTGGCTCTGTCTGCCATGCCCCTGTTGAGTAGCACTTCTTTTCTTGGAAGTTGGCTGGGATCTGCTCATTGGTTCTGGTGCTTGTGTTAGGACCGCCATTCTGTTTACTGTCTGCCACAAGCCCTGTTAGGTAATCAGTGGTGTTTGCCGTACTCAGTATTGATGTGCTCAGGAACTGTCGCTGACTTGGAGTATTCTTTGTGCTAGGAAAGGCAGAAAGTGTCACCAGGATATTGGATCAAAGACAACAGTCCGAAGCAATAGTCCTGTTCAACGGAGAGGAAATTTACCAGGTATGAATGTGAAACCCTTTAGGAAAAAACCTAAGCCCTAGAGCCAGACAGGCATGGACTTGTGTCCCAGCTGCACGACTTCCTAGCTGGATAACTGTAGGCAAGTCTTTTCACCTCTCTGAGCCTCACTTTTCTTGCTGTAAAATGGAAGGAGAAATCCAAATTTTTAAGTGTTTGTAAAATTTTAAGTGTTTAGCATGTACAATTGGCTGAACAGATGTTAGGTACAGTTCCATTTTTCTTGGGTTTTTAAACTCAATATCCCAAGACCAGACATGGGTTAGTAGCTGCAGCTGTGAAAACGATTTTCACGGTTTTGGTTGAAGAGTTGCTTGTGGGAAGGCTGCCAGGAAAGCTGATAGGAGCAGAGGCTCCATCAATAAAAGGAGAGATCCCAAGTCAGGGAGGGGACACTCCCAGCCACATGCTTATCCAGCCTCTGTTCAGAGATTACCTTCCATTCTGGGTGGTAACTGTTAATAGGGATGTTGACACATGTCCATACCGACGAGTCAGGGAAGAAGAAGGACCTGGAAACTGCCTACATAAATATCAGATGAAAGAGCTCAGGTGTCTTAGCCTGAAAAAGATGATGGGCAGTGCTATGGTAGAGGGAAAGTTGTATCCTCTGTCTCCAGAGCAGTGCCTGACACATGGTGAGTTCTCAAAAAATATTGGATGGACGGATGGATGGACGGATGGATGGACGGACGGATCGATGGAAAAGTGGCTACAGAACTGGGGAGCCCTCATTTTAAATCCCCTCTGCATCATAAACCAACAGTGACCTTGGGATGGTACTCAGCCTCCCTGCACCTCAGTTGCTCAGAGCTATAGGGAGGCCTCTGCGCTGTGCCCTTCTGAGCACTCAGCGTAAACATATGTATTAGGTTCCGAACACTGAGCTTACTGTCTTAGGAGTATTCAGTGAAAATTCTGCTCTGTTCCCCTGCCGTACTCACTGTTGGTGGTTGGCAAATCCCGTTATCTGGAAGGGAATTGGGCATACTATAGAGTTTCAGAGTGGGACAGGCAGGGTGGAGTGCAGGTGAGTTTCTTAAGATTAGGACTGTTTACAGATGATTTCGGTTGCTGTCATAGGAGTGAGCTCCCCAGCGCTGGAGGATGTGTACGAGCTGAGGCAGCGGATGCCGAGCTGGGACAGCGGAGAGGGGCACTGTGTGTTTAAGGTCTGCCGCACTCAGTAATTGCTAAGCTCTTAGTCTCTATTTATACATCTGAGAAACAGGGACACAACAATATTGGCTATACACTGTAAAGTGACAACAGAGGTTGCCAACTGCTAGGCCGTGGCCACGTTGGTCCCTAGATGGATTTTGGTGGGCCTGCATGAGGTTGGTCTGTTGTTTGTTTAGAGATTTCACGTGGAAGTTCAGGTTGTTCAACTTATTTTGAGAAGAAGATAGAAGAGAGGGCGGCTGAGCTGTCATCTTCCCCCAGCCCCGTGGAGCTGAGCTAGGGCCTGCCTCTAGTTTGCCCCACTCCCTGCCACCTCCAGCCATCTCTTTGAAACTGAGCCCAGACCGGCTTTCTGGCCTCTGAAGACATTGGCTTTGTGCCCTCGGCCCTCTATGTTAAATTCTGTGCTGCTAACCATGCAATCCAGCTTAAAACCTGCAAATAAACCTCCCGTGCTCCAGGAGCTGGAAAGGCAACCCGAAGTGGTGGCTGAGGTTTGATTCTGGGGATGGAGGTGCTTTGGGTCATGTCCCAGCTTGGCTGCTTACTTGCTGTGCTGCTCCTGGTGAGTTACTTAAGCTCTCTGATCTCAGTTTCTTCAGCTATAAAAAGGGGATAATAGTCAAACCTCCTTTACAGGTGTGAGGATCACATTTGTGCCTGGCGCTGAGTATGTGCTTAGCAAATGACATCTCTTTTTGTGAACGCAACACAACCTAGTGTAATGTGAATCACCCTCCCAGGCTGATTGGGTTTTTGCTGTCATGCACCGGAGCACCAAAACCTGACAAGTTTTCTCAATGACAATGACTTTAGAAGGGTCCTGTCCACATGAGTAGCAGAGGCTGCTGGAACTGGAGCCACTGTGTGGCAAAGGAGGCTGGTTGAGCAGGAGATGGGTGGCCAGGCCCTCCCCGAGTGGAGGGCAGGCAGGCTGAGCTCCTCAGCCCCTGCGAGACTCCCCTGCCCCATGGTTGCAGGAAGTGCTGTGATTTACCAGGGCCATTGAGCTCTGTTTGGCGTTCGACAATTTATAGCCTTCCCAGGGTGAGAGGGAACTTATGTGTCACATTTGTATGACACTTAGAAATGAGTCAATGGGATTTTCCCCTCCTGTTTTTTTTCTTTTTTTTTTTTTTCTCCTCCTTCTCAGGCAGCTTGCGCTGTATGCAGTAGACATGGGAGCAAGGGAAGGCCTCTTGGTCTGGTTTGCACCCTAGCTCTCCTCCTTACCCATCCTGAAAGACCCCTCTGTCGTCACCACAGCCCTTTGAGGTGAGGACTCTATTGTGCCCCCATTATACAGGTGAGAAGGTGGAGGCGCAGGGAGTTTATGGGAGCTCCTTGCTGAGCAGCAAGAGCAGAGTTCATACTTGGGACTCTGACCCCAAGGCCTGGGCTCATGAATCTCTATCAGCGTGGGAAAAAAATGTTGGCCATGCAAAGGAATAAAAAAAAAAAAAAAATCCATTTATCAGGCAGAGACAGGTCAGCCAGTCTCCAACTGGGGGAACACACTGGCTGTTGTGCAGAGCATGGTTAGGGCAACATGGTGGCCATGCTTCCATCCCTACACTTTCTCTCACCGAATCATTCATCCTGAGCAGACTGAGCCAGTGCTCTTCTGCTCCCTGCAAGCCTCTCTTTCCCTCCGTCCTGGTCAGGCGGGGGAAATATCTGGTTCCCAGCTCTCCCATGAGAGGCTCACTTCAGTCATGTGGTCTCAGCCTCAGGACTTGGCAGAGCACAGGTGGCTGGGTTGTCCTCTCCACCCTGTGTGGCTTCTGCTGCTGGTGAGAAAGTGGGAAGTGGCCCTTGGCAGGGGCTGCCCAGCAGCTGAGAGCATCAGGCTGACCGCGTTGGGCCGTGAATCCCCACTCTGCCCCCTGTGAGCTAAATGGGATTGGACACACAGCTTCATGGCTTTGAGCTCCATTTCTGCATCTGTCACATGGGGTCGTGACGCATCACAGGATCATGATGGAGGCCTGTGGGACCCTTAGCTCTTGCCTCTGGTGGCTGTGATGTCCCACTTGCTCCTCGCCGTTACCCTCAGAGAGTGGGAGCATTACCATTCGCTTCTACAGACAGGGAAACTGAGGTCACTCGTTCTTGTATTTGTTCTTTATGAAGTTCTGTCTGTGCGCCAGGCTGAGTGCTGGGTGCAGAGGAGACAGGGAGGACTGGGCCAGCTCCCGGGGAGCCCGGAGCCTGCGGCTGGCCTCTTCCCCCACAGCCGCCTGCCTCTCAGCCCAGGACTGCTGAGCTGGGGGCTCCACAACCCTCTTCATCCAGGGAGGCCGGGAAACGGACAGGGCCCGGGATCCGCAGTGGGCCGCCCAGCGTGCCCGAACTGACCATGCCCAGCGCTTCCCAGGTCTGCCTTCACCAAGGCCACGTGGCCACCAGCCAGCCATGGTGGGAGTATTTACACCACAGAAATTGGCCAATAGGTCTTTTTTTTATATTTTCCCTGAGAGCTGCTCATTAAACATTTATCAGTGCACTGCTACCTGAATCTCTCCACTTCCTTTTCTTTCCATTTCTACCATTCTGGCCCAAGCCACTTTCATCTCTTACTCAGCAGGTTCTGCTCAGCACCACCCCCCGCACCCCACCTGCCATGTGCCCCACCTGCCACGTGCCCTTCTGCTATCCATTCCCTACCTGGCAGCTGCAGAGATCTTTAAAACATGTAAATCAACGGCTGTCACTCCTTTCTGTGAAACCTTCCCGTGGCTTCCCAGAACACTCAGAATGAAAACCAAACTCCTCGCTGAGGCCCGCACAGCCTACTCTACCTGCCCTGCCAACTTCTGATCTCATCTTCCCCTCCTCTGCTAACCTGGCCTCCGACACACTGGCCTTCGTCCTGTTACTGGAAAGAGCCAGCACCTTCCTGCCACAAGGCTTTGCACTTCTCCTACTGTTGAGAGTGTTCTGCCCCCAGGTCTTTGCGTGGCTGGCTTCTTCTGAGAAGTTATCCATGTCTTCACTCAAGTGCCATCTCCTCTGAGAAGTCTTCCTTGACCACCCCTCTCCCCAACAGAGACAAGTCCTCTGTCTACCTACCCCTGTCCCTCCCCGGGTGTGTTTATGACTTAATTGGCCATCTCTCCGCCAAAACCAAAGCTCTGTGCTGCCTGTGACTGAGGGTGGCAAAGCAGAGACACTTAGCAAATATTTGATGAATGAATGAAAGTCTCACTTTTCCAAGAGAAGACCCCGGAGGAGGTCTCCCCCATCACTGCTGAGCTGGGGGCACTGCAACAAGAAGTTCTGGCTGTGTGTTGGGATGGTTCTGAAAGACAAATGTTTTGGTTTCTAGCAAACAAGGAAAAGAGACATCTTGCTAAGGAAGCTTTTCAAATAACCTCCCCATGCTTACATACCCCTGGGTCCCTCAGGGTGACAGAGGGGCTTGGTCAGGTCACGGGGCTGTCATCAAGTGCACTGAAGCATTCACTCCCTAAATTGTGCCCTGGAAGCATTTCCCTTCACAGTCCATGGGCAGAGCCTAGAAACCGCTAACTCTCAGGCATTTTCCTATTTAAGTGGCATTTAAGAGACAGTGGTGGAATTGCCTCTCTGGAGATACACAGAAGCTGTCGAGGTATCCGGATGCAGATCGATGTGCTTAGACTCCTTCCCCCCAAAGAAGGAGTCTTTTTTCCATTGGTTGCCTATGTGAGTCTGGTTTTGTGTAAAGGCCAAAGGCAAGGGCCAGGAAAAAAAAAAAATCTCATTTCAAATTCTAACTCTGCTCTTACTAGATTTATGAGTGACTTTGGGCAAGATGTACGAATTCACTGTGACTCGGTTTTCTCAACTGTAAAATGGGAATGATAATGGCACTAACCTTGCTATTTTGTTTAACTCACAGTGAACTTAAAACCGAGGTTGACTTAAATGCAAGGAGATAATCAATATGACTATTGCATACAGAATGCTTGCGGGGGTAGTGGTGATGTATGAATGGATACATCGTCAAATGCTCCTTTCCAGGGTACTTTTGCGACTGGCCCTAAGCTTTCATTTAAGGCACAGGAATGAAATGAAGGGTAATTGACTTGTAGACCTTCCTCATTGATTCAAATTAAACTTCACTATCATCCAGTGGTAAAATGCTTGGCCTCTATCTCAATCATAGTATTTTATTTCTGTAGAAATACTGCATCCATTAAAATTATCCATTTCTGTGGCACTTAAAATTGTCAACAGTCTTTTTGCTTCACCTTCTGGCTGACTTACATAACCTCACTTTGCTAAGGCTGGGGGAAAAATGTCTAAGTGCTTGCGAAGATTAATGCTGTGTTTTAAGTGTCAAGACCCGAGTATATTTCAGTTTGGGGCAACCCCTGTCTTTCACTGATCATCTGCTATAGCCAGAGCATTAAGGGGAAGAGACAGAACTAAGTAAGGTGGGGCCCCTGCCCTTAAGGAGCTTAACATCCACTTTTTTTTTTTTCTTTCTTTTTTACTAGCTTAGTAGATTGTGTCCTAATTTCTTCCATGGTTAATAGATATTTCCCCAAACTCACTATATACCTAGCACTGGGTAATAGGGACAGAGATGAATGAGACCTGGTGCCTTCCCAAAAGGAGGCGACTGCCTGGTTCAGGAGGCAGTCATGAACTTGAAGGAGCTCCAGGGGACGGGAGAAAGAGACACAGCTGAGTGGGCTCTGAGTCTGGAATGCCACGCCTCATGGCTTTCAGTCACAGTGTTGGGATTCTGCTGGGAAAGCGGTGCCTTATAAATCCCACGCATGGTGTGTGGCTGATGTTGGAGAATCCAACCTCACTCTGGCAGCGAGTGGGACAGAATGAGAAACAGACAAAAAAGTGACCATTTTTCACATAGTACAGTAACGTGCCATGAAAGACAAATGAGCCGAGAGCTAGGGGACTTCAGGCGAGGGGAGTTGACTTTGGACTGGGGGTCCAGACTGGGTTGGCAGCAAAGGAAGCCTTTGAGGGGACCATGAGGTGGGATAGACCCCTGATGGGCAGGGAAGGCCTTCAGGCAGCAGGGACTGTAAGCAAAAGCACAGTGTGGGAAGGTCTTTGGGTTGACCTGGGGTGGCCTGCTTGGGCTGGGCTGTGTCTAACAGGAGAAGTGGAAGCCAAGTGGAAAGGAGATCACGGCCTTACTCATAAAGCCCTGGCATAGCCATCTAGGACTTGTACTGCTTTCTTCGGGGAGTGGAGGAGCCCAGGATGGTTTTTGAGCCAGGTTCTCCTTCAGAGAGGTGGGACTTTAAAAAAAAAAAAAAAAACTTGGTTGATTACACTATATTAGGAAGTCTCTTCCCCCCACAATATGTTCCTGGGATAAGACACACGTTTCTTCTCTGAGGGCGGTGGTTAATAATAGCCACACAACCCGAAGTGGGAATAGGAGAAGCACGCAGAGATGTAAGCAGGCACGCATTTAATGAGTTCACAAAGTGATTTTGTTTCCTAATTTTCACATCCCCCCACCCCTGCCACCCTGGTGTGAAAATGCCCTGATGGAGCTTTGTCTCATGCTCCCTTGAGGATGGCAGGCGCTACAGGGTGTGGTAGTGTGACTTCTGCTGGGGGTATGGAGCCGTCTGGGTGTGTTCTCATAGAGCTGTGAAGGCAATTTTCGGAATGGTCCTTATCTCCAGCCCAGTGACTGATAGCATGATAGCAGCGTCTGTTCACTGAGCACCTACCAAGTAGTGGGCAGCATGATCTCCGTGAATCCTTGGAACATCTTGAAGGGCAGGTGTTGGACAGATAACACTGCTCCTCAGAGAGAGTGTATTACTTGTACAGGCTCACACAGCTGGTAACTGGTGGAGTCAGAATGCACCAACTGGGTGCTCTGTTCCGAGCGCGTTGTGAGCAAACACAAAGGTCAAAGCCAAGGGAAATTGGCATGGTCTTTCACTTCAGCTGTGAGTTCCAATTCCATCTTGGCCACGTGGCTTCTCTGAGTTTCCTTGTTGGTAAAATGGATGTGAATGTTCCTCCTTTATAGTGTCCTCGACAAGATTAAATTAGCCTGCGTGGGGGCGCCTGGGTGGCTCAGATGGTTGAGCGTCTGCCTTCGGCTCGGGTCATTATCCCGGGGTCCTGGGATCGGGTCCCGCGTCGGGCTCCCTGCTCCTTGGAAGCCTGCTTCTCCCTCTGCTTCGCTCTCTCTGTCTCTCTCTCTCCCTCTGTCTCTCATGAATAAATAAATAAAATCTTAAAAAAAAAAAAATTAGCCTGCGTCTGGCCCACATGAGGCATCCATAGATGTTAGCTGCTCTTGGGGAGTCATTAAACATTGGGAGGTTGGGAGCCCCACGCCCCTGGCACGGGGCAGCACGAGAGTCTCGGGTACGGGGCAAAGCTAGCTCAAAGCTGTCACCACCAGCCTTTCCTTCTAACACCTTCTCTCTTCCCCTCACATGCCAACTTTGGAACATCTCAACGACTTATTCAGACAGCAGTAGATGGGGGAGGGGCACGAGAGCAACTCAGGGTCCTCCTCCTCAGAAAATCTATTTCTGGCCATGTGGCGGTTTGCATTTGCCAGGACCTTCCCCGAGAGTGAGAGCAGCTGAAGGCACAGAGAGGCAGAGGGGCCGCCTTTTGACTTCCGGTTTACCTGAAGCCTGAGGCTAAGCTGCTGATTCATCATTGTGGTTCTGGAAACTCCCTTTCTCATACTTTCTGTTTCTCGTCTATAAAACCCTGACAGAGGTGGCTCTGGGGAAAAGTAGCAGTGTCACCTACTCAGAATAATCAAGAGTCCTTAGTCCCCGTACAGGGTTCTCCATAGGAATAGAACCAGTAGGATACCTATATATCTGTATCTACAATACATATGTGTGTGTGTGTGTGTGTGTGTGTGTGTGTGTGTGTGTGTGTGTGCATGTACATACACAGAGGTTGAGAGAAAGAGAATGAGAGAGAGATTTATTTTAAGGAATTGGCTCATACAACTGTGGGGGCTGGCAAGTCTGAAACTGTGAAGCAGGCCAGCAGGCTGGAGATTTAGGTAAGAGTTGAAATTGTAGTCTTGAGTATGAAATCTACAGGGCAAGTCAGGCAGGCTGGAAACTCAGGCAGGATTTCTGTGTTGAATCTTGAGGCAGAATTGCTGCTGCTTTGAAGAAATCTCGGTCTTTGCTGTTAAGGCCTTCAGCTGATCGGATGAGTCCCTCCCACATTATGGAGGGTGAGCTGCTTTATTTGAAGTGAACTGATTGTAAATATTCATCATATCTAAAAAAAATACCTTCACAGCAACATCTACACTAGTGTTTGACCAAACAGCTGGGCTCCATAGCCTAGCCAAGTTGACACATAAAATTAACCACCACAGTCCCTGAGAAACCTTGCCCTTGAGGGCAAGTCACCTTTCTTAGGAAGCTCAAGGGCCTGATGAGGGACCCATGTTGCTGCTGAATCCCCACACCCAGGGAATCATCATCAGATATGGGTCAATGTTTCAGAGCAAGAGTCCAGTGCTGGAGTGGAAAGAGCTCTCGATGGATTGTCAGAAGTTTTCCTAGGTGCTGATTGTACATTGAGCCTTGAGTTAGGTCCTCTGGGCCCAGAGGTGAGAAGGAAAAGACTACTACTGCCTGAAAGAGATGGCCCATATACAAGTAACTCCATTATATCCAAATCAATAAGACTTGTGTAGAGCTATGCTTTGTAAAAATCCCATCGGTCTAGATTGAGGGTCATTATGAGAAAGTACCTACTGTGAGGTGTCTATCATTTCAGCCCAGTGAGGAGGCTTAATCCTTTGTGAGTTGTGGGACCATTGAGAATCCAGCACAAGCCATGGAGCCTCCCCCCGAACAGTGTTCACCCCAAAACATGTCTTGTGGCCTGTTTCCTTAACTACAATTACCAGGGTAAAGCCTGTGTGGCTTACAAGGTCCTTTCTGTGAGCATTCTCAGAGAAATTTCATCTCTTCTCAATCTTAAGAATAAATGTTCCTCTCCAGAGAACATTAGTTTGTTTTTACCTCGTAAACACATAATTGTGTGAACTTTAATGTCCCATTTTCCCTACAGTTTGCTAGGGAGCGCAGGACCAAGTCTGAGGTCGGCCTGTTAAGAGAATTAACCTCATTCCTGGCTTGATTTTGGTTATTGGCCCCCCTTTTTTTCCCTTTCTTCTTTCTAATCTACTACCACTCTACGCCGAATTGTTGTTTGTTGTGGTTGTGTTGGATATATATTTTTTTGTCTTCTTTTTAACTGTTTAAATACTCTTTTTTTTTTTTTTTTTTTTGGCAACAAGGCAAGGTGGAAAGATACAAGCAACTAAGAACCTATTACCGCGGAGCATCCGAGGTGCTGTGAGACCATAGAGGAGAGAGAACTTGACTCAGTCAGTCTTACGTTGGGGGGCGGGGGGTGA
Source organism: Zalophus californianus (assembly GCF_009762305.2). Taxonomy (NCBI): domain Eukaryota; kingdom Metazoa; phylum Chordata; class Mammalia; order Carnivora; family Otariidae; genus Zalophus; species Zalophus californianus. Next base: position 53,122,358 of record NC_045605.1, read on the forward strand.
CGGGAGGAGCAGGTCCAATACATCATTTTCAGGTCCCTGTGCAAAAAGGAAATGCAGAGCCCCTAGTTGAAGACAGCAACAGCAGAGCATGAAACCAAGCCTGGGGCTCTTCTAAGCATGGGCTCTGGGCTACCGCACAGGTTGGTATGCCCATGAATCCAGACCCGGTTATGGAGGGAGGCTTCCCAATTCAGCTAACACTTGAAAAAGCCGGGTAGGACTTCGCTAGCGGAGCACAGGAAGGAGGGAACAGCCAGTGCAAAGACAGGGACGTGGGAGTTCAGTCGTGAGAGGGGATGTAGCAGGAGGGGATGCAGGGAGGGTAAAAACAGGCGAGAGCAGCAGGACTTCATAAATCACCAAGAGCCGTGCCTGTGATGATGTGTAATTCCCATCACGCCCAATTCCAGAGGGTCCACCTGAAACTAATTTCACATTGATCTTCAGGCCCCACATAGTCACATTTCGGCCAAGAGCCAGGACATCCTCATCTGCATCCCAAGCAGCCCGACAGTCCCACAGCACACGGGGACCAACCAGTCATTGGTGATTGAAATCCGTCTGCGGGCCCTTTAACAGCTCAAGCTCGCGGCCACCCTGGAGGGGGGCAGGCTCTGAGACTGTTTCACTCAGCATCCCACAGTCTTCCTGTGACTTTGAGACATCAACAGGCCTCATGAATTTCTGTCACCTCCCTCAGCATGTCCCCGATTGTCCATTTTTTGCCACTCCCTACTTGCACAGAGAGTCATCATCAAAGACGGCCCCGTGACAAGTCATTTGAGCTCAGACAGATTGCCTGCTCCCTCCCGGCGACGTCTGGCTCTTTCTGTGCCAGCAAGCACCGGGTGGTTAACCCCCTCCCTCCTCCCTGTGATTTCTTGCTGCTCTTTTACATCACCTTCCCTGATAAATCATTTGGGACGTGGCAACTCTCAACAATGTTGCCCTCAACCCTTTCTACAGGCCCTTAAATGGGATCCCACTCTAAAGCCTTTGAGGCTGTTTGTTTGCCTGCACATGGAACAGTCAGGGTGGTGGGGGAGACACACGTGTGGAGTCTGATAGCACTTTTCTTCCCCTCCTCTTGGCAGGAGAACATCTCATGTAGGTCACCGTAGCAGTGGGGGTCCCAGCACATCCCGGTTAGATGGATGGAAAGGAGTCCTGCTTAAAGCTCTTACTGTCCTCCTGGGTAAACTGAGGCTCAGAGAGGCCAAGGGACATGTCAAAGGTGGAATAGCTAGCCAGGGGTGAGCTAACCTCCAAGCCGGGTCTCCTTCTGCTTCTGAGATGTACTCATTGCTGGGGTGAGTGGTGTCAAGCTCTTAGCTGTGTGCCTCTGATGCAAGTCTCTTTGCTTCTCAGAGCCTCCCTTTCCTCATCCCTCATTAGGGATACCACCACCTTTGCGTCAAGATTGATAAGAGGATGCTAACAGAAGCATTTATGCAGAGGCACCCAGCTCAGTCTTAAACCACATGACCTGGGGCCGGTTGCATAACCCCTCTGAGCATCCCGTGTCCTAGTGTCTAACATAAAGGCTGTTGGAAGGATTTAAAAACCTGACTTCCAACAGTGCCTGGATCATTGTAATAATCAGTATGTAAATGTGAGCTACTTTCATTATTATCATTTTCCTCATTATTGGCATGGAGTAAGCAAACCCTTAGTAATTATTTTTTCCCTTTTTGTGTGAGCAGAGCTGCAGTGTGCCTAGCATCAGGGCTCTGGAGATAAACAAACATGAATTTAAACCCTGGTTCTGCCTCCTGGCAGGGATGTGGGATAAGCTTTCCTGAGCCTTAGTTTCCTTATCCAAGAAGTGGGATAGCAATCATCACCTCGCTGAGTGGCTTGTGAGGACCAGCCATAAGTCACCTGTCACATCAGTTACATTCAAACATTGATAGCGGTTAGTGTTTCTTTCTCAAGTGCAATTTTGATTGATTTCAATGTAAAATTCCTGCAGGCCAAGAGCCAGGCAGCCCTCCCCGTGCCCTGCCTGTTACTACAGGAGCTGTTGCCCACAGTTTAGGTCGTTTGCATCATGCAGCTGTACCTCGGTAGTTCCATGTGATGGAGGCATGATGAAAAAGCAGCCAACACACGCAGCCCAGGGATCTTGGCTAGTCTGGTGACCAAAACCTCTGCAGGTAAACACTGACTGCAAACACCTGCATTTGGTTGTGGTCCTGGGATTTTACCAGAGGTAGGAGGCTGCAGAAGGGGGGAAGACGGAGAGCCAGTGGGCTCAGGGGCTTACCTGCTCCACCAAATTTGGGCGACGTGCTTGCCGGCCTGCCGGAATCTTCCATCCCAGTGGAAGGTAGGTGGGTAACACAGAGGAGCAAGTGAGCCTGTGGGCCCATTAATCACCAGGGGAGCCTCTACCCAGTCAGAACGTCTTAGCAGTTATCTAGATGCCCAGTCTGGGTGCTCACCTGGTGTGTGGACTCAGGACTAGGGTCAGAGCTACAGGATGGGATGGGTCGGAAGGATACTGGCTTGACGTGCATTTCCACTGTATCAACGTAGAGAGCGTGGTGGTTGGGACTGGGCACACCATCTGTACCCGCCTGCATCTTTGTGATACAGAGAGATGGTGCCCTACTCGTATTGGCTATCTCGCTCAGTCATATTGCCCGCCCTTCGCTATCCCCGGGTTAAAGGAAAAAGAGTTTGTTATCTGTTTAGCACAGAGACACAAGACTCTAGATCAGGTTGCATGTTGCTGGCAGTCCCCTTCACTATGTCCCAAATTGTCCATTAAGGGGAACAAAATCAAGTTGTAGATATTTGACTTTCTTTTTGCTTACAAAGATGGTGATTTTATATGGATCTACTTAATTTGAGGTTTTAGTTATTTGTTCCTTGCTGCAAAAGAAAGGAAGGTGCTGCTCATTTCAGCACGTCCCTTCTGTGCTATAGGTGCAGTTTGGGTCTCTGGATTCAGCCGGGTGCACTGAGACTATCCATCTCTCCCCCTACTTCACAAATCATTTGGTTCTGAGGGGTAATGGAGGTCTATGAACCAGTAGGTAGAGTGCGTTTCTTGTGTCAGTTTAACGTCCTGGTTTGAGGAAAAGGGATTTGGAGTCAAACATTGCAGTACTGCCACTTACTGTGTTCTGTGACTGGAGGAGAGTTACTTAATCTTTCCAAGCCTCAGTTTCTTCATCTCTATAATGGGGATGATATTAGTCCCGATCGCACTTTGGGGGTTTTGGTACAGGTAAATGAGACAAGGCACCAAAGCTCTCGGCGCTGTCACTGCTACGTGGTAGGCACTGGAATGCCCCCGACCCTGAGGTTGCATCTGTGGCTGCTGCTGGGGCCTGAGTTGGATAGGCTTCAAGACTTAGGGAATCCTATCCACCTTCCTCTGATTGTCCACCCTCCCCCTGCTGTAGAGGCCCTGGGAACTCCCCCCTTGTACTGGCTCATGAGAACGGACTGTTCGCTGTTCGGGGATTTTGTGAGCCAGTTATTAAACACAGACATTATTAGAGATTAAAATATATAAACTTACACTTAAATAAATTACGTTAAGAAAAGGTATACATAATGAACACTCACCACTTCCTGATTATTTTACTACATTATACTTTGCTCCTGAGGTTATTTACATCTGTTTTATCCGTGTAGTAGAAATACCTGGGATGGTTTGTACCGCTTATATCTTTCCAACTCCACTTTCAATGGCTCCACTTACCTTGAAATCTGCCATGGTAGGAGCATTTGGCCATAGTAGGAGTATTTGCACCATGGAAACCAGTAAATGCTACAAATCAGCTCCTCCCCTCTTCCCCCGCAGAAAGCCAGTTGTTAAATATTAACCAGCTGCATCTTTGGGTAAAACTTTCTAATTAGGTTGGTTTTTCATTGGTAGACAAGTGCTGATCAGAAAATCCTTTATTATGTTGAGCTGAAGTGTGTTCCTTCTAGCTTGAATTCTACTTGGAATTTTCAGTGATTTCTTTCACTAATGAAAAATACTAGTTTTTTTAACTGGTAAAAAACACCACAAATAAATACCCTGGTCTAAGACAATGTCTTGGTGCCTTTTTGTCTGTTCCCACCCTATTCATAGTGTGTGGAGTGTGGTAGGAGCTGGAGAAGTTGTTGTGTTAAGTTGATTGTCTTTGTATTCAGACGAGGCTTTTTCAAATGTCATTTCGCCGATGGGACTTTTCCCTCTAAGCATTAACCGGTTTCAGAAATGCTTAAATTGTGATGTTGAGGAAATCCAGCCTCAGAGCTGAAATGTACTTAAATTTTTCCACTTTGAGTATTTGCTGTTTGACTCTTGTAAAAGCGTTGACTCAACCGAGGGGAAGCAGGTCTCATTTTGAGCCACTGTGGTAAGCCACTTCCATTCCAGAGATCTTTCTTTGTGAGTGACCAGCCACCAACCCAGGACAGTTCCTTTGGTGCCAGGCAAAACCGGGGAGAAATGTCAGGCTGCTCAGATGTAAAACTCAGAGAGATGAAAGCAGCAAGGTGGGAAAATAAGCAGAAGCCCAAGGTAAAGAAGGTTATCGTGAAACATCGGGGCTTTTGAAACTGAGGTAGAGAGGGAGCTGAACAAGTCAGCATTTGGTCAGCTTGGTTGGAGTTTTGGAGTCATACATGCTAGAGTTCAGATTCTGGTGGTGTTTCTCTGATGAGCTGTGTGACCTTGGGCAGGTCACTAAACCTCTCTGAGCTTCTGTTTTACTATATCTGAAAATAGGGATTGTGATACTCATCCCATTGTTTGTCGAGGGGATTGAATAAGATTAAGCTAGGAAGGCCCAGGAACATACCGGGTATCAGTAAGAATTAGCTACTCCAGGGGCGCCTAGGTGGCTCAGTCGGTTAAGCAACTGCCTTCGGCTCAGGTCATGATCCTGGAGTCCCGCGATCGAGTCCCGCATCGGGCTCCCTGCTCAACAGGGAGTCTGCTTCTCCCTCTGACCCTCTTCCCTCTCGTGCTCTCTCTATCTCATTCTCTCTCTCAAATAAATAAATAAAATCTTTAAAAAAAAAAAAGAATTAGCTACTCCACTTGTCATATCAAGACAAGTTTTTGCCAAATAACTTAGGGCTTAAGGGACTTAAAATGCCCTTGATGAAACAGGTACTCTGACTGTATCAAAAAACATTTTGTCTTTACAGCTGCAGATATAATTTTATAATTTTCATATTTTAAGAAAAAAGACTGTCCACGTTGAGTTTATCATAGCTCAGGACAGAGGAGATGGTGGTCTGATTCTGCCATTTTGCAGAACAAACGCAAGTTTCCATACACAGGGTTATGTCTTCCTTGAACCTAAAACCGTATGTGGATGTTAACAAAGTTTTTGTCCCACACCATGATTTTCATGCAGAATTTCCCAGAGGGGTGAATTTTGAGCTCGGTGTTTTATAAACTCCACTAGCCTGAGAGAAAATTGTTTTAAAAGTCATTTTTTGGGACACCTGGGTGGCTCAGTTGGTTAAGCAGCTGCCTTCGGCCCAGGTCATGATCCCAGGGTCCTGGGATCGAGTCCCACATTGGGCTCCTTGCTCAGCGAGGAGCCTGCTTCTCCCTCTCTCTCCCTCTGCTTGTGCTGTCTCTGTCAAATGAATGAGATCTTAAAAAATTAAATAAATGAAAAAAAAATAAAAGTCATTTTTTGTCATCATCCATTAGACACCAATTTGCTAGGCAAAATCGAATGTAGGACACTGTTGGATAAATGAAATAACAGGTACATGGTAAGAGGTTAATAACTCCCATTGCCCAGTTTTGAAAAGAAGAAAAATCACGGTGTCACTTCTACTCTTGACATTTTGTTCTGTGTCACCTCTTGAAGCAAACGAAATGTCTGTGCTTTTTAAAAAGGCCTCCATTTCTTTCTTTCCAAAGTTCTCTAGAGCTGTTCCTCTAAATACTTTGGTTATGGTGGGAACAGTGGGAAACCCAAGGAACCTGGCCATGGTGAGGAGATGTTGACTCTGAGTCTTGGGCACTCCGCACCATTTGCACCCCACCAGCTTCCCTGGGGCTGGTGGTAGCAAATCATCAGAAATGTGAGGGAGTTCTCGAGTACGTAAAAACCAACTGCATGTGCTGGGAAATATAAACTCACTGCAATGTTTGCTCTAAGGGCGTGCGGTATAAACGCTTACAAAATTTTAGTGAATTAGAAAGGAAAAACCAAGAGTACTTCAGCTCTACCGACAATACCACTCAAATCCAACCCCTCTGCTTTCTTTCCTCTTCTTTTTCTTTTTACCCTCCCTAGCAAATCAATTCTCCCTCTGTCACTCTTTCTCTATCGATCTATGCCCTTCTCTTCTCCCACTGCCTGTTTCCTCCTGTGGTGTGGAATATTACGAGATATTGGGAAAGAATCACCATTCTCCCTAGATTATGAAAAAGAAGCAGTGGCTTTCAGACATTGTTCAGAATGCAATTCATAGTATGGGATTCTTAGATCCTGCTCGGTATACCACTGGGTAATAACGAATCTTGCTCTTACTACATGTGATGAAATCTGACATTTTAGATTCCTTATTCTTTTGGGGGGGTCCATTCTATTCTCTTCTTTAAAAATGCTGTTTCTAGTGCAATACATTAATTTCTTGACTCAAGAATGGGATGCAACCTCCAGCTTGGAAACACTGGCCTAGAGCAGGGTGCCTCAGACTTAAATGTGCATGCAAACCGCGTGGGAGCCTGATCAGTGGCAATTTCTGATTCTGTAGGTCTGGGGTGGGGGTGTGGCTCTTATTTCTAATGAGCTCCCGGAAGACACTGATGCTGCTTGCTTAGAGACCGCATGTTGAGTGTGTTTCTTCAGCACAGGAACGGTTCAGCACCATGGACAGGAGGCCATCCCCCAACCAACCAACAAACTTGGCGTCACCCTAAGTGTTTGGTCTCTCAGCAAGGCATGTGACACCTTTGATGAGAAAGCAGAGGAACTTTCTAGAGGCTTCCTGACCATGGAGAGCATCCTCTCTTTCTCTCTCTTTGGCGAAGCCATTGGAGCGGTGGCCCCCGTCAAGGACTGGTACACAGGACAGGACTGGGGTCCCTGACAAGCTCTGCTCATGGGAAACATCCCAGCTTTTCTCGCTTTCCTCCTGATTGCTCCGATTTGTTCCAGATCCTGCCTGGTGACTCGCTGCAGCTCTGCCTTTATTTGGGATCTTGCAGAAAAGGCTCAGAATGTCCTTTCAGATCCCCCTTTTGGTGAACTACTCTCACACTATTACTCAGCTTAAAAAATGAGGCATAATCTTTGCCTTTGCACATGTTTCTGTTACTCTTTGTACATAATTCTTTTGGAGCCTTAAGCATATAGTATTCCAAGCATACATGCCTTCATATCTTCCCCTAGTCTTTCTTGGCCCTGGTCCCATTGGAATCACCTGGGAAGCTTCTGCAAAATACTGATGCCCAGGCTTGACCCCAGAACAGTTGAATCAGAATCTCTGGGCAGGGGCCCTGGGCAGCAGTATTTCTTAAAGTTCCCTGGGTGACCACAGTATGTAGTCAGGGCTGAGAATCACTGCATTAGTCTGTGAGCTTCATGAGGATACAGATCATGTCTTATTCACCTTTTCTTCCTCTCCCCTTTCCTCTTCCTCCTCCCTCCTCCTCTGTTCTGGTACCCAGCACAATGTCCTGGACTTCTACTAGGTATTTGATGAATAAGTAATTAATAAGTAATGTAATTAGCTAAAATTTTTTTAGCACCAGGAACTAAAGACTAGCATTTTCCTGGCATTACCACACTGGTACTCACAACAGACCTGTGAGGTAGATCTTCTTTATCCCAGTTTGCAGAGGAAGGAACTGAGGCATGGAAAGGTTAAATCACTTAGCCAAGGTCACGGCAAGTGGTAGAGCCAGAGTCTGAGCTTGCTCCAGGGCTGTGCTACGTGGCTTGGAAATGACACCACCAGGCCTCCCAAGCTCAGGCTCCATCACCTTTTGTCAGGGGAGACCTAAAGCCACAGATAAACTTCACTCATATCTCTCCACCATCAATTTGTCTAGAGTTTTAGGAAAAATAGAGAATTCTTATTAATATTATTATACTCTTATTTTCTTCAAAATAGTAGTATCCCTTATTAAGTGCTTCTGTTTGTCAGGCACTGTGCATAGTGGTTTCTGTCCATTCCTTTCATTATCCCCTCGAGCTTCATGGTCACTCTATAAGGCAGGCATTACTATTCCTGCTTTGCAGGTGGGAACATTGAGACCTAGAGAAGTTACGTGGCTCTTGCAAGGTCACCCAGTTTGAAAGGGGCGAGTCGGACTTGACCCCAGCTTTCCTGACTGTGAAACCGGTCCCCTTAACTGCACTGCCCATTCTGTATTTACAAAACACTCTTGGCATGATTATCTCATTATATTCTCAGAACTCAACAGGGTGATGGATGACACGGTTAGAAGAAAGACTCGGGTGGCAGAGGGGAGGATGGATGATTGCAGGGACTGGCCACCTGGGAGGAGACAACATAAGTGGGGTCTCCACAGACCAGAAGGGCTTCCCATGGAAAGTAAAGGTGGCTCAGCCTTTACTCACCTCCCCAGAGCTCCCAGCAGCCTTGGTGTCCCTCCCAAGACAGTGGGGGAGGTGGGTCCAAGGCAGGGCCATCACTCTGCTTGCTTGCGGAGGGAAAACAGAGGAGCCCCTGTGGTTGCCACCAGAGCTCCACAATGATAGATGGAGGCCATTTGTCGAGCGAGAAGCCATCATTCATGGAGGACAATGGCCCACTGGGACCCAACACATTTAGAGAAGAGCATGAAGCAGACAGAAGCAGGATTATGTGAAACAGAGCCAAAGGAAATTTGTTAGGAGTCTGATTTCCAGAGCCTGGAAATCAGCAGGGATGAAGCTCTTTCTGTGCAAGGGTTATTAGCAAATGTATTTTGAGCAGAAGCAAGTTCGCTAGCTTCCTGGTGTCCGTTACCAGCAGACACTGGAAATGATTGTGTAGGATTTAGCAGCGGATTATCCTTTCGGGAGGCATTAGGTGGGATAGATTTTGGTAGCGAGGGAAGAAGGTCTGGTGCATGTAGTTGATGGGCTGTGTGGTGCAGAGCTGATGCGAGGAGACCCGGACCCATAGCTTCAGAACCTTCAACTGGCGTGTCCTTTGTGTGTCTGGAGCCCTGGTCCCTGTGCACAGGGGTCTAGGAACAAATCAGCCCAAGGATTACTTTCACTTGGTTTTGGAATCATATTCTAAAACCCTAGAAACCTCCCCATTTTGCAATAATTGAAAAAGGTAACACTGCAGGTATGAATAGGGGTATATGGTTATAAAAAGAACTGAAGTCAGAAAAGTATTATGTGGGCTGTACTTCCTTGCCTTCTAGTTTTGGGTCAGGGAGCCCGCCAGCCACGCAAACGGGTTATTTCCGACAGTGGCTAGGGAGGGGTTCTTCTGGAAGACAAATTGTGTGAAAACCTTAATGAATACAGAAATAGGTGGCAGCAGTCCTGAGAGTAACTGAGCACACAGTCATGCAGTCTGGGCTCTCTGCTTGCCCTGGCAATGAAGGCTGTGTGGCGTGGGGGTTGGTGCTTCTCATGAAGGAAAGCCCACTTCGAGATGTGCTGTGGCCGGTTTGGCCGGCTTGGCCAGTATCGCGTCCATTCTGCCAGGTGCTCATCCCATCTTGTGTCTCACCATGCCTGGTGGCAGGCTTCCAGTGAAGGGGTGTTGTGAGCACTTGCTGATCGAGCCCTTGCTGACAGCCTGCTTTTTTGCTGGGCACCGGGTATATAAAGATGAATGAATTCAGAGGTGGTAATGCTCAGCAGTTAAGATCATGGTTGCTGGAGGCCCGTGGCCTGCCTGCATTCAAGCAGGAGCTCTGCCACTTGCTTGACCTTGGGCATATTACCTGACTCTCTGTGACTCAGTTTCTTCATCTGAAAAATGGGAGTCCTTGCAGGACGTACCTTCCGGGGAGGCTGTGAGCATGAAGTAAGCTAGTATATGTAAAGCCTTAAATAAGCTAATATATGTAAAGCGTTTGCAATAATGCCTGACACATAGCCAGTGTTATATACATGTTTCCTGCTGCTACTGTTATTAGGATTATTCAGAATGTATTTACTGAAATCGCACGCTACGTCCAGCCCTGTGCTGGGTGCCAGGGAGGGGGCAGTGAATAGGACATGGCCTCTGCCCTCATGGACTCCCAGTCACATAAATGACCATATGGCAGGAAGCGATTTGAATCTGAGAAGGATTCAGGTGGAGTGCTGTCAGAAGTCATAGTCGGGAGGTATCAAGACCGGCTTGATGGACCAAGGAAAGCTTCCTGGAGGAGGGAGCACTCATTGTGGGCTTTGAAGAATGGGAGGGATTTCTAACGTGAGGACAGCAGGGCAAGGGTGTGTATCCACCCTGCCTTGGAGGAGCTCTTCTTCTGAGAGTATGTGGAGACCTAGAAAGGTTCAGAAACTGACTGTGGGCCCTGCCTCAGGTGAAACAGCCCCCGAGAAGGAAAGAATACATATAATGGCTGCTGCTCTGAGCGTCATGGGATTCTGAAGAAGGGGGAGGCAGCAGAAGCTTGAGTTGCAGAAAATGCCTCTCACAGGTGGGTTGGGGAGCAGGTCCTGGAGGGGTTTGGATTGTTCCAGAAGGGGAACAGCATGAGAAGGGGTGCAGAGGCAGGAATGGGGAGAACATGGAGGACAAGCCGACTTGAGCAGAGGGCACAGAGCGCTCACTGGGAGGGGAGGCGGGCCGGTTTGATCACAGAATCTGGAAGGGTAGGTTCCATTCTTTGGCTTTCATCTTCAAGCCAGGGGGTGGCAGGTGAATCTGATTTCACTCTGAAGGTTTTTATGGGCTCGTAAAAAACGACATATCGTGGGCCTGTAAAGTATTAGCCCAATAGACAAAGTAGGATTAAAAGGTCCAGTGGCGGTAAGGCCGAGGAGATAAATAGTATGCTCGCTATATTTGTTCCCCTCCATGCCTCCGCTGCCTCCAGCACTTGGCACTCAGCACCCAGCACCCAGTAGCCCTGAAATGAAAATGGTGGGAACCAGGGTGGGGAGGGTGCAGCATGCCCTGAACTTAATTGTCATCCCAGAAGCCCTGTGAGGTCTAGGCATGGAAGGTGAGTCACAGAAGTTAGGTGGGTGTGAGACATCAGGTTCTTACTCCAAGCATCTACCGAAAACCTTTATGATGCAAGGGAATTCAGTGTTGGATGCGGGATCTTTTCTAATTAGAAGCTAGAAATGCCTAGTGCACGCACTCGGCAGTCAGAATGGTTTCTGCTGTGTTAGCCATGACATTCACAAACCCCTGTTCATGTCCCATCTTACTGCTGTTTGAGCTAGTACTAGTAGGTTGAGGTATGTATTAACCTGAGGACTTCTGTCTCCAAGCAGGCACTCTCTAAACCGAAGGTTTCTGGGGGTAACACATAAATGTAAATAATGTTTCAAAAATAAAATCTGAAGAAAAGTCATCAGAACCCTTTCTCTCCATCCACTCCATGGCTATAGTGACTGGGGGTTGCCGGGGGGGCTTTGGGCTTCTCTTCTTCCTTTTCCATTTTAATGCTTTTCACAGGGACCATCAGAGGGACCCCACAGTGACCCCCTCCTCTCAAGCCCCCAGACCTGTAGCTGGGGCAGGGCTAGGGGTGCCAGTGGGGAAATCATTTATTTAAAGCTCCACCCCCTGCTCCTCTGCCTTGTTCTAAAATGGTTTAGAACCAGCAGGATGGAAGAAGTTCATTGCTAATTACAGTGGTGACTGTGATAGAATAGGGAAAACTCTGGAGATGTGTGGATAGGCTTTGGTCCTGCGTTCTTGTCTTCCCGCCATGGATGGACCTCACTTCCCTCATTCCACACCTGTAAAATAGATGTACCACCTCCTTCTAAAGCTCCTGGGAATGAAACAAGGCCGTCTGTGAGAGTGTCCAGTACGGAGCCTGGTACATAGTGGATTCTCGATGGCTACTTAGTTTGCCTCCCCCTTTTGTTCCCAAGAGGGATTATCAAAGTAACAGTGTTCTTTCCTCACCCTTGTTTTGGCTGGTCTTTGATGAAATAGACCAAAGTCTCTGTTTTCTCTCGGACCCAGGACCATTTAGCACATTGACTTGCGGTCAAGATGGTGTTTGGTGAGCTCTTCTGTAGTCGTGTTCATGTGCAATCTCCTTGTGACTCTGTAAGAGGGACTTACACTGTGCGTTGTTCATGGCTTTATTCAACTGGGGTGTCCAGAGCACTCCCGTGTGCCGGGCCCCGTGTGGGGCTCTGGCTAGGCGGAGCTGGGTAAGGCAGGGCCATGCCGTCTGCAGCTCCCAGCTGGCTCGTGGGGCAGACACCTACACCAGCAGTGATAGTCCTCTGCACCGTGTGCTGTAACTGACGGAGGCACAGAGGAAGGAGTCAGGGCAGGTCGCTGAAGGCAAGCTGGAGTCCTCCTTGAAGATCATGGAGTTGGAGATGGCTGGGGGAAGGAGGGGTGGCATGGACAGCAGCATTGGGTAGGAGAGAACACGAAGCATTCAGGCAACTGAATGGCTCTGTTAGGGTTTTCAGATGAGGAAACTGATGCTGATAGAAATCAGAAGTACATATGTGATGAATGTGACCCTTGGCAAGTCTTTTCCCTTTTCTGGGCTGATTTTCCCCCATCCTCCAAACAAGGTCCCTTCCACGACTCCCCAAACCTGTGACTCACAGGCTGCAAATTGCGGGAAGCAGGCTTGAATCTCTGTCTATTTATCTTATCTTCCTATTTATATTTGGAAGCCTGTTTCTTCTTCTGTTAGAATTGCCTGCATTACCCGCCAGGGAAGCATCTCTGTTTACCTTGATGTGCTGTGAGCACAATCCAGGGTTATTAATAAAACAAGGCAGCCTCGCGGCACTGAGGTGTGGGGAGCACAATTTTTAGGACCAGCTGTCTCTGTCTGGGGGGCCTCGGCTGCCCTAGCAAGAATGCCCATCCTGCACGGGCACCATCTAACCTCCAGGGCTGGGATGGGGTGAGGACCCTCTTGGCCTTTAGGGGAGACACTGACCCCCTTCCCCAGCCATGGAACTCCCCTACCTACACACCCCAGAGGCTGCAAACTGACAGCCTATAGACATGTTTTTGGGCTCACATCCCATTTTAATTATCAAGACGTTTAAAGGGCACCTGGGTGGCTCAGTCGGTTAAGCATCAGACTCTTGATTTTGGCTCAGGTCATGATCTCAGGGTTGTGAGATGGGGCTGTGGGGAGTCTGCTTGAGATTCTCTCTCTCCCTCTCTCTCTGCTCCTCCTCCTGCTCATGTGTGTGCGTGCACACACATGCTCTCTCTAAAATAAATAAATAAATCTTTAAAGAATAAAAAAGACTTTAATATAAAATCCAGGACATTTTGCTAAAAATAAGGATTTCCGCCGTCTCTTAAAAACTGATTCGAGGGCGCCTGCGTGGCTCAGTTGGTTAAGCGACTGCCTCCGGCTCAGGTCATGATCCTGGAGTCCCGGGATCGAGTCCCACATCGGGCTCCCTGCTCAGCAGGGAGTCTGCTTCTCCCTCTGACCCTCTTCCCTCTCGTGCTCTCTGTCTCTCATTCTCTCTCTCTCAAATAAATAAATAAAATCTTAGAAAAAAAATAAATAAATACTTAAAAAAAAAAAAAAACTGATTCGGCAACCATAGGACCACTTTCTTGCATGCATTGTCCCCTGGTCCTGAATGGTGGCTCCCCCTTTTAGAAGGGCATGAGTTTTTGAGTTTGCCATAGTCCCCACCCCTCCTTATTACTGACCCCTATAGGCACTTGGGTTTGCCAGCCTTGACCTACCCCCTCATTGAAACCCCAAATCCATATCCTTTGGTTTCCCACGAGGCAATATCTAATAATCACTCATGTTATTCCCGTATACAGATACAGAACCCAATCCAGGTAACAAGGCCATTTCCTGCTCATGTTCTCATCCTGTCCTCACAGCAGCCTGTCGAAGTGGGTGCGATTGTTCCCATTTTTCAGATGAGGAAACAAAGGCTGAGGGAAGGGAAATATGGTCCTGGGTCATGGGTTTGGAGAATGGCACACTTGGGAGATGGCTCTGCAGGATGGGCAGAGCATGGCTGGTGGCCTGTATTAGAGTTCGGTATTAGCTATCACTTGCTGGGTATCTGTGCAAGTCTCTGCCCCTTTGGGGGCTCCAGTTTCCTCCTCTGTAGAGTCAGGTCACTGCCCTAAATCAGAGGTTATTAATGTAAGCATGGGGATTGGAAAAAAAGTTAGCATTTTCCCCCATTGTGAATATAGGCAGTAAACCACAATAGCATTAGACGTCTCTGGGACTCTGTTACCAGGAAAAATCTGATATTTTTGTAATCCCCTTATAGTTGTAGGCAATACCTCAAAATATCATTTATACTCATAACTACTTCAAAGTTATGAGAGTTACTAGACCTGCCACTAGATTTGTTATAAATCTTGACTTTAAAAGCAAATAAAAATATCACCGTATCACAAACATATTTTAATATTTTGATAAACATTTTAATATAATTGGTTTCCATTGTAACCCAAGGTTTCTTTTTTTAATGCATTTGGGAACATTTTTCTGAGAAAGGGCCTACAAGGTTCAAGAAACTACCAGAGGGGTCTGAGAGACAAAAAAGGCTAAGACCCTTTCCTCAGATGATCTCCAGGCCACTGGAGCACCTGGGACTCTGGGCTCCTTGAGTATCAGGCCCAGACCTGCCTGCTGCCTCTCCCCCCAGTGCACTCTGTGTCTACACCCATGGCAGCTTCCGAGGCCCTTCCCGGGGCCCTAGGCAGCCTGGCTGACATTCAGTTACATCAGGTTGGTGGAGGCCGAAGATGTCAGAGTAGCCAGTAACCAGGAGCGGGCCGGAGGAGAGGGGATGGGGGCTTCCTAGGTGCCTGGCCCCCGGCCCTGAGGCCTTCTGCACTGGGGAGTGCTGCGGTGCTCAGATCTCTGGGCCAGCGTGTATCACGGCGTTCATTCCCCCCACTCCTGTTCTTCTCTGCAGATCCTTTCATGAGAATCCAGATCTGGAGGCCCTGGGTGCTTCTGGTCATTCTCTAGGGAAGGAAGCTGAGGTGCAGAGAAAGAAAAAATCCCTGCCCGAGGTCTCACAGTTTGTCAGGGTCAAAGGAGGGTCAAGACTGTACCTCGTCTGGTGCCCATTTGCTGGAATGGGCAAGGACCCAGTTCTTGGCTCACCAGGGGGCTGCCTTTTCTTAATGAAGGTGAATCTTCAGATTTTTTTTCTTCCCCATTCCTGGCCAGCATTTTTTTTTCCTGAGACCGTGTCTTCTATTCTTCTTCTTCCTTCTTTACTTCCTTTCTAGTCATTAATTTTTTTTTTTTTAACAGTTCAGGTTCTCTTCCAAGAGTTCAGTCTGGTCCCTTAGGGAGCTGCCGTGCTATATTTTCAGACCCCTTCCACACATCAGAAGGGAGGTAAATTAATTGGCTAATTCCTGAAATCTCTATGGTGGCCATTGGAATTTACATTTCAGCTTTGACCCTGGAGACAGAGAAGAAAGGTCCAAGCTTATAGCCTCATCGTATTGATTATTCGTTTGTCAAATATTGCTGAGCCTTTGTGTCAGGAACCCCCTGGGTTGAGCAGTAATGGTAGATATAGCAATGGACGAGATGACAGGCTCCCTGCCCACATGGGGCCTCTTTTCAAGACAGACATTGAACAACTAGTTCAGTCATGCTGAGTACGTGTAACAAAAGAAGAGCAGTGGATAATAGGAGGAGCTGGTCAACCAGGGTTGGGCAGCAAAGGCCTTTCCAAGTATATATATGCCTTATAGGCTAAAACCCAGAATGTAGCTGGAAATGAGCTGGGGAGGGTCTAGAAATTGGGACAGCATGTGCAAATGCCCTGAGGCAGGAAGAAGTGTGTGTTGATGGGGGAAACAGAAGAGAATCAGGAGAGAAGCAGATGGTGAGATTAGAGGGGCAGACAGGGCCCAGAGATGAGGACCTTATAAACCAGGATGAAGGTTACAAACCTTCATCCTTATAAACCACAGAAGGAAGACATGGTCAGAGGTACCTTTTAAGACCATGTTTTTTGCAAAAGAAGAATCCAAGAGGGTGACAGGGAAGCGGGGAAATTACAAAGAGTCTTGTGATAGCACCCATGAGGAAAGGTGGTCTTTTGGACTGAGGTGTTACCTGATTGTTAAGGATGAGGGAATGGGTTTGAGAGCTACTTATGAGATGGGTAAAGTGATTCACGAGCAGGAAAGAGTCAAGCCCAGAAAGACTGTGCCTTCTTCCTGCCTCCCCAGGGTCTGTAGGGAGCAGAGACCATAATCTCATCTTGACAGGACAGGGAGCCCCTCCTTGGCCGCTGTGATCCCCATCGAGGCTTTGTTGCATTGGCCTGGCTTCTTCATTGTTCGATGCCTGAAGTTGTCGGCCAAGCTGAGCCCCTGTGGCCAGAAAGGCGGGGGAAATAACTCTCCTCCATTCGTTTAATCCATCCCATCACTCAGGTCTTCTGTACCGAGCCTCAACGTGGTGAACTTCACTTTTGTGCTCCCTGCCCTCCCAGAGTTCATGACTCTAAATAGTCATGAGCCCATAACTATGAACCGTGAGAAATACAGGATCAAGAGCAGAGGTGACATTCAAAATATTTAACAATCCGAGTGCACGTGCACAGGCTCGTCAGAACAGGTCTCTGCCATCATGCCCAGCAGGGGCCTGGGGGCCTTCCACTTGCCACACATGCCTTACCTTCTGGATTGTGGGGAGAAGCTCAGGTCATGGTGGGAGGCATGTGGGGGCTTGGGGGCAGGGACTGCACAGTGACTGGCATGGAGGTCTTTCATTATTTTAACCCCAGGCACAGTTGTCCTGCTCTGTACCTGCTGATCTGGACTGGGGGTCCGGGAAGGCTTCCTGGAGGAAGTGCTGTTTGAACTGAGATCTGGAAGACAGGCCTGTGAAGCTGGGGGTGGTGATAGAAGAAACAGCCTGTGTAAATGCTCTGAAATGGGACGGATAGTGGGGTGTTTGAGAAACGAAAGGGGAAGCGTGTTTGGCGAGAGGAGGTGGGGCTGCCAGCAGGAGCCAGGCTCTCCAAGCCCAGGGCTCACATCTCCTACGAGCACAGAATACAGGGAGACCCGTTTGGGGGCTACTGCAGCAGCTCAGGTGAGAGTTGACTGTGGCTTGGACTAGGGTAGTGGAGGCAGAGGGGGTGAGAAGGGGATCAATGTGGGGGTGGGGGTTAGAACCAGCAGGGGTCCATGATGGGTTAATGTGGGGGTGTAGTGAAGGGGACGGGTATCCGGGGTGGGCTTGTAGCTTGTGCTGCTGATGGAAAGTGGCGTCACTCACTGAGACGGGGACCAGCAAAAGAGGACACCTGAGAAATAAGGCTTGAGCAGTTGACATGCTAAGTTTGAAGGTGGCAGGTAGGTCCAAGCACCGAAACACAAACTTGTGGTTCTTGCTCTGCTGCTCTGTGTAACTGGAGCGAATCACTTTGCCTTTCTGAGCCTCCCTGTCCTCCGCTATAAAACTGGGGAGGTAAAACCTGCTTTATAGGGTTGTTGTAAAGGTTGTTACAAACACCGAGGGAAAGCACCTCACATACTGTAAGCACGTGGTGACCACGGGCGGTCACTGGTAGCGGTTGACTTTAATTAAACATATATGCTCAGGAATCTTATGATATCCTGCTACACAGAGGCACGTTGGGGACATTTTGTCCTTTATGGGGTAAAACTTGGAGTCCATGACACGGGCGGTGGTGGTGATGAGGAGTCTGTTTTCTTGGCTGTTGGAAGCAAATGAAGCATCTGCCTTCCTCATTGAGGGGCTGGTGTTGTGTAGAGGGGGGGGTCATTGAGCTCTGAAGCAAATAGGTGGGCTCTCCTCCTGCTTCTGCAGCCTGAGCAGGT
This sequence comes from Zalophus californianus, assembly GCF_009762305.2. NCBI lineage: Eukaryota > Metazoa > Chordata > Mammalia > Carnivora > Otariidae > Zalophus > Zalophus californianus. The sequence goes on from NC_045605.1 coordinate 53,140,304, forward strand.
CCTGTCATCTCTCTGAGCCTTAGTGTCTTTAGCTGTGAAATGGGGATGGGGATAATACATACCTCCCAGAATGGTTATAAAATTCATGCTGCCCCATGTGGAGTGGTGCCTAATAAAGATTTCGACTTTATTCTTTCTTATGTGGCCATAGTTCCTGTGGCTTAAGGAAGAACGTAGAAAGTGACATCAGGCCTCTTCCAGCTGGGCCTCAGCCCCCCACCTGCCTTTGCCTCCTGTCACCTGCTCCTCATCCCTGCGGGTCAGCCGCAGAAGGCATCGCCACTGCCCCCCGCTTCTCTCAGCCTCGGATGCCCTTTTCCCACCCTTTGTCCGTCAACCACCTTCTTTGTCTCCAGGGTCCAGGCAAATGCTGCCTCTTCCGCGAAACTTTTCCGATGCTGCCTAGGAGAATCCACAGCTCCGTCTCTCTTGTCCCCGCAGCCCTGTCGCTTGGCCCTCCCTTGAACACTCAGCATTCAGCTTTGGGTTTCAGCGCAGGCCGGTGTCCTTAACTGTAATCCTCTTGGGCCCATGACCTTGTCTGTTGCAGTCTCATGCCACCTTCAAATCTGAGCACGGGTCCACACACAAAAATAACGGAAGTGAGTGGAATTGAATGGATTTGGCTAAGAAAAGCAGCTCAGTGACCCTGCAGGCATGGGGCTGTGAGATGGCCCAGGGACTGGAAGGCCAGCATCCGTGGCTGTGCTGTCCCAGTGGAGACAGAAGGGAGCAGGTTGTTTTGGGATGGATGGTTTGGTCCTTGATGTCGGAAAGCAGCCTTCCCAGGGCAGCTCCAGAACAGCCAGGCCCACAGCCTCCAGGAACTGGGCCACCTGCGGTCAGGCTGCTAGGAGGAGCTGGGCAAGACATGATTATATCCCCCTGAATGAAGTTAGGGACCCTCCCCTTGGGCCTGGATCAGCCACTGCTCTGTGGCTCTCCCTGCCCCTGCCTCATTCCTAGCCTCACCCCGCCCATCCATCCTCATGGCAGCCAGAGTGCTTGATCTCAAGGACAAATCTGGCCCTGTGATCGCCCAGCTTAAAAACCTTTGATGGATGAGCCCACTGCTAGAACCTGGCCCGTGAGGGCTTCTAGGCTCCAGCCCTGCATGCATCTGTGCTTCCAGAGGTTTCACTTCACCTCCTGCTGCTGGTGCTTCTCAGAATAGGTCCACATTTCACATCCCTTGCTGTGGACCTTTTTGTCTTGCAAACATCGTACTCCAGAGTCTTGCTTGAAGCCTGCCTTGCCCAGTCCCATCCCACTAAAACTGACCCCTTCCTGGCTGGGTCCCACTGAGATTACAGACCCCCCCCTCCACCCCAGTGGTAACACTCGTCCCTTTTAGTGTAGGGAGTGTGTCTAACTGACCGTCTTTAGTAGTAGAAATCATAAAAGCAATGAGTGCTGACCAAGACTGACCTGCAGGCCCCTGCTAGCTGTTTGAGAAATGCTGTTCCATAGAATTCTCCCCAGGTTGGGATGAGGATCTCTGCTTTGCTGATGAGGAAGCCGAAGCTCAGAGAGGTTAGATGACTTTCTGTGTGTCACACAACTCATGTGAGTCAGAATGGTGATTCGAGCACGGTTCAGGCCCATGCTGTCTCTGAAAATCTTTCTGGCCACCAACTCCAGTCTGGGTCTGACACACCGAATAGGCAGCCAGCGATTGCTTGTTGAGCGAAACGGTGAGCATGAAGCTGCTGGGGGGAAGAGTTGATGTTTCAAGGAGAGCTGACTTGCTTGGGTTTTAAAAATTACAAAGGCCCTCTCATGTGGTTCCTGTGGGTCTGGTTGAAAAGAAGCGATGGTCTCCTACATCTTGGATTCTTATTGGACACTCCATGTTTTTAGGTAACTCATAAAACCATTACTATCTCTCGCACAACCCCGAAAACTACCTCATTCTGAGAGCAGCTGGGTGTAGTGTGTCCCCAGCTGGGGGCACCTGCAGAGGAGGCAGCTGTGGGGAGGCCGTCGGGACGAGGACACAGCTGGTCTTGGGAAGGCCAGTTAACGCATCGGGATGTCACTCTTGAGTCTGCCAAGCCGTGGCAGGTTGTTAGGTCATTAGGGTTGGGGCCTTGTGGCTAGAGTACAATTTTCTCATCCTAAATTGCTTCATACCTGAAATGTGTCATTTTTGCGATCTCACACACGCACAAAATGAAATCTAACTGAGAGAGTGACAAAGGAGAAAATCTCTGACTCTGAAATACCCAGAAGAAAGCTAAAGTGAACATGTTTTCAGGACCTAATCAGCGGCAGAAGTCCAGGAGAAAAAAAAAATCCGAGCACCAACAATGATGAAGTTGGAAACTGCACGTCCCTCAGGGGAGAGCGCCTCCTTACTCAGACAGCTGGTGGCAATATGGCCCAGCTTTGCTGGGGTCAGCAGAGTTTTTTGAAATCAGCTCCCCCGCCTGAAGGAGTGGTACGCAGAGCTCAAGCAGCATTACCGAGCCTCAGAGTTACTGGAACCTCACGAGCAGGGACAGCAAGGGCTACCAGAAAGGAGGCATTACCTTGTGCGGTCACCAGCCCTGCTTTGTGGGTCAGTGGTGCCCTTCCCTTGCAGGTCCTGACCCACTCAGGCCTCGAGTCCATCTGGATATAGTGGGAAACCCAGCAGGACTTCGGTCCTTCTAGTGGGTGGAGCTTGGATGCTCAGTACCCCTTTTTCCAACCACAGAGTACCTTGGACGATGTGCCTCAAAGGAAAACTCCAGTAAATAGCCAGAGGAGCTCACTTAGTGTGGGGGTTTAGGGCTTCTTGGAGGAGATAGTGTTTAAGCTGAGAGGCTCGAAGGATAAATTTGGGTTAGCCAGCAAAGAGGAGAGTAAACAACTTTCCAGGCAGATGGAACAGCACATCCAGGGCCTTGAACTGGGAAGAAGAATGACCCACTTGAGGCTCTGCAAGGAAGCCAGTGTGACTAAGTACAGAGACTGGAGGGGAGATGGCTGTATCGACAGAGACCCAAGCAACACAGAAACTGGGTCCCAGAAGCACCCTTTTCAGGCACAGGTGCACATTCTGGACTTTGGATTTGATCTTTAACGGGATAGGAAGCTGTCAAAGAGCTTTAGGCAGTGGAGACGATCTGATCTGCATTAAAAAAAAAAATCCCTCTAGTTTCTGGATGGTGAGAGGATATGGGGAGCAGTTAGGAGGCTAGGTGAGAGGTGATGGTGGATTGGTGAGGGTCGGGGTGCTGGAGAGGGAGGAACATGAACAGGAGCAGAATTAAAGTCTACTTAGGAAATAGGACAGATGGGACTTGGTGACTGGTGGGGAGAACGCACAGGGTGGTATCAGGACAGGCCTCCAGATTTCTGGTGGGGCAACAGCACCTGGTAGCACCATTTACTGTGATGGAACTCACTGGAAGAAAGCTGAAATTGAGTCAAGGCAAGAGACCAATGGCAAACTCTATGTACCAAACAGGAAAGAGGCTAACACCCAACCAAGCAATGGGCAAAGGACTGTGAATGTGCATTTCCTAAAAGAAGAATTGCAAATGGCCAAGAAGCATAGAAACAGATGTTCAACTGATATCCAAAAATGCAGACTAAAATAACTAGGCTCCATTTAACTATCACATTGACAAAGATAAAAAAGCACATTAATGCCTAAAACTGATGAGATCATGAAGAATTGGCATGCCTCTGTGCTGCTGGTGGAAATTGAAAGTGACACAGTCTTTTGTGGGGGGCAGTTACAAATTTCTTAAAAATGTCAAGCTATCAGATCATGATCTCAGGGTCGTGGGATCAAGCCCCACGTTGGGCTCTGCGTGGAATCTCTTTGGGATTCTCTCTCTCCCTCGACCCCTCATGCCCACTCCCATGCTTGCTCTCTCTCTCAAAATAAATAAATAAAATCTTTTTTTAAAAATGTCAAGCAATAAAGGGCAGGCTCAATCAGTGGAGCATGTGACTCTTGATCTCAGGGTCATGATTCGAGCCCCATGCTGGGTGTAGAGATTACTTAAAAATAAAATATTTTTTAAAAAATGTTAAGCAGTGGGGCACCTGGGTGGCTCACCTGGTTAAGTGTCTGGCTCTTGACTTCAGCCCAGATCATGATTTCAGGATCCTGAGATCGGGCCCCACGTGGGGCTCTGCGTTATTATGGAGTCTGCTTGGGATTCTTTCCCTCTTCCTCTGCCTCTCCCTTCCCCTCTGACCTTCCACCTGCTCACTGTCTGTCTGTCTGTCTCTCTCTCTCTCTCTAAAATAAATAAATAAAATCTTTTTAAAAAATGTTAAGCAGTGTAGTCTAAGTATACAATCAAGCAACCACAAAGAGATACACGTACAAAAATATTAGAGTATTTTCACTAGTGAAAAAATGAAGACACCTATATGTACATTAATAGGATTAATTGTGCATTTATGTAACCCTTTAAAAAAGATAAAAATCAGTGTGTATAATAGGATCCCATTTTATAAAGTATCTGGATGTGTATGTATGTGAATGTGCGTGTGGGTATGTATACAAAAAGGTTTGGGAGGAAGCCTGTCTAAAATCATATTGCTAGTGGTAGGTGAGTTTTTATTATATTTAATCAGTGTGGGTAAACAGAAAGAAATAATCCTTTAGAAGAAGAGAAAAGAGTAACTGCAGTGTAACAGAGATTTTAATTAGAGTCGCTGGAAGGGAAGCCAAGCGAGGGTGACTTATCCTGACTCCAGCTAGCGGGAGACTTCATGGAAGAGGTGTCAGCCCGAGAATGAAAAATCATTGCTTTCCTGGGTCTGCACAACTTTGTAGCTTGTATTCATGAGAAATGGGGAACCCTCCAGAAAGTCTGAGCCCGTCCTGCAGGCCTTTGAGTCTCTTTGCTCTCTGGTCATAAAAAATTCATGCCAATTAATTTTCAGCCAGATGACAGGAAACAGAAGCCTAGAGCTCTAGAAAGATACCCAACACCAGGTTCGATCGGTGCCCAGTACAGTCACTCCACCACTTTCTCCCACTTCCCATGACTCGCTTGGGCTCTTCTGCTCATTTGCTATGGCAATGGCATTCCTGGATATTATGTTATCAGCCCTTTCTGTTTCCTTGGTTACTATCTTGGATCTTTGAATAAAGAATCACTTTCACTTCACATTTTCTAAACTTGGTTTTAGAAATTCTGCAGCTTCTTACCCAAGTGCCCTTTTGGGAACTTAAATATGCATTGATACAATCTAGTCACTTTATGGAAAAGCTGGCGACCTAACAAAACAGGATGACCCTGCCTTGACTTGGAAACAGAACTTAATTGGGGGCTTGATGCCACAGAGTTGCAAACTGGGGGTCTGCAGAGGGGTGGAGAGGAAACGGAAAATACCCACAGAGCCCAGGGTCGGAAGTGAGCCAATGGGGGCCCCCAAGTCCCAGTTCCTTCGGTTCTGGGCTATGTGACCTCAGGCAACTTTCTTGACATTCAGTAAGCATTAGATGCTTTTGACATTTCAGCTTTGAAATAGGACAGACCTATGTTCCAAGGTCTGGCTGCAGCATGACGAGAGACCCCTAAACCAGCCTTCCCAAGACAAAGTAGGGGCATCGCTGGGAAGTGCAGAGATGAGCATTCTGAACTTTAAAAGTTATTTATTTTAATGAGTATTTGAAAAAAAAACGATAAAAACAACACTTCAAACCTATGACTTCATAGAGATTTGTATATAGAATGGTCATGACTAAAAATTCCTTTAAGCTGTTAGCAACCATTTTGCTATTAGAGAATCTGTCTGAGTTGAAAGATTGCCTTTCAGTGGGCCTTAGAGACAAGGGGGGTGGGGAAATAAAGTGCAGCAGAAACTTTTTAAGAAAAAATCCATTAAAATAAAGTTAAGCAAAAAATGTGAATCAGCTTGGAAAAATTAGTAAACGATAGTAGAGGTGAGACATCACTATGGCAAAAATTGGGCAAGTGGTGCCAACATGATTGCAGTGGGTCTTGGATGGACCTCGGAACCTCCCTGAGTTGCAGTTTTCTTGTCTGGAAGATTTCCCAGGGTGGCTAGGAGGCTCAGGAGATAATATCCATAGATATTACCAGCTCAACAGTACGCACTCATTGTCACATAGTAGGGATTCAAATATATGTTTCCTTCACGTTTCCTTAGCTTTGTGTTTTTAAGGTAAAAGTGATCTCTGGGATGGGCCAGTTTAGTTTCCTTATTTTGCAGATGAGGTGACTGAACCCAGACTGGGGAAAGACCAGCCCAGGGTCCCTCCTGTCACTGGCTCTTCCTTCCCCTGGGCTCTGCTGTGTACAGTGCCTGCCGGAGACCTGACCAGGGCCCAGGAGTCTTGGGGAAGCCAACAAAGCTGATGTCGGAATAAAAAAGAGTTAGTAATGTGAACAACAGTCGAGGTATAATACTGGGGGTTGCAGGGGGTGGGGGGGAGCATGGTGATCTGCGTGTGACTTTTCAGTATAGTATACCTTTGTGGTCCCTGCTTTGCAAAATGGTGAACTCTGTGCATTAGAAGAGAAAAACTGGAAAAATACCCTAAAATGTTGAGCGTGAGTATGTTGAGGTGGTGACATTTTTGTTTGCTTTATTTCTCCTGGTATTTCAGTGGTCTTTTGCATTTTTACATTTATGAAAAAGAAAAATAAGTGCCAAAATGATGGAAAGGCTGAATTTTCTGTACTGAGGGTTGAACACCATCGGCGCCCTGCGTGACACATAACTATTAATTATCATACTTCATTTTTTAATAATGCCCTTCTAGCCCCTGACCATTAGCAATTTCCCCGGTTATGTGGGATCATAAGCAGTTGGGAACTGATACAAGGTATTAAACCTCTGATGCATTTTAGTCCAGTGGTCTCAAGGGATTAATTGCGATCGTCTTCTTGTTTTGCAGATGGAAAAACTGAGACTCAGAGAGGGCTAGTGATCTCCCGGACAGTTGGTCAGTAGGTAAGTGATAATGCTGAAAGTGAGCTGGAAACAAGATATGCTGCTAGTTTCCGCAACCAAAATCTCTGCAGGCTCATTGTCCCAATCTCGTGACTTTTCTGATGTGTGCAGTTCAAGACAGGAAATAAGATGAGTTGGTTTGAGGCATTTGGATATGATCTGCCCTGTAGTTTCTGTCTGTTTTCACTGTTGAGTTGGAATGTTTAATAAGCAAGTTTGTGAAGGCTTCCTGGGCATTGCCTGCCTGTAGTGGATCGTTCCCGGGGAATGGTAGGGCTCATTAAAACCTGGCCCACACTGTGGCTAGTTTGACATCACTGATCCTTCCAGAGACCCAACAGTTTGGTGCATCTAGAACAGAGAGCCTGGGACGAGGGGGTGAGGGGAGCTGCGTTTCAGTCCCACCATCAGCTGCTTTGTGACCTTGCACAAGCCACTTAACTCACAGGCTTACTGGTTCTTTCAAACCATTTTTTCCCCAGAATATTTGGTGTCAGTCCTCTGTGCCAGGCACTAAGGATAACAAGATGCATACAACACAGGCTTTGCCCTGGAGGCACTCACAGACCAATTTATGAGTGCCTTCATTTCCTCATTACTGTCTCATCATGAAAATCTCTAACATCTGCTTTGGAGTTTACAGTCTGTAGGGCATTTTGTGATCTTCCCCCAAACTCCGTAAGATGGAAAGAAGCTGTTATTGCCATTTTGCCATAAAGAAAACCATGGCTCGGGGAGTTGGCAAGGCCATACAGTGGGGAAGGGTTAGAGCTGACCTTGAAACCAGAGTTCCCAACTCCAAAGCATTTGCTTCCGGTAACAGCAAACTGTTCTACCTTTAGCCTTTAGCCTTTGAACCCTACCCCTTAGCAGTGAGTAAAACACCAGGGAGATCAGCACCGGGAGGGAGCCCATGCTGGTGGAAGGATACTTTTTGGCTAAGGGGTACTTTCTTGTATCTAGCTAATGATTCCAGAAAGCAATGTCGTCTCTGACTGAGAATGAAGGCAGCCTTGGGCTCTGGGTAAGTTGATAGCCAGAAAAAAATTATGCCCCCTGGCAGAGGCCCAGGGCCACCTCCAGGTGGCTGGTACTCAGCATATCAGAGGGAATCCGCCCTGAGCCAGAGGGGCACAGACCCCTTCTTCCACAGTGACCCTACTGAATGCTGTTGCTCTCCACCAAAGCTTGATGATCCTGGTAATGCCAGCTTTTGCAGAGTTGCCTGGCCTCAGGCAAGACGTGGAGAATGATATGGATTAGAGGTTGTGCTGTTTGTTTGTGGGGATAACAACTTGAGCAAGAAGCTCTTGGGCTCCCTCAAAGTCTGCAATTTCAAAGGGTGCATGAATAACCTCAGGGACCGGGACAGGTTTTCCTGCTTTATAGTATGTCTGTGTGTCATGAATTGTAGCTATGCTTGATGAAGATGTACTGACATGTGTGTGATACACAGGATGTGCGGGATTTATGGAGAATGCAGGTGTGCGAGTATGGGGTGTGGAATCTGTAAGGAGTGTGTGTGTGTGTGTGTGTGTGCACTTAATCTCTAGGAAGCAATTTATATGGAAAAAAAGAGACACGGCTGTAATTTTTCAACAGGACCAAGAAATGGGCTTTTATTAAGTATCATTAAACTCTTATATTACAAGGCAGAGGCCAGCCTTGCTTTCATCCCGGCTTGGATCACACAGCTCTCCCTTGCCCTGTTCTTTAGTGTCAGATAAAAACTCCGACTATTTGTAGTGATCTCTCCAAAGCTGTTTCTCCCCCTTCCTCCTTTCCCCCCGCCCCCGCCCTACCCTGCTGCTTGTCTGATCTCTCCGCTCGGACCCCGACACAGACAGGGCTGGTGTCAGGATTGACAGATGATACCTGCGGGTGTGCCTGGAATCTGAGCATCCTGCGTCTCATGTTGTTCCAGCAGGAGACTTTAGGGTCTTTGTTTAGGAGGTGCTCCAAGCCGAGAGAGAGATCGGGGCTCCTTCCTTTCCCGGAGGGTCACTTACAGCCAGTGACACCCAGCAGTACTGTGTGTGTGCAAACCCTTTCCTTTAGGGATTGGGTTTCCCCTTGTCTGACATGGGAGGAGGAGAAGCTCTGTTGAAAGGTAGGTTTCGCTGTGGACTGAAAGCCTTCTGCCAGGTCTCCTAAGGAAGCTGGTTCCCAGAGTGATTATCTTTCCTGAGCTAGGAGTGAAGTGCTCTGTGACAGGAAGCTTGGCAGGCATAGCAACAGGCTTATCAAACCGTGCTGCAAGAATGTTCATTCGTGTAAACAGGTGTGAGTCGGTGCAATTTGGTTCTTTGTGCCCTGGCTCAGTTCTGGGGCTGGTGTGTTCTGATTTGCATGGCTCCTTTTCAGAAGTAGTATGTTCTGTCAGGTGCAGAGTTATGCCTGCATCGTCCTTGCTCACCCCCACAGTACGCAGCATGGGGGTACCCGGCATGGAGTTGAGTGTGCAGCGGGGGGATAGCCAGTGTTTGTGGTCTATAGAGGAGCCCCTGGCTGTGGGAGCAGAGTCCCCCAGGCTGGGATACTCATGCCTTCTATAATATAACAGGCCTACATTTGACTCCTAGCGTGGCCTCTTACTACACCAACACACTCAATTTCTCTTGGTCCTGGAGGACCTGCCCTACTTGGAATATTCTGCCTAGTTCTTGCTCGCAACTCCACTGGAGTGGCCAACCTCTGGTCCCTATGGCTCCAGCCGTTGGCTCAGAACTGGCTCCACACCAGACGGGCCACTGAACATCACAGTGCTGCCGCACATCCTGGGGGGGTGTCCTGCCTTGACCTTTATACCTACCCAGACGGACCCTCCAGGACTGGGACAATAGCCCACATTAGCTCTTCCAACACCCTTAATGACCCTTAATAAAAGACATTCATTAAACACCTTACTAGGTGCAAGGCAGTATGGTAACATCTTAGATATACTTTCTTTTTTCTAATTTTTACCTCCATTTTTCCAGATAAGCTATTTCAAAGAACTTAACATGCCAGACAGTACTCAGGTATTCAGTGATAATGCTGGGATCTGAGCCCAGGTGTTTGGACCAAAAAGTTTATGCTCTCGTCATATGTAAAGTGTATAACACACGATGACTAGCAAAAAATGGTTATCACCTTTTAGTGATGGTGCTTTTGAAAATAATTATTAGTAAAGCATTTATCATAGTGCATCCTAATTGTTGGTTGTGGTCTTCTCGCACTAAGTGGTGAGGTTCTTGAGGGCAGACACTAGAACCTTAGCCCCTAGCAGGATACAGGGTCTATGGCAACTAATCTATAAATATTGGAAGGACCAACTGTATTAATAATGACCAACTTTCCTGATTGCTGACCTTTTGCTCGACAGTGCTAAGTGCTTTGTATAAATTATTTTGCTTCTTAAAATAACCCTATAAGATAGATACTAATCTTATAACCATTTTCCACTATAGAAAACAGAGGCTTGAAACGTTTGGGTAACTTTCATAGGTTATCCATCTGTTAGGTGGCAAAGCTGGAGGTGGGAGCCCAGCTTACTGACCCAAGAACGTGGTGCTAAGCTGCCATGTTTTGCTTTGCCAGGATGTTCTGGCCTCCCCTAGATGTGCCAGTGGACCACACAGCCACGGCCCATGCCCATGACTCCTTTGGTAAATTCCTGAAGCTGTCACTCAAATCCTGGGGACAAAGCTAGTGAAGGCCAGGAGGCCACGGTCATGTATCAAAGACAGTAGGAGGAGCCACTAATAACTAACAGGAAAGTAGACTGGATTTATAAGACACAAGGGGGGCAAAGTCAACATCAGGCACAACCTTTTGAGGTCCAGGAAGAGCAGGGGTGAAGTGTTTCAGTGGCACTTTCCAGGGGAATTTCTTAGGCTTGGCAAGTGTGCCCGCAGACTCATTGGCAAGTGAGGCTGGGTGAGGGGACAGGTCTTCGTGCATTGCTCCCAAGGGAGGGCCTTCCCTTCTAGTACCTTCCCACAAGACCTCACAGGCCAGTGATTTATTTCATCATGTGAAGCCTCATCTTATGCAAGCCGAAGAAATGGTACTCCTCCTTCATTGCCACAAGATAATTGACCCCTTGTGACTTTGTCCAAAGGGTAACAGGAGCATGTGTTTTTAAGTGAAAGGTTAGCAAGCACCAGGGAGGCAGCTTTGAGCTGGGAAAGAGGGGGGCTTGGAATGGCTCTGGGGGCTGCCGAGGCAGGACTAGGATTCCAGCTGTTGACTCTTGACCCGGCTGGGGCTCCCTCCGCATGCCTCCAGGCTACATTTGGTGTCCCTGGGACTCCGGTGAGGTGCGCTGGTGCCCTCATCTAAATGCTAGAACAAAAAAACAAATAAATAAAAATAAAAATAAATAAATGCTAGAACAAGAACAACTGTTTGGGGAGACACGAGTGAACACTCTGTGGCCAAGAGAAAAGTAAGCATAATGACATGATGACATATCAGTGAGAGCCTTTGTGGGCAAGTCTTTGGGTGGGCTCGGGGCTTTGCCCTTCTGGAGGCTGGACCTGTGCGTCCCAAAGGCGGTGGTGCTGCTGAGCCTGGGAGCTGGAACCTGAGGCCCTTAACTCTTTTCCTCCATAGCCAAGAGGCCCTTCCTCTTTCCTTGGAAACCATGATCTACAGAGCCCTGGGGGCCTCGTGGACTTCTCCCTGGGACTTGCTTTGGAGATAGGTGGACAATTCTCTGTTGGCACCTGGGCCCCCACCCGTTGATCCTCTTCTTGTTCCCACGTTGGGCTTCTCTGTTGCCGAGACTGATGTTCGCCTGGGATGTACTCCCCTAGCCAGACTGTTGGTTTACAGCCCACATCTGTTCTCGCTGGCCATCATGCCTGTTCTGATCGGTTGCTGTCTGTGTCATATCAGTTCTTAAATATTTTGAATTTCACTCCTGCTCGCAAGCCTTCCTTTGTGCAGAGCCAAAATGCCCCATACCAGCTGCATCCTGACTCCGGTACACGGGGCCCGTGCCAGCCTCTCAACCACGGCTGCACAGAGCTGAAATGGTTTTCGCCTTCGAGAAGGGCTTGTGGTGCTTCCTCATCCCTTCCAGGGCCTCAGAGTCACCCACATGTCACCGGTCACACAGCCACGTGGGGCTCGGCAACGTGTCTGTCCTTCCCACCGCGGCCAAAGCGAAGGCCCTGATGTTGCTGTGGCGGTTGACCGGGGAGCAGGAGGTGGTGTGTTCGGCCCCAGTCCCTGGCGTGTGCCTCCAGCAGGCGGGCAGTGTGCTCTCCTGCCTGCCCCGGGACATGACTCCCAGATTCACTTAGCCACGCCTCTAGGAACACGCTCCTTCCTCCAGTGAGCACAATGTGCCAGCTTCCCTGGCAGAATTCCTTATGACTCTGTTCTGTCCTTCCTCCTCTTCTTAAAAAAGAGCAAAAGGAATGGCAGAAGTAACGTTATATGAAAGAAAGCTCATGTACTTGGGACTCAGGCAAACCAAGATTTCCGTCCAGGCTCTGTTCCTCATTTGCTGTTTGACTTTGTGGAAATGGCTCAATTTTCTGGCCTCAGTTTCCTTGTCTGGAAGATAAGGATGACAGAACTGACAACTGACAGTTACCGTGTGCCTGGCAGAGTTTTGAGCATTTACGTGACAACCCCTCCTCCGCACCCGACGTAGGTAACATTCGTCTCTCCTCATCTTGCAAACGAGGACACTGAGGCACAGAGTGACAGAGTGACTTTCCCAAGGTCACACAGCTAAGTGGCAGAGCCCATACTCAAATGTAGGTAGCCGGCAGCAGAGGTCTGCACTCCAGACCTCTCCAGCTCTATCTCGATTCCCGAGTAGTGTGGTTGGAGCTGAGGGCACTCTTCCTACAAGCCAGTTCTGCTCCACTCTTGTTCTGTGTCTGATGGAAAGAGAAAAAAAAACTCCTTCCATTCACTGAGTACGACCACGTGCTGGGTGCTGCCCGATGTGCTTTTCATTCATTATTTCATTTAAAATTTTCCAGTTTCTCTCTCCTTCTCTCTTAGAGAGCATGTGTGCACATTCGAGCAGGTGGGGGAGAGGGGCAGAGGGAGAAGGAGAGAATCTTAAGCAGACTCCACACAGAGCTCACAGCCCAACTTGGGGCTCAATCCCATGACCCTGAGATTATGACCTGGGCTGAAATCAAGAGTCAGGTGCTTAACCGACTGAGCCACCCAGGTGCCCCCCATCCTTTATAATATTGTGCCAGTTGTACAGGTGAGGGGACAACAGAATGGGCATCGTTTGAGGTAGTGAGCTCCCCATCAAAGGAATGATCCAAACGGGAACAAGATGGCCTCTTGGTGCGGCTGTACTGGGGATTCTGGCCCTGGATTGTTAGATCATCCCCTACATTCCACAGTGCTCTTCAGTGCCTGGCTCAGGACTTGAACACTATCAAGTCCCCAGGGTTTTGCCAGAGTAGAAAGGGAAGATGGGAAGTAGTCCCCTGAGCTAATTCCAGTGTTTCAGTGTTTTCTAGAAAACATACACTGACACTGAGAGAGAAGCAGAGGCCAGTGAAGTGGTTTCTGCCTGTGGCTAGAATCTATATGACTAGCAGCCAAGAAACCCAGATTCTAGTCTAGGTTCTGCAGTTGGTTGAGAAATCTTTTAACCTCTCTGTACCTTTTATTCAAAAGAAATAATAATAGTTACTGTGTTTATAAAATAACGCATACGTGTAACTTGAAAGCATCATGCCAATGAGAGTTGTTAGCATATACTCTTCTCCCTCCTGATGACACCTTCAACTTAGAACAGCTCCAAAAGTTGAATCAGGGACAAATGCTATCTCTGCTAGGGTTAGAGGCTGGGAGGAAGTGTGACTGAAAATGAGCAGAATGGAGCCAGCCCTCATTTTTAGATTAGAGAGTCTCCAAGCCTCAAGCAGAAATCTACGTCTACGTAGGCAAGAGAAGAAAAAATGGAGAACTTACCTTTGAGTTTCCTTGCAAACAAGGGAAAAAGGGAAAGCTGATGGAGTATGTATTCTCTTTGGCTAACTAACGTCAGGTCTTTGGTGAGGAGTGAGCACAAATGACAAGCTACTAGCTAGGCATAGAGGGATAGAACTTGTGCAGGAATGGCAAATGCATGATGCATTAGGTTGGGTTCTTGGGACAAGACTCCAGGGAGATATGCGTGCAGAAAGTTTGTTAGGTTTGTCCCCAGGATCAGCATTTGTAAGGGAAGTAAGATTGGATCAAGGGGGGAGTTGAACTTCAATGCGTCACAGCATGGACATCCACTGACCCCATGGGGAGCTCTCGAGCTGGGATGGCCCTTCAGATGCCCTGCATTGAACCTGGGGGAGTTAGTCTCACTGCCCTCTGCAGCAGCAGCTGTGGGCGGGCTGCCCCTGGGTGAGGCAGCTTTCTTGGCCAAGGGCCATTCCCAGAGAGGGACTCCACTGAGAGCTGTCAGCAGCCAACGGCAACAGTCCCTGCAGCTGGAGGGATGAGTGCCTTCGTGCCAGAGGGCTTTATCTGGGCAGCATGGCCCAACATCCACCACACATGGCATGCAGGCTGCTCTTTCTTCCGTACACCCCACCGCAGACCTCGCTAATTGAAACGGCTCTCTTACCACCATGCTCAGATGAGGCCTCAGAATTTGTTCAAATACAATGCTTCAGATAAACATTATCAACCAGTTGGAATTGGCTGGTGAGAAGGAACCCACTTGCTACCTGTGGCCTCTGCGTCTGTAGGAGACATTTACTGATGGCATAATAAGAAGTCTCCAGTGTTATGACTGTTCTTACAAGATCGAACAGTTATCAGGAATCACTGCGGAGTGCTTGTGGACACCCTACCCCACTGGGTGGGTTGGAGACTCTCCTGTTTTCCCTGAACAGGGTAGTTAGAGAGTGCTGGATCCAGCCTGGTCCTTGGGCCTCCATTTCAGTGAACTTTGCAGATGCTGCAATGGTGAGGAGACTCGGTGATCACAGACTCACTGTCAGGGTCAATGGGATGGGACTGGCACTGAAGCCGACAAATGGACTTGTTAGGACTTTTGATGAATGAGACTTCGGTCAGCCCAGCTGGGCAGCCATCGGTAGTCTGGCAGCAGCACTGAGGGACCCACCTGGGTCTCTGTGCCGAATGCCCAGGCTCTCTCATCTGTCATCCTGCTCCATTGAGGACGTTGCTTTTGCTAAAGGGAGGCCTTTTGCTGTCACCTGAGGTCCGGTTCCATCAAAACCAAGGGTCCGTTAGGCTGTTGTTAAAGAGGAGCGATAGAGGCCCCTATTCTGTGCCAGATAAGCAGCTAAGCCCATGGGATACAAAAATAAAACCAGTGGCTCACCCCCTCACCCTGGAAATGCAAACTGGTTGTTTTTTTCTCATTTTGTATAAATGGATGACATGGGTCCCTGATACCGTGAAGCTTCCGAGCTCTTACAGGCAGTGTGTTGATTCTGCCCTCTGCCCTTGAGTCTATGACTCCTTTGCACAGGGAGAAATTTGGAATCCTTCTGGTGAGTGGAAAGGAGGCTCACTCCTCTCTGATACAGGTTTTCTGTGTGACCTTGGTCAGGGCGCTTGACCTCTCTGGTCATCAGTGTTACCGCAACGTCAATGTAGAAAGAGGCCACTGCAATGCCTTAAGAGCCTACTGTTGGGGAAGCTCCTTGTATAATGCCCTGTACACAGTAGGTGGTCTATGAAGGATACCATGTTTTCCTTCCCCACCCCCAGCCTATGACTTAGTGAGATCAGTGGAGAAGTATTTGCTAGACATTGATGATCTACAGAGCATGAATATCTCCCCCCACGAATGCTGTAAATCTTTGTTGGGCGACCCAGGCCTGAACTGGTTCCTGGGTCTCTGTCTGTCATGTTTCTCCCTGGATCCCCAGGGGGACAGCTTACATACTCAATACCTCTGACCAGCCCTGACTTGGCGAGAGTTCCTCTTCATTTTCTTACTCCTCCCAGTGTACCTTCTGAGTGGGACGTAGCCAAGATTGCTCAGAAGAGGTGGCTGTGGCAAATAGAGACGGTCCTGCACCATGAGCTGGCTTTATGGAAACAGAACACTCTCTTGACGTCTCTCGGACATGTTCTTCTCATTTATCAAGGACGGTAGTAATACTTTCCTTGCTAACATTCTCTGAGGGTCGCATGGGACAGTACACATGAGAGCATGCTATAGAACAAATATGTGATCTGTGGTTATGGATGCTATCGTTCCTCTGTGGATTTCCATCTCTTGACCTGGCCCCAGTCGCTCCCAACACAAGGTCCCAAATATATTTGGTCTCTGATGATAACTTGTCCAGCAAGCCGTCCGTGGATATCTTTACTGTGACCCTTTTCAATGAACTTGTTTTGGTTATTTATGTCTGTCTTCTCTTAAACTCCGAGACATTTAAGAACAAGGTCCAATCTTAGTTCATCTCTATCCCCAGTATGTAACAGATGCTCCATAATTATTTGAATAAATAAATGAAGATGAAAGATAATGGACGCTGTGGGTATCTGCCACATATGTGCTCTGTGTATGTAAGGCCTCTTGGGATCCTCACAGCGGCCCTGCAAGGTTGGTATTATTCCACTCCCAAGAAAAAGAAATCAAGGCCCAGGGAGGTGAGGCACACAGTTGAGCAAAGTCAGAGTGACCAGCAGAGTGAGGGACGACAGCCTGGGAGCCCTGGACTCCCAAGTTAGTTGTCTTCTTCTCCATCGGACTATCCCTCTGTCTCCCTCCTTTTCACTGGTCATTGCCAAACAGCATTACAACAACAATAACAGGGGAAAAAAAATTACCTTCCATCTCACCACTTCTAGCAAGTCAGCTGTTTCCACTTTCCACATTCCCCACAGTCTCTTTCATACATATGTTTTTTTTATAACAGCATTATTGAGATATAATTCACATACCGTAAAATTCCCCCTTTCAAAATTGTACAATTCCGTGTTTTCCAGTAGATTCCCAGCGTTGTGCCACGAACCACTATCTAATTTTAGAACATTTCATTAGCCCCCAAAGAAATCCCATTTTCATTGGCAGTCACTCCCCATTCCCTGCTCCCCCAGGCCCCGCCCACTGCTAATACTACTTTCTCTTTCCATGGACTTGCTTATGCCGGACATTTTATTTAAACAGAATCATATAAGATGTTACCTTTGTGGGGCGCCTGGGTGGCTCAGTCATTAAGCGTCTGCCTTCGGCTCAGGTCATGATCCCAGGGTCCTGGGATCGAGCCCCACATCGGGCTCCCTGCTCCGTGGGAAGCCTGCTTCTCCCTCTCCCGCTCCCCCTGCCTGTGTTCCCTCTCTCTCTGTGTCTCTCTCTGTCAAATAAATAAATAAAATCTTTAAAAAAAAAATGTTACCTTTGTGTCTTATTTCTCGCTTTAGCATGTTTTCAAGATTCATCCATGTTGTAGCATGTATGAGTACTTCATTCCTTTTTATTGCTGACTAATTCATGCACACACACACACGCACACCCCCCCCATTTCATTTACCCATTTTTCAGTTGATTCAGATTATTTGTACTTTTTAGCTATTACGAACAATGCTGCTCCGAACATTCGTGTACAAGGGGTCGTGTGAACATGGAGTTTTAGTTCTTTGGGGTGCATACCTAAAGTAATATGGCTAGGTCATATGATGAACATTTCCAGGAGCTGCAGTCCGTTTTCAAAAGTAGCTGTACCGTTTTATAATCCCGCCAGCAATGTATGAGGTTCCCAGTTGTTTTCACATTCTTTCCAACACTTTTCACTGTCTCTCTCCTTTTCTAACAGTCCTTATGGCTTTGAAGTGACATCTCATGATTCAGATTTCCCTGATGACTAACGATGCTCAGCATCTCTACTTGCCCTTATTGGCCACTTTTGTATCTTCTTTAGAGAAATGTCTACTCAAGTCCTTTGCTCATTTCTTAATTGGTTTACTTTTCTTTTTATTGTTGAGTTACAAGGGTTCTTCTTCTATTCTGGATAGAAGTCACTCATCCAATTTATGGTTTGCAAATATTTTCTCTCATTCTATGTGTTATCTTTTCACTTTCTTGATAATGTTATTTGAAGCACAAGTTTTTAATATTGATGAAGTCCAGTTTTGTTTTGTTTTGTTTTGTTTGGTCACTTGTGCTTTAGGTATCACATCTAAGAAACCATTGCTTAACCCAGAGCCTTGAAGACTTGATCCTATATTTTCACCCAGGAATTTTATAGTTTTATTTCTTACATGCAAATTTCTGATCCACCTTGAGTTAATCTTTGTATCTTGTGTGAGGTATGCGACCAACTTCATTTCTTTTGCATGTGGATATCCAGTTGTCCCTGCACCGTTTGTTGAAAAGGCTGTTCTTTCCTCATTGGATTGTCTTGGTGCTCCTGTCAAAAATCAACTGATCATAAATGTGAGGGTTTATTTATGGACTCTCAGTTCTATTCCATTGGCCCGTTGGTCTGGATGTCTATCCTGATGCCAGTATCACACCGCTTTGATTACTGTAGCTTCATAGTAGGCTTGAAATTGAGAACTGTGGATCCTCCAACTTTGTTCTTTTTTAAGACTGTTTTGGGTATTCAGTGTCTTGAATTTATATATAAATTTTAGGATCCACTTATCCATTTCTTAAAAAAAAAAAAAAATTCCAGCTGGGGTTTCAGTAGGGAATGCATTGAATCTGTAAAGCAAGTTAGGAATGTTGCCATCTAGACAATATTAAGTCTTTCAATTCATAAACATGGATGTCTTTCCCTTTCTTTGGTGTTTTGTGGTATTCAGTATTACACATATGACATATAAAGAAGTTTTGCACTTGTAAAGGACTCTTGCACATCTTTTTAAAATTCATTCCTAAATACTATGATTTTTTGATGTAATTGTAAATAGAGTGGTTATCTTGATTTCATTTTTGGGTTGCTCATTGCTAGTATGTAGAAAACAAATGATTTTGGTATAATAATCTTGTATCCTGCAACCTTACTGAGCTTGTTTATTAGTTCCAATATTTTTTTGTGGATTCATTAGGATTTTCTATATACCAGATCTTATCATCTGTCTGTGAGGGGAGATAGTTTTATTTCTCCCTTTCCCTAATCTGGGTGCCTTTTTATTTACTTATTTATTTGTTTGTTTGTTTGTTTATTTTTGGCTAACTTCCCTGGTTAGAGCTTCCAGTATAGTATTGAATAGAGGTGGTGAGAGCACACAGCTTGTCTTGTTTTTAATCCTAGAGGGAAATTTTCAGTCTTTCACCATTGAGTCCAGTGTTAGCTGTGGGCTTTTTCAAGATGGTCTTTATCAAGTTGAGGATTCCTTATATTCATAGTTTGTTAAGTATTTTTTTCAGGAAAGGGTGTTAGATCTTGTCAAATGCTCTTGTGTCTTTTGACAGGATTTTGATTTTTTTTTAGAGGCAAAACTGAAACAAGATTCGGTAACAAAGGTCAGGTCTAGACATTGGAGAATTGTCCCTGAATGACATGCAGGTCTCCTAGGGCCTTGTCATTGTGCATCCCCCACCCCCCTGGACCTTGTGTCCCCTTCGATGATCCTAGAAGGGCCATTCCCCCAGCTCACTAGGAGGTCAGACTCAAAAATACTGAATTCTGGTCCTGACTCCCATTTCTAAGCTGGAATGGGTAACAGTGAATCTCAATTTGCTCCTTGGTATTAGAGACATTGATGCCTACTTCCTAGGGTTGTGACAATGAAATGAAATAAGGCTTCTCCAACTATCTTCAAAATTTTCCACTGCTGGACCAAAAACGTGCCCATTTTGTCATGGAAGCAAGAGTGTCAGTGTTGGGAGCTATATAAACTTGGGCTCAAATCCCAATCTGCTCACTGGCTGCTTGACCTTGGACAAGTTATTTAACCCTCTGAGCCTCAGTGTTCTCATCTGTGAAAGAGAAATGATCGTAACACTTCCCTCTCAGGGTCTCTTTGAGAAGGCCCCGTGAGGACCCTGTGATGTCCCCAGGCATATCCAAGATGCCAAGGATGGCCTTTGAATCTGAATGTGAACAAGGAAGCTCTCCTTTTCCACTCACCCAGGGGGTCCCAGAGGGCTGGGCATACATCTCCCTCACCTCTACTATGCGCAGAGCCTAACGCCGTGCTCGCCAGCATGTAAAGATACTCAAATGTTTTTGCAGTTGCGTTTACTTCTATATCTCAATCCTTTACTCATTCCGGGTTTCTGTCCAGTTAAAAAAAGAACTGACTGTGACCTTTTAGAAATATAAATAAATCAATAAAAAAAGATTTTAAATGATCTCATTTTGTAGGTTTATTTTGCTGAGTGGGCCAAGTAGGTATTAATCAGTTTGGGGCTTCCCTGAGGGGGCAGGAAGGGCCCCACAGCTCCTGCTTCCACGGACCCAGCAGGGCTGCCCCACTTTCTCCAGCCAAAAGGCACAGCAGTATCTCTTGGGCATTGGGGAGTTAGAAAGTTTAACCTGGGAGAGCTGTGTCCTTAATGATGTTTTATATCCAGGGGCCTCCAGAGAGGAGTGCTTTGGGGAGGTTAAGTGGGACGGAGGCTGCAAGAGCCACATGCCAAGGGGCAAGGGTAGGGAGAAGTGGGAATTACGCCGTGGAATGTGTCCCAGGGGAGGACACGCGTGATCGCGGCAGCCCCCAGACATGCTTCCATCTCCGCTCTGGTTCTCATGCTTGCCATCCGTTGCTGCTTCTGTGCCCACTCCATTGAGGGAGGAAGCTCAGGGGCTCCACAAAGCCCAGAACCAGGCCCCGCTGAGTCTCCACACCCCCCTGCCCCGCCCAGAGTCACGTACTGGGTGCCGGGCTCTGGGAGGAGTGGAACAGGGTGTCCCCCTCGAGCTGCTCGCTGTGGAGAGACAGCCACAAAGGGATGAAGCAAGGCCTCTGGGGGGCCTTTGGAGGGGGCAGCGGATCAGACTGGGGGGAGGGGAAGAGCGGGGAAAACTGCAGATGGAAGGGAAAGAGTTCACCAAACAGAGAAGGAAGCAATGGGCCTTCCTGGCGGCAGGGAACTTGGCGCCAAGGCTCTGAGACCTGGAAGGGTCTGGTGTCCTGGAGAAACAGGGAGAACTTCCATGGCACAGAAACAAGGAGTGAAGCACGGACATGGGGGTGTAGGGGAGGGCTGAGGTGTGGGGAGACAGGTTCTGCCTGGTGAGGAAGGGTCCCCTCAGCCGGCCAGGCAATAAGGAATAGGGACTTGGTCCTGGGGGAGTGGGGAGGCAGGATAGAGAGACCAAGTGAGTTTGGCCTGAAATTGCCCTGAATTCATTCATCATCTGTGAGTAATCATCTGTGAAGCATCATTGGGTGCTCCCAACTTGCCGGGCTCTGGGGAATCCAGCAGTACAACACAGGCTTGACTCTAAAGAAGCCTGTAACCCATCTCCCTGCCTGCCTCCCTCCTTAACACTGTCTTGTCCGTGGCCTCTCCTCCTATGTTAAGCCCCCTAAGGTCTGTGGTCTTCATCCTCTGCCTAGAACACTCACTCCAGGATCTTCTGGGCAGAAGGTGCTGAGGAAACAGCTGTGAAAATGAACCTCCTGGCACTGGGGCGGGGCGGGGGGGGGGGGGCGGAATCTGTGAAATCATCACATTGGAAATGCTCCACGTCCGGTGCCAGCTTGGAGGGACCACCCTCCCTGGCCTTAATGCCCAGGTCTAAGGACACATAGTGGGCTGAGCCACTGCTGTGTGCCTGTGCGTCTGGGAACTGTGCAGGTGTAGGTGCGGGTGAATGTGTCCACGTGGTGGGCGTGTGCGTCCGGGCCCCCATATATGGGTGTGGGGTGCATCTGTGTCCCCAGACCCCATGCACTTGTCTGGCTCTGCACATGCTGGTGGGCCTGTGTGCCTTCCCTTCGGGCTCTCTGTTTGTTTCCGTGTGGAAGCAGAACCCCTGTCTCACCTTGGAAACAATCCTGTTGTTTGTGATTGCCGGGTAGTGACAGTGTCACCACCCCCGCCTGTCCCTCAGGCACATGCGCGCACATACACAGCCCGTGCTGCTCAGAAGCTGCCGGCTCTGCAAACTCCCCAGGGACCCCCACCGGCCACTTGAGTGGCTAGCTAATGGACTTGCTTCCTTCCTCGGAGAAATGGTCCAGGAAACGGTTTTGGAGTGAAATTTCAGGATTGGTTTAACTTCCGTAAAACACAGCAAAGATGAAGTGGTAAGGTTTTGTGGACTTCCTCGGACTCCACTTGTTGGGTAAGCTGCTCCAGTGTCTTGAGTCGGGGAAGAGATCCTTCCCTGAGGTTCTCGGGTATCGAGCAGGCTCCGATCTTTTTGGTCCCGAGTCGTTAATCAAAAAGCACTGTCAGGGAGGCCGACTGCCTGAAGGGTGCATTTCTGCAGGTGCCAGAGTGCAATCCAGCGGACAGACGTGAGTCAGTTTGGCCAGTCTCATTCTTCCCAGTGGAGACAAGCACTCATGACTATGTTTCTAGACTCGATCAGCTGTCTTCACCAGCTCTTCTCCTTTCTCGGTGGATGGCATTGCCATCCTCTTAGGCATCACCAGCTCCTAAATCCTCCTGCATTAAATCTTCATTGGAACAAGATGGGAGGATAAACGATCGAATGAAATCAATACCCACTGTCCCCCCGTGTATCACTGGTCATCACACTCTCCCTTGAATCTGCCTTCTCCAGGTGCATTGGAGAAACCCAGAGGACCTCATTTGTGCTATACTCCCTCAGGCAGAATTAGCTTTTCTTGTGCTCTTATACTTTGCAGAGAGGAGTTGCAAGACAATGAGCTGACATCTTGTAGGAAGGTGGCTTTGGAACCTTCTGGTCAATAGGTCATTTTGCCCTCTGCCCCCAGCTCATGCTCCCGCATCCCCAGGTCCTTTTCAGGCTGCATTTTTGTACTGGGTGATGAGCACTGGCCATCAAAGTAAAGACCTATCCAGAGAAATGCAACATAGACTCCAAGAATCAGGGCTAAAAGGCCCTTTGGAGTTCTTTACCTAAAGATGGGAAAACCCAGGCTCAGAGAGGTTTAACCAGTTACTCCAAGTTGGCCTGACAGAGGCAGGCCCAGAGTTCAAGTCCCCTGACTTAAGTCCTGCTCTTGCTTCTCTGACCCTAACTAAGGACCATACAGAGGGATCATACCCATACTGGTTTCAAAAGATTTTCTGCCAGCGTCGAAGCAAAGAAACCTACCAGCATGACGAAAAGTCAAGGCTTTGGGGGTCATGGAGACCTGGGTTCAAATCTCATCTTTACATTGACTAGCCATTTGCCATAGAGCCAGTTACTTTTGCTTCGAGGAGCCTCAGTGCCCTCATCTGTAAAATAGGGATATCTGTCCTACCCCTGTCCTGGGGCTGTTGTAAAGATTCAAGGAAGTCACATATTTGAAATGCTCAGCAGTGTCCCTGGCTCAGAGTAAATTATCAACAAATGTTAGTGCCTCCTCCATCGGGAAGCTGACAAATTCAGTTAACCAGAACTGGCCCCCACCCCCATCTCCCAAGCCTCCCCGTTCATAGAATCATAAATCTTGTGTTGGAAAGGAGCTCCATAAATCATCTGGCACAGCCCCCAGTTAGCAGAGTTCTCACTGTATTTGGCTCAGTGTGGTCCCCAGTCTTTTGCTGGCTCAGCCTGCCTTACTGTAAGCAGAATAATTCCCACCAGTGCAGCCAAAAAAAGGGAATAATGCTGTCAGTGGATTCCACAAAAGGGCTAATATTAGCTGGGCAGGAGGATGGGAGATGTACCTATATTTAGAATCTGTGTCTTCAGCCCTTTCCTAAAGCAGCAGAAGTTGGGGGGATGGAGGGGAGGAGTGGTTGCAGCCAGCTGACCCTGACCCCAGGAGGCAGGCAGAGCAGCTGGGCTACTTCTCCCTTCCTCAGGCTAGTTGGCTTCCCCTCTCCTCAGGAAGTGGGGGAGCAGGGAAGAAGGCCAGCAAAGAGGGAGCGAGGCCACAGAGGGTGCCCCACAGCGGATGCCCCGCAGAGCAGTGAGTAGTGTGTTAGTGACAGAGGCTTCTGAGGGTTCTGTCAGGACACCAGAGTGGCTGGAACAGGGCAGTGGGCTGGGTCTAGAACCCTCTACTCCAAGATGGTGTCCAGAGAGGGATTTTCCTGGCGTGGTCCTCCTGGAGACGGAAGCCCAGATGTCACCGGGCCCTGGGCCTAGGCCAGGAGAGAGCTGTGTCAACTGCTGATTCCAACACATTTGTAACAGGGCCCTTTGTACATCTGCCCTCTCACAGAATGCCTGCTCTTCTTTCTCTGCCTGCTAAACTCAGCTTGGGGCCGTGTTCCAATCTTTACCCTGTGAACACTCCCTGCTCCCCAGAAGTCCTGCTAGGCCTTGGAGCACTTCTGTGACAATTAGAAAAAGATGCCCTTCCTCCAAGCAGACAGAGCCCTGCACCAGGGCACACAGCCAGGCATGCAGTGTGAACCAGCTTTCAGGTCTTGTCCACTGCCTGGCAGGGGCCCTTGTGCGGCGTACAACCTGAACAACCACACATGGCTGCCCTAATATGCCTCGTACACACAGGTACCATCCCCACATGTGTTGTGCACAGCCCTCCCGCCCTCTCTTACCGCAGTGTGCTGTGACTAGAGTCGGAGACTTGAGCCTGGGGAGCCGAATGAAATGGCCAGTGGCCTGTGGTCTGGACTAAATTCTTCTACAGCTGGATGATTCCCAGCAAGGAGCTTCCCCATTCTGGGTCTTCGTTCTCCCATCCTTAAAATGAGGCAGGTGAACTAGATGATCTCCAGGGCCTCTTGTAGCTTTCCAGGCTATTTATCTGCTCATTTTTAGGTGGCATAGTCAAGATAAAATCAGAAAAGCATGTGTGCTCTCCCCTCCCCCCAAATAAAACCCACATGATCCAAAGAGAAATAGAAGTTATTTTTGACTTATTTGCAGTCTGGATTTCTTTACTTGTGCTCCCCTCTGCTGGAATCTTAGGCTAGACCAGAAGGCCTGTCTGTGCAGGATGCTAAAGATTACCTGTCACCCAGGGAGAACTGGCCTCAAATCTTTTTTGCCCCCAGGCTGGGTGTGCAGCTGTGGTACTACGATGGGCCTGAATCTGGAAGTTTCACCCAGTGAGCCTTTGGAAATGTTGCGAGTCTACAGCCCATTCAGTACAGACTTTCTAGCATCACATCACCATCTTGAAATGGTTACTAGGCTCCACTTCCTGTCTTTTTTTTTTTCCATTTTAGAGAGATGGGCAAGAATCATGGAGGGCCTGGAGGGTGGAGGCAGGCCAGCAGGAGAAGTAGAAAGCCAAGGGTGTGAGTACCTGCCTGGCAGAGCTGTGTTGCTCTCAACTGGTTTGCTTGTTTGCAAGCCGTGGGACAGCAGTGTCTTCCCCACCCACGGAGTGCAAAGCACGGAGCGGGCGCTAGGCACAGATGCACACTTGCCCCACTTTGCCTGCAGGCACTTTGTGCACATCAGTAACTTGAGAGCAGCTGAACTTTCCAGGTGAAATGTTTGTATGTGCTTTGTGTCTGAGCAGAGGCAAAAAAAAAACCCAAAAAACGAAAAAAATGTTAAAGGATTAAACACACACACACACACACACACACACACACACACACACACACACACACACACACACACACACACACACACACACACACACACACACACACACACACACACACACACACACACACACACACACACACACACACACACACACACACACACACACACACACCCCGCTCAAACATATCCGGAACGTTGAGTCTTTGAGTATTGTTCATTCTCCCCAATAGATTGTAACTTGGTGATTTTTTAAAAATCAGATAATGTCAGGGCTGGAAGCAATGTACAAGATTATTCAGTCTGGTGGATTTCAAACTTTTATTGGCCACAAAAGCCTCTCTTCAAAGGAAATTTTATGGGGACCCACAATGTATAAAATAGAGGAAAGCTAAGGCTGTCTGGATGAAGTGGGGGAGGCGGGGAGGGGAGACCCTAGGATCCCCTGAGCTCTCCCAGCCCCTCAAGGAAACTGAGGTGCAGAGAGAAGCACCCTGGCCAGGGCCACGTGTCACGCGAATGGTGGCCTCTAGGATGGAACCCACACTGTACTGGAGGACAGGAGGGGAGGGCTTTGCGCTGCTGGGCAGCCTGGGGAGCCTCGCCCTTCACCAGAAGACCAGATCCTCTCTTCCCTGACTCCCAGAGACTTACTCTCAACAAAATGTAAAGTGGGTGGAGGGAGCTACCTTACCCAGAGAAAAGGCTCGAGAAACTCTAAGAACAACCTTCCCCAGGGACCCCTGGGTGGCTCAGTCGGTTAAGCATCTGCCTTTGGCTCAGGTCATGATCCCAGGGTCCTGGGATCGAGTCCCACATCGGGCTCCTCCTTGCCCAGCGGGGAGCCTGCTTCTCCCTCTGCCTGCTGTTCCCCCTGTTCGTGCACACTGTCTCTTTCTCTCTGACAAATAAATAAATAAATCTTTACAAAAAAGAAAGAAAGAAAAAAAGAACAACCTTCCCTAGATGAAAAAAAGCAGTGACCTGATTTCGTTGACTCCATGCAAAGAGGCTGAACTTTCTAAGGAAACAGAATTAAAGGAACAAAATCCCTGTATCTTAAATCTGCAGGACCAGCAATTGTCATCTGAGCCTCGGCAAACCTGGGAGAGCACAGAGCCTGCCGCCTCCCCCAGGAGACCTTCCATGGTTTGGGGAGCAAATCCCATCCCCCGTGGCTAACGGGGGTGGGGGGGACCTCTGCCTTCTTGCCTTTTGTCCTTAGCCCCTGCCACCCAGCTAGGTGTTGACATTTGACCCATATGTTTCAGGCACTTCTGACTTTGGGGGACTTCTTCATGCTCAGGCCTCCCCACACTGAACCCCCCCCCATATTTACCACTCCTGGCCCTTTCAGCCCCTCAGACCCTTCCGCATTTCTCCCCCTCCCCACTGGGTGCCCTTGAGGAATACTGAAGCTTGCTGATGCCACGGACAGAGGAGGCCAGCGTTCTTTCTTCCTCTTTCCTCCCCTCGGCTGGCGGCTGGATATCAGAGAGCATGGAGCTGTGCTCCCCCCCGCTGTTCCCCCCTCCCCCCCACCCCCCAGAGCAAGGCTCCGCTCTTCCCTCAGAGGGCAGGGGCCTCCTTAACCTGTTGCTTGCAAGGTTTGTTCCTGGCATTAAATCTAATAATCTCCTGTCTGACTGTTTGATCCTGAGCTTGTCTGAGGAGTTTAGGCCTTTACAGTACATTAACAGGATGCTGACAAGGCTTTAGGGGCTTCTGTCAGCCTCAGGAGCTCAGGCCTCTGGAAGAGGCTTGCCTTGCTGGAAGTGCGTGGGCCTGAGTTCCAGTCCTGGCTTTGTCGCGTGCTAGCTGGGCAGCTTTGCCTCTCTGAGCTGCCGTTTCTTCTTCTTAAAAATGAAGGATTAAAAAAAAAAAATGAAGGATATACCAGAGGGGGGTGGGAGGGATGGGGTGGCTGGGTGATGGACATCGGGGAGGGTATGTGCTATGGTGAGCGCTGTGAATTGTGTAACACTGATGAATCACAGACCTGTACCCCTGAAACAAATAATGTATTATATGTTAATAAAGAATTAAAAAAAAAATGAGGGATATACCAAATAAAATTGTGTTGAGGAGTCATTAAAATAACGTAAGGAAAACGGCTGGGACGCAGTGGGGACTCCGCAAGCAGTCATTTCCCACCTTTCAGTGAAGCCCAAGGAAAGCGGACCTCAGCACCTTCTACCAACGTGTCCTGAAGGGTTACTCTCCAGGGGACAGTGGGGCGGGGGGTGGGGGGGCATTTGCCATACAGCATAGATTGCAAGACACACGTAATTGAACATTTCAACAACTCTGAAATCGGGATGCCTCTTACATGTTGTGTGCATGTCATAGTTTAACCAGCGTTGTTGTTGAGATCTGCTTCCTCCTTTGTTCAGTGGCTCATGAGGTAATGAGGTATCTTGCTCTAGGCCAACAGAGTCATGAGGAATTTCCAGGAGGAAGTGACCTGATTTGAAAGTTAGCCCTGCAAAATGGGGTTGGGGTGGTTGGAGCATGCTCCAGGCAAAGGGGAGAGCATGTGAGAAGAGGCCAGAGAGTGTGTAGTCAGTTGGAGAAACTGAAAGAAGATTGAGAACTATACTATCCAGTATGGTAGCCAAAAGCCACATACGGCTATTGAGCCCTTGACGTGTGGCTGGTCCAAACTCGTACTACCTTAAGTGTAAAATACACACTGCATTTCAGAGACTTAGAATGAAAAAAAAAAGAATATAAAATGTTCCATTCATAATTTTCTATATTAATTATGTGTTAAAATGATAATGTTTTAGATAAAATATATTTATAAATAAAATACATATAGTATATTATTCAAATTAATGTCAATTGCTTCCTATTACTTTTTTAGAGTGGCTACTAGAACCTTTTAAAATTACGTATGTGGCTGGGCTCCTGGGTGGCTCAGTCAATTAAGTGTCTGCCTTCGGCTCAGGTCATGATCCCAGGTAAATAAAATTGCGTACATGGCTCATTTGTGTGGTTCACATCATATTGGGACATAATGCAGCAGGGAAGTGGAAAGCCATGGAAGGGTTGTGACCCAGGCAAGGTAAAGCTAGGGAGATCAGTTAGGAAGTTGCAGAACTCCAGTGCTTTTGCTATATTAACTCCTTTAATCCTCGAGACAACTCTAGAGGTAGCGATTTTTAAATTTGTGTGTGCAGCTAAGGAGAGTGAAGCTGGGAGAGGAGAATGAACCGGAGTGGGCTGCTCTGTGTGGGACCATCTGTAAGCAGTTCAGACCCACAGCCCAGCCTTGTCAGGGTCACGGCCAAAACCCATGTCTTCTGAGTCCAGCCTGGCACCCTTTGCACCCTCTTCACCCCATCTCTGGCTGCCAGCCTGAGAATGACCATGCAGCTTAGGACACAGACACCCGGCTAATCTTGATCTGAACTTTTCACAGCATCGCTAGGATTGGGTTTTCTTTACAGATGCTTTCCCAGGTCCCTTACTCCCAGCAATTAGCCAACATGTCATACCTGGCAATTATTTCCCCCGTCCATGTCATCCTAGGAGGATGGGCTGTTTCCCCAGCATCATTGCTGATGGTTTAAATCATGTTTTCAGATAGCGTACTTTTTGAGAGAACATGGAGAACGTGTGGACATTCACCACCACTTCTAGAAAGATTGTGCTGCGCCTGCCCCTTACACCTGCCCCTTACCGTGAACACTGAACACACAGCTTCTGCCCCCCGGCACCACACCCTGTCCACCAAAAGCCACAGCAACGTGATGCGGCTGAACGGAACCATAGGAATGGCTCTGAACTCCCAGAAGGACAGTAACTTCCTGAGGAGAAAATTGTTTTTTTTTTTTTTTCATTTTCTAAAATCAAAGGTATCCTTATAAATGATTACAAAATAAAATAGTACAGGAAGTCTTATACTGAAAAGCAAAACACTTTCCCAACCTCAGACCCCCTCTCCTGAGGTAACCACATTTAACTACTTCTTTTTTTTTAGAGAGAGACAGAGAAGGTGCGAATGGAGGGGGGCTGGGGTGGGGGGAGGGGCAGAGGGAAAGAGCGAGAACCCCAAGCAGCCTCCACGCCAAGCACAGAGCCCAAGGCAGGGCTTAATCCCGTGACCCTAAGATCATGGCCTGAACCAAAACCAAGAGTCTGTCACTTAACTCACTGAGCCACCCAGGCGTCCCCCACATTTAACTTCTTTTGATTTTAGTTCTTCAGGTGATTGTTTGCATATCATTTCATAGTATTTTCTTAAACTGCTCCAAAGTGATGTATCCGCTTTACACAGTATCTGTTGCCTTCCTGTTGGGTTAAGTGAAGGTTTAGCTCACTGACATCCCACCTCTCCTACCTCCTCCCAGGGTGCGCTTAGGAGTCAATATACATCACATTTTCAGTTCTTCCTTTGGTTCCCCTTATAACTCTAAATAAGACACTTAAATGAGAATGGTTTCGAAGGGTTAGTTCTTCTCCTGGATGCGTGTCTCCAAAGCTTCTCTTCCAGCCATGAGGCTACTTCCTGCAGAAAGGCAGAAAGAATTGCTACACAGTACCCAGAGGTACTTATTCTTAATATTTTGAGGTAGGTAGCTGTCCTTAATTTTTCATCATACTTTATATTGTAGGAATTGATGTGGAAATCAACAATGGAATTTCTACCTGTTAGGAGGAACTTCACTCCAGATGCTCTCAGGCTTGTGGTGACCTCAGGGCTGTTGGGTGGCATTGGAACACGTCTTGCCGGATTTGGGATTTGGGGTTGTGGTTAGAAACTTACTCATCTCCATCTTTAAAAAAACCCAAAAAACCCTTCACTAGAACCTCTGAGGTCCTCTTGCCTGATTCACAGAACATCAGAGCTTCACTTGGAACCCAAGAGTCCTTTTTCTTTTGAAAAACTAAGGTGTAAGGAGATTAACTAGCTGTAATCAAGTTAAGAAGTTACTTAGAGAAAGAGCAGGGCCTAGGAACCCAGGCCCTCCACCTTTATTGCCATTATGCTGCTCCACAAACCTGAGAATCCAGAGCCATCCCCATGCCACAGAAGGGCTAGGAGTGAAATCCAGAGTAGGTTGGAGTTAACTTTTTACCTAGACCTGGGGTTAACCAGGGTTATAATAATTGAGTTGAAATAGCAATGAAATGTTAGCAGGAACAGCATTGTCTTATACTTTGTGTGTGTGTGGAGAGAAAGTACAAAATCATTAATGCTAAGCTTAACTGCCAATAAAATATTGTCTTAATTTTTAGAAAATGTGTATAAGGCACTCCACTGAACACGGAGGCTTATAAGGGCACTTAAAATATTCATTTATTGTTAAAATGGCTACACTACCCAAAGCAATCTACAGATCTAATGCAATCCTTATCAAAACACTAACAGCATTTTTCACAGAGCTAGAACTAATATATGTATGGAACCACAAAAGATTCTGAATAGCGAAAGCATTCTTGAGAAAGAATGCTGGAGGTATCACAATCCCAGATTTCAGGATATACTACCAAGCTGGGGTCTGCACTCCTGTTAAACAGCATGGTACTGGCACAAAAACAGACACCTAGATCAATGGAACAGAGTAGAGAGCCCAGAGATAAACTCACGCTTGTATGGTCAATTCGTCTGTGACAAAGGCGGCAAGAACGTACAATGGACAAAAGACAGTCTTTTCAACAAATGGTGCTGGGAACCGTGGACGGCTACGTGCAAAAAAATGTAACTGGACCACTTTCTTACTCCATACACAAAAGTAAACTCAAAGTGGACTCTGGACCTAAATGTGAGACCTGAAACCATGAAACTCCTAGAAGAGAACATAAGCAGCAATTTCTTTAACATCAGCCGTAGCAACATTTTTCTAGATATGTCTCCTTAGGCCAGGGAAACTAAAGCAAAATCAAACTATCCAGACTAAGCCAAAATAAAAGGCTTTTGCACAGTGAAGAAAACCATCAATAAAATGACAAGGCAACCTACTGAATGGGAGAAGATATTTGTAAATGACACATCCAATAGGGGGTTAATATCTAAAATATATAAAAAACTTTTATAACTCAACACCAAAACAAAACAAAACAGAAACAAATGATCTGATTTAAAAATGGGCAGAGAACCTGAATAGACATTTTTTTCCAAAGAAGACATACAGATGGCCAACAGACATGTAAAAAGAGGCTCAACATCACTAATCATCAGGGGAATGCAAATCAAAACCACAGTGAAATATTACCTCACGCCTGTTAGAATGGCTCAAATCAAAAACACAAGAAACAGCAAGTGTTGGCAAGGACGTGGAGAAAAAGGAACCCTTGTGCACTGTTGGTGGGAACTGGTGCAGCCACTGTGGAAAACAGGATGGAGGTTCCTCAAAAAATTAAAAATAGAATTACCTTATTTCATTACTGGATATTTACCCAAAGACAACACAAACACTAATTCGAAAAGATACATGCACCCCTGTGATTTATTGCACGATTATTTACAATAGAAAAGGGGGTTAAAAGTATACTTATTGTGATGAGCACTGAGTAAGGTATAGAATTGTTGAATCACTGTATTGTACACCTGAAACTAATACGGCACTATATGTTAATTATACTTTAATCACAAAAGAAAATAAAATTTCACTAAGTAATTACTACATGCCAAGGGTTCAGAGGATACAGCAATAACCCTATTTCTGCCTTCAAGGAGTACACCATCTGTTCCCAACTGGACAGACATCTGCAGAAGGAGACAAGTATCATACCAGGCACGATGAGCTAAGAATGTGGGCTTGAGGGTCAGACACATGAATTCTCACTCTGGTGCTCATGAGCTGGGTGACCTTGAGCAAGTAATGACCCTTCAGTGTGACTCATTTTCTGTGTCATGGTAACACCTGCTTCATGAAATAAGCAGTGTAAGGACAAAGTGAGATTAAAAGATGGAATTATGTAAAACTCCCCATCTAATGCCTTGTAAATACTGGACTTTGGTACCTTAAGGCCTCTTCCCCATCCCCTCCCCCGCCCCCCAACTGCCAGCTCCAAGACCTGCTAAGAATGTAGAGGGAGAGGTGGTCACATGTGCATGCTGGAAGGGAGAAAACTCTCCAGGAGACTGTAATTGGCTGGACCTTTCAGGGTAAGGAAGAAAAGGAAAGATCTCAGGCATTGGGAAGGGACTGGGCCAAGGAGTGGCATGGTAATGCCTCTGGCACGCTGAGAGGAAAAGATTGTTTTCTTAGGATCAAAATCAGGGGAGGACTTTAAAAAAATCTCCAATTAATTACCTCTGTTTTTGTAAGGAGTCCTAGGAGGAAGAGATTGGGATTCTGTTTGGAGCCAGAAAACCACCGGCTCCCAGGAAGCCTTTCTCCGGTACAATGAAGCTCTGATACAATGCAGTGGTTGAGTCTAGCAAAGTCTTTGCCTCCAGGCTGACCTGGCCGTGCCTTTGTCCCCACAGCAGTATAGGGACAGGTGACAGAATCACTTTGAGTCTCAAATCCCTCTGGGATATGGGGAATAACGACAATAGAATACACCTATGGTGGTGTTATGAGTATTAAATATAAAGCCTTCAGAACATGTCATGTATTCAGTAAGCACTCAATAGATGCTGGTTTCTTTTTAAAAATCTTTGCCTTACCTTCCTCCCTAGCGTATACTGTTTCGAGTGGAAAGGAAGTAGCCTGTGACTTTGGGAGGGCAGGACTGTGCTTTCCTTATCTCTGTTTTATGGCCTGGGGTAGGGGGAGATTCACACAGAGTTGGCTCTCAGGGAATGATTGTTGAATGGTGAATTGAATTTGCATTGGCTGGATCTTGTTATAATGCTATGAAGTGGAACTCAGGATAGAGTGAGTCAGTCCGGGAGGCTAGGGAAACTAGGTGCTGGAAAAAGCACCTGGGCTTTGGGGTCACAAAGATTTGACTTGAGTTTGAAAATCCCTATTTTAGGGCCATTTATTCTTGGCCTTGATTGGCCCCCTTGAAAATGGGGATGGAAATCACTACTTCCTGGGGTTGTCATGGGAACCCAATGAGATAACTATGTTAATGTGTTACTAGACTATGAATTTTATGTGTGTGTGTGTGACAAGGTTTCTGGTGTTCAGTGCACAATGAGTACCTATTTGCTTCCCCTTCTCCCCTTTCCTGGGTTGGGCAATTCAGTCACTTAAAGAACAAGAAGGCCTCCTTACAGCATTGTCCCCCCATGATGCAATGCCAGGTCACACACCACCACTACCTCTGCCCCCCACCCAGGTGGGAAGGAGCATGGGGAGCTTAGGTGCTGAGGGGCCTGTGTTGGCACCACCCAGGCAAGGTCGGGGCTTAGGGGTGAGCAGCGCAAGTCTAAAGACTTGGGTTCCACCCAGCTTCTCCATTAAACGACTAGAGGCCTTGGGTCTTGCCCTCAGGAGGTCGGACCTGGGTTTCCCCCTTGTAAGTTAAGGAGGAGTACTCAGCAAACAGGCTGTCTCTCCGTACTGTCTGTGGGGGTGTCAGTGTGAACACGGTTCACCCCTTCTCCCCCTTAGAGTGGTCATGGTCTCTTATGGATAATGGACCAGTACATAGAATATTCTGGAATGGTGTGAAAAGTGCAAATCAATGCACGAACACAAGAACCCAGAGGAGTAAGTGGCTTTACCATCTCTAAAGTCCTTTAGAAAGACAAGAGAAAGGCTCTGGAAGCATAAACCTGTCTTCTCAGTTAACGTTCTGCAGCCTCTTCCAAGGCGTGCCTCCTCTTGGGATGGAGCTTTATCAGATGGGTCAGCATAGCGGGCTATTGAGTTCAGTTTGATCATTCCCTTTCCAGCTTTCTCTTACTCCAGATCTCTAGACCCTCGTTGGCAAGAATGCTGTACAGTGACCTGCTGGCCTTTGATCCTCAGACTGACTGACTCCATCCTTACTTAGCCTTCAGAAGTCATCATGAAGAAGTCTCAGGGCCTCAGTTTCCCCATCAGACAAACTCAACAACCTAGAACAATGTTTCCAAATCTTTTGTGGCAGTGGACATTCTTCTCCAAACAAATTCTCTCATGAAATCCTAATACATAAAACAGGAAGAGGCAGAGCTGCGTCTGGTTGGGAGAAGGGGAGCTCTTCTCTCTCTTGTAAGCCTGGCTCTCTGTGGGGCACTGAATCTGGCCTGCTCCCTGCCTGGGGCTGTCTAGTAGAGCATCTGTCCTACAGATGATACAAGGGAAACCCCTGGAGGCAGCCTGAGGATGGGAGGAGTCATGGTGGGCTTTCCAGAAGAAGTGATGCCTAAACAGAGCCTTGAAGGAGGAGTATGCATTTGTCGGTGAAGGAGGTGTGTGGGCATGCACTCTAGACAGAGAGGATGTGACCAGCAGGCAGAGGTGGGATCTAAGTGAAGAGGGTGTTGGGGGTGGGGCTGAGAACCTCCCCCATGTGGTCCATTGCAAGCAGGGAGAAGCCATAAATTGGGGAGATAGAAGGGCCTAGAACTTGATGCAACTGTCATGTGTCATGTTTGGAGTTTGAACTTGAGCCTATGCAGATGATACCAAGTCCTCTAGGAGTTTTGAGTAGGGAAGTATGGTAATTAGATTTTCAAAATATATATAAGCAGCTTTATTTGGATACAATTCACATACTGTACAATTTGGTAATTGGATTGTGGGACTAGAAACTAAGTCACTTTGTCTACAAAGTGGCAAAGGGAGTAAAATCACTGCGGAATCATTCTGGACGGCCTCCAGCACTAAGCACCTGTTCCACTCCCTGGCTCATCGCTAACAACCCAAACCTGCCCTCCGTGTGTCTAAAAACCTCCTGGGGGGAAGGAACCTTCTGTAGAGGTCGTGAACAACTGAGGCAAGCAAGCATCGAGGCTCTTGCGGGTGGCCAGGCAAGAGATAAGATGCTGGCCGGAAGGATGGCGGTGCTGAGAAGAGCAGGCTCTGGAGACAAATCGGGAGCCCCTGCAGAGTTCTGGCCTGGGGGGACCGTGGGCAGGCCTTGGCTTCTGTGTGAGGACCAGGAAGGTCCGGGAAGGAACCTGCCGGAGGAGAGGGAAGAAGGGAAAT
This sequence comes from Zalophus californianus, assembly GCF_009762305.2. Classification (NCBI taxonomy): domain Eukaryota; kingdom Metazoa; phylum Chordata; class Mammalia; order Carnivora; family Otariidae; genus Zalophus; species Zalophus californianus. The sequence goes on from NC_045605.1 coordinate 53,175,798, forward strand.
GGGGTGAGAGGACACCCACAGAGCCACAGGGAGAAGAGAAAGCCCAGAAGCAGTTAATCCTGCTGGTTGAATTGTTTCTTTAAACGACACTCTAAAATCAAATAGATGCAATAAAAACACAGTGATCTTTTCATTAAACATGCCACAGAGGCCCCTTGTTCAGCAGCCATTGTCAATCAGATCTGGGCCATTGTCTCTTTCCCCAGCCCCCCATAATTGGCATCTGTCTGGGAGAAAACAAATAAATACCAGGCTGGCATTTTAACTAGGGCAGCAAGGAGTGGGGTTGCTCCTTCGCAGACTCTGCTCAGCCAGCCGGGCAGGGGAGGGTCCCGGAGAGGAGCGGGTGCAGCCAAAAGGTCCCCCTAGCTACAGCTCCCTACCCCCGCCCCCCTCCCCAAAGGAGCTGCTCTGAGCTTTGCCCTAGATCACTGCTCCAGAGAGTGCTTGTTTCTGCTTTCTGTCTGCAGAAGCCCCTGGGACATAGTCCGGAGAAAGGCTTTATTTTGGGGATTTTGCCTTCAGGAAGGCAAGGGAAAAAGAACTTGTGGACACATTCTCTGGCTGACTTTGGTACAGCCACTTTGGTACAGCTTAACAATATAGCACTTTAGCCCTCTTGTTAAATAATACACACAGAATTAAAGTAGCATGGTTAATTAGTAATAGCATTATTGCAGCATGAGGAAGTAGGGCTACCGGTGATTAACTAGTAATAATAGCTTAGTCACAGCATCCCTGTTAACGGAGAGTTCTATGCCAGCGCTGTTGCCTGCTGCTGCTTTGGACAACATGTTTCTATACGGGCGGTCCTCACTGATCCCAGTGGCTACGTTCTATCAAGTAGCCATGAACGCTGAATTGGCGAGGACTGAACCGCTGCCCCTGAAGAAGTAGAGGGCGAGGTTCCTGCCAGCTTCTGGTCAGAACATTTTCGTCAGCCGATCAATACATCGTCTCATGCGTATTTCCGTGTAAAAGCACCTTTTAAAATATATATTGTTGATTTCATTAACGCCGAACTCACAGCTAACGGTGCTAACTCATGCCCGAATGGAGCTTAGCGAATACATGTGTTTTCTTGTAAGGCACACACATCCTAGCCTTCTCGCTTAGGAGCACTAGATTGCACTCAGCACTGTGCGTGGAGCCATTTTAAACAGCAAAATCACCAACAAAGATGTGAAAAATGTGGCACTAAATAGACCGCGAAAAGGATACTTGTTTACAGTCCCAGAGCTGTAACAAGAACCCAGAGCATTGCCTCGTTCAGCCTCAGCTGGGAATGCGTGCATCGGGAAACTCAAATTTTCACATTCCATGCATGGCCGTGAAGGACCACAAGAGTGCAATGCGTACGGATGTGCAGGTTACTAATGCATTTTAGTGAGTAGGCAGATTCACAAATACATATTCCATCCAAATACTAAGCAGGCCTGACCCTGCTTAGCTTCCGAGATCGGACGAGATCCGGTGCGTTCAGGGTGGTATGGCCGTATGAGGATTGACTGTACTTGATTTCACTTATTTTCTCACTTGAGCCAGCAACTCCCATCGTTTAGCATGGAGAACTAAGGTTCCCAGCGTTCAGACAGCTGGAATGTGGTTTCTTATGTTACACCAGGGGTCGGTTAACTACAGCCCCTGGGCCAGCTGCCTGTTTTTTGTAAATAAAGTTTTACTGAAACAGTCAGACTCACGCGTTTACGTACTGCCTATGTAGCTGCTTCTGTGTTGCAGTGGCGGGGTTTAGTAGGTGCGATGGAGAGCGAATAGCCTAGAAAGACTGAAATATTTACAACCCAGCCCTTTAGGGAAAAGTTGGCTGTATCATCCCCAGTTCTCTCTTTGAGTTCAGAAGGGAGAAAATTCTTTCTGGTCTCAGTTCCAGAATAGTTTGAGCTTTTCTTAAACACTTTGTTTTTTCTCTCTTGAACATTGGGAACTTTATAAGTGATTATGTTTCCTTCTTTACAGTGATGTTAAGAAACTCAAAGCCTAAACAGCTGGAGATCCCGGCACTCACATGATAGGAACAGAAAGGATCTTCCAATCTTGGTTAGGCCAGAAGGGAGTCAGATTATCTTGGCACAGTAAAAAGTCTGATCAGTTTATAGAAGGTTGTATAGGCATCTGGAACTTTCCGGTAATGAAGTGTCTTATCTGGGGCAGGACCCAGATTCTGTGTTGAGTGGTGGTATTCCCTAAGGAGACAAAGACCTACTATCTGCAAATAATATTTTTAGCTACCTACTATTTATTGAAAATTTATTATGTGCTAGACACTGGACTGAGTGCTATATATGGCTCATATTATTGATGCTCTGTGGCATATGGTATATAGACCAAGAGCCTCTATTCCATGGAGGTAAGTGTGACGATCCGTTTTTACAGATGAGGAGACCAAGGCCCGAAGATGTTAAGTACTTTCTCCTTGGTCACAAAGCAAGGAAGTAACAGATTTGAGATTGGAAGCCATGTGTGTCTGACTCTAAAACTGATTCCTTCCATGTCCTCCATCATTCTAGATAGCTTACCCAGCATCAACCTTCATCCTCGCAGCTCTTAGAACTAAGACTGTGGGCTGCCCAGTGAGGCGTTTCTGACATTCTTCTCATGTGAGGACCTTCATCTCTGGATTCGAACAGGGGCGGCAGCCTCTGCAGAGCACTGGGGTGAGGTGGTGTGAGAGCCGTGTCAGGAGCAGAAGCACAGAGGTCAGTGAGAAGGCTGTGCAGTCACGCAGGTGTGTGAGGGTGGTGGGCTGGATGCTGGTGCTTGTGGGGAGGCCGGGGGCTGGAGAGAGGGGTGCGGGAGGCAGAACCAGCGAGACTCAGTGACTGACCTCATGGGGATGGTGACAGGGCGACAAGGGTGGCTCCCTGTTTCTGGCTGGGGTGACTAGGTAGATGGTGGGTCATTCTCTGCCACAGGAGGGGGTGAGGAGCTGGTTCTGTGCAGGCTGGACTTGGCGCTGCCACGAGGTAGCCAAGCGGTATGTCTGCTTGCCAACGATGGTAACCTCTGTCCCACCCTGGCTTGTAGTTCCTAATTTGTGTAGATGCCTGTCTCTCCCACCAAACTCTGCCACTGAAGGGCAGAGAGCTTTTATTTTATGAGCGCAAAGGGTTCCATTTTTGTTTTGTTTTGTTTGTTCTGGTTAGTCTTTCTAGATGGCTGTGAAAGTCTTCCCAGTCTCCAGCCTTACTGGTCACTCGTGCTGTGCCTGTAAGAAAAGTGAAAGCTCTGCTTTGGTCAATTCAGAGCCTCCTCTGTCTCTATCAGAACCAATAAATACCTGCTGTCACACTGTTATTGCACCTCCTAAACTCTTTAGTACACAATGTAAGTGGAAGGTTGTAAAGACTCTGTTAAGGAAGTCTCTGGTGAGACCAGTAGCAAATATAAGGGCCTGTACCTTTCAGACGGATGGGCTCTGGGGCACAGGAGCTTAGCCCCCTCCCTCCCCCTCTGCTCATTGCTCCTCTTCTTTGGCAGCAACATTAGTGAATATTTATTGAACATCTGGGCATCAGAATGATGCAAGGTACTTTCCAGCACTAGCATGGAAGCTCATGAGAGCAGGCATTTTTTTGTTGGCTTTGTTCATTGCCGCATTCCCTGTGCCTAAGCTATGCTTGATATGCTTGGTACATAGTAGATGCTCAGTAAGCATTTGTTGAGGGGCTGGAGGAAAGAATAAAGATATTTCCCTTTGATGAGGAAGATCTATCCATTCATCCAACATTTACTGAGCATTGTCAGATCCTGAGTCTGACCCTGGGCACACAAAGAAGAGGAGATCAGCCTTGCACTCAAGAAGTTTTAATGAAGGAGACCAGCTGGTCAAAAGATCACAGATATTCCTGGGAGAAGTGTTGTAATAGGGATCTGAGCCAAGTGCTGGGAGAGGTCACTGGGGTGCATCTTACTCTAGCTGGAAGACCAAGGAGGGCTTCACAGAGGAGGTGGCATTCGACTTGGGTCTTGAAGGATGAGTAAGAGTTCCCTGAGTGGAAAATAAGAAGGGCATCCAGACTGAGGAAATCTTTGGGGAAGGACGCTGAGACAGTTGTTGTGGTCATTTGTAAGGAGACCCACAGGGCAGAGGGTTGCAGATGGGAAGAGGCGCTGTATCCTCCCAGCCCTAGAGAAAGACAAGTTTTTCATCTGGATCCCTAGTCCCTCCCTGTCTTCCATTTTATCGTTGTACTAGATGAAGAGAGAGGGATAGAGTTAATCGGTGGGAGAAAAATGTTGAAAAAACATCATACATGAAGAAGGCACGGATGCATGCATGAAAAAAAAAATTAAAGCCAAATGGCTCACAGCAGCACTTTTGAATAGAAATCTAATATTCTAAATGTTCTGGTAGTCACATTTAAAAAAATGAAACAGGTGAAATTAATTTTAATAATATATTGTATTTAACACGATATATTCAAAATATATCATGTACACATATAGTTAATATAAAAATTTATTGATTACAATTTTAAGTTTCTATTTTCATGTTCACTCTTTGACCTGTGTAGTGTATTTTACACTTACAAAGCACGTATCAATTTGGCTCTAGGGCTTGGTAGCCACATGTGGCCAGTGGCTACTGGACTGGGCAGTGCAGGCTAGACCCCTAAACTCTGTAGAATAAAGGGCAGTCCAGGCTCCCCCTAGCCCCCACCCGGACTCATTGGTTTGCCCATTCATTCGTGCACATAGCATTTACAGAACGCCTGCTCCAGGCCTGGAGCTTCTGGTGTGAAGTCAGAAGAGAAATGGTGTGTGTCACCAGCAAGTGCGCACTTTCTTGCATTTCAGGCCATGAGCTAGCCACCTGTGGGGGCCTGGGCTCTGTCCTTCATCAGGGATCTCAAACTGGGGCCTCGAAGCTGTATGGTTGGCAGATACTTTGGATTTGGCTCTTTGAATTTTCCTGTACCATGTTTTCAAAACATTATAACCCACCGGGTGTTATGCTTCGTCAGTTTAGTATTTTTTGCTCCGTACCTGGCCCACATAACTCGTCACTTTACCTGTGGGCCCGCTGCAGACATTGGTGTTTTAGAGTCCTGAATCAGATGTCTTTAAGAAATCCCAAGACTGGGTAAGGTCAAAGGTAGAATGGACCTAGGGAGCACCCAGGCCATGGTTGGCAACCCTCGCTTGTGTTCTAGAGTCATCTGGAGCACTTTTTAAATATACCATTTCCTGGGCCCCACCCTCAGAAACTGTGATTCAGTTGGTCTGAAATGGGGACGGGGACCACGTAGTTTTTAAAAGCTCTACCCAGTGACTTTTGTTCACTTTCTAACATGCTACTGCTGAGCACCCACAGCCCCGAGAGGCTGTTCGTTTCGGCCAGGGTCACAGAGTACGCCAGCCTCCTAACTGTCAACCCACTGCTGTTTTCCCCAAACAGCACTGAGGACAGAGGAGCCTTAAGAACCTTCCTGAACTTCAGGAGGCGTTATGTACATCAAGAGCTTGGAATGGAGAGTCAGAAATCTATAACCACTATGTTGCCTCTTCCAGAACAAAGTCCTTATCAGTTTACCACTCTGGGAAGATTGCCAGGCTCAAGTATTAATAATAATCTCTTTGTTTTTCTAAATGCCTTATAATTGCATAAATAAAGCTTACTTTCTCTTCTTTAATGGTAATGAGGCTTATTTGACTGATTGGTTGATTAATAACATTCTAATTCCTTTGCCGATAAAACAAAAAGACCAAAAGTGAATGCGGGGTGCTGGTGGCTTGGAATGAGGAGCAGTGATTCCAGCCACCCTTTCACAGCTGCCCTGATACCTCAGAGAGGGGTAACTGCTTTCTGCACAGACAGACACTGATAAGTAAGGGCTACAGTCAGCTTGAGGAAGCTGGCTCCTGCATTTTCCTCTGGGGACAGTCCCCAACACCTTTTTTTTTTTTCCTTCACATTCTGCGATGTCCAGCCTATGACCGATGGCCGGTGAAGATGCTCCACTCTGGTTTCAATACCAGTAATGCTTACACTCGTTCTGGGTTAGCATTGTGCGTGCCCTTGTAGACACTGGAAATGGTGAAACTAATCCTGTTTGCTGCTTCCCATTGGCTGCCAGGAAACTCAGAGCCAAACCCGAGTCCTACCAGCCACAAGCACAGAGTCCTCAGCATCTGTTTGGTGTAATAACAACAGCTCGCATTTGTTGGGCATTCGCCATCTACATGGACTCCTTGTACCTTACTTTCTGGAAACTGCATGTTCCTGAAAAACTAAAGTGGAGAGCTCCCTTTTATAAATCAAGCAACGTGTTCAGGGCCCTTGGGGAATAAGGAAACTCATTTAAACCAGAGAGCCCTTCGCTGTGAATAATGACCTCCTTACTCCACTGTGTTTGCAGTGTCATTTGAAGGTTTTCAGACTCCCCTGACCTACAGAGGAGGCCAGCTGGTTCCAGCTGCTGCCTCTGACTTGGCTGTGAACTTTGTCTCTCTTTTTCTGAGCCCAGAACAGCCCCTGCCCCGGCTACAAGTCACCAAGGCTGAGCCCTGCTGCCAGGGGCCCATGGTTGTGGGTGGCTTTGCATGGACACACACTGGCCCAGAGGCAAAGGGAAAGGGAAGGGCTTGTACTGGTCACCTGCCTCCTTGCAGTGGGTTCCTGATAGATAGCAGATGGAGAGACAGGGGAGTTAATGAGGTCAGTATTCTGGCCAAATGCTTTCCATCTTCCTCTCACCACTGAGCCCATTGGAAAAGAATGTCGTGCTGGGCGGGTGGTTCAGGGAGAGCTAGAAAAGCTGAGCTTTCACCAAAGGTGTTGGGGGAGGGGGTGGCTCAAGGAATAGTATGCACTGATTCAGTTCAACTCAATTCAATGAGTATTAAGCACCTTCGATATCAGTCACCTTTATGTGTCACCCCATGTATTCCTAAAATACCCTTCTGTGTAGCTTTCATAGTCTCTCCATTATAGCTGAGCTATGTAAAAGGCTCAGAGATGTTAAGTAACTTGGCCAGGATCACACAGCTGGGGTTTGAATCCAAGTGTCTCTCTCCCAGAAAACCAAATACACCAAGCTGCTTCTTCTACCACTCACTGTGTCACACATTCCTTCTTAAATTGTTTTCAGAGGTACAGCTTGAGGTCTCATTTCCGAAGCGTATCTTCTTGCTATAGTGAGGAAACGGGGGTGGGAAGGAGACTGAGCTTCAAAGTGTCGGGGAAAAGGGATGGAAAGAGCAGTTTACACTTATAAAATTTGTTTTCAGCTCTTGCCAGGGATAGTAGTAATTTAATCATCAAGGCTGACGTCCCCTGCCTTGAGGGCTCCCTGCCCCGAGCCAGATGTTTTTATTAAATCTGGTAATTTTCAAAGAAAGGTCCAGATTGGAGTGTCAGATCAATGGCTGGCCTCCATGAACAGGACTCCTAGACGAACACAGGAAACCATCAGCGAACAGTGCGCTACGCAGCACTTAACAAGTCTGCGCCTTTCCATGCTCTCCCGCATGGCAGCCCTGGGAGGCAGGCTTCATGATTGGCCCCATTTTACTGGTGAGAAGACTGAGCCCCCAAGACTTTCCAAGTCAAGTGCAGAGCTGGGATGCACCATGTCTAGGAAGGTGCAAGCCTGGTCCCTGGCACTTATGGGTGCTCACAAACCATTGCAACCTCAGATTTCTAGCTCTGAGGCCTTTTTCTTCCATCACACCGTCTCTGCCTGGAGAAAAAGCAATATATCCTGAAAGCTATTTTTCTGAAAATATGAAAGAGCCCTTGCTGGGCTGTGATCTCCTGTTCTTCCACAGGCCCCTTTGGGGTCTCCATGGACCATGCACATGACTTGCTTTTATCCATCCGGAGGTTATAAGAAACCAAATGTTGGCAGCATAACATCTTTCTTTGGAGGAACTCAGAGGCCTATCCCTGTATTTGTCTCTAGGGATCGAGGAAGAAATTTGAGAGGTTGTAGAGGAAGAAGGCACTGGCTTTGTTTTGTCAAGATCTGGGCTTTTTATTTACTTAGTTATTTGAGGTAGAAGAGCGAGAGAGAGAGAGCACGAGCAGTGGGGAGGAGCAGAGGGAGAGGAAGAAGCAGACTCCCCGCTGAGCAGGGAGCCCGATGATGTGGGGGGACTTGATCCCAGGACCCCAGGATCACATGACCCGAGCCAAAGGTAGATGCTTAACCAACTGAACCACCCAGGCACCTCAAGATCTAGGCTTTTTAAACAGTTTCATCCCCAAACCTATAGCATCCTTCCTCCTCAAGAAAAAACAATCCCCCAAAACGTATAAAGCACCATGTCCCGTGGCACCCACGGCTCTCTCTCTATGCATTCCTCGCCTGGCCCTCTGACACGACAGAGAGTGGGAAGAGCTCCCTCAGGGGTCACTGGTGTGGAGCTCAGACCCAAGCCACTCAAGAGGGAAAGGCAGGTTGGAACCTGGAGGAACCATCAGATGGCTGAGAGTGTATGAATTCCAACAGGTAATAGGACCAGTCAGAGTATAGAGGGAACACAGGAGGGTACCAGGCCTTGTTGAGTGCCCATGATACACCAGGTCATTTCCATCTGGGTTCCCCTTTTCTTTCTCCATCGACCCTGTGAAGTTGCAAGATGAAGAAATTGAAGCTCAAGGAGTCGCAACAGGTTATCCCAGGCCCATGGCTCGTCCGAGGCAGAATGGAGGCCAGAGCCCAGGTTCGTGATGCCAGAGACAGGATCAGGAGGGAGAGAGGCTTGCTGACATAGTGGCATGCAGTCCTCCTGTGGCCACCCTGGTGTATGGTCTGGGCTCAGAGGTGTGTGACCTGGAAGTAAGATGGAATCTATTCAGACGCGCTGTTATCAGGTAGGCTTGCCCTGTGTGGTCCAGTGCAGTGGCCAAAAGGTCATAGTGACTATTGAAATTTAAATTAGTGAAAATATAATAAAAAATTCAGTCCCTGGGTTGCAGGAGCCACATCTCAAGTGTTTAATTCTACAAGTGTCTGGTACCATATTGGACAGAACATTGAATGTTTTCCATGATGGCAGAAAGTTCTATTGGACAGCGCTAGTCTCAGAGTTCTGGAGCCAGCCACACAGGAAAGTGAACAGTTTGAATCACCTCTGTGTCTGAACCCCCAGCCCAGGCTTAGCCCAGAGAGGGAGGAGGGCACAGTGCTGACCTCTCCTGCAGGCGCTGTTGGTGGCTGGAGCTCAGATTCCAGTGGCCCTTGTCCTGTGTCCCACGCTTTTAGTGTCCCCTGGCTAGGCTTCTCAGCATTGGCTGTGTGGGCCCCACAGCTCCCACTGATGTGTATCCCAGATTTTCAGAGTCCACTCTGAAGTTGTACGTTGTATGCCCTCTTTAGGACAGTCAGTCCCAGTTTTATCCTGAATATATCCAGAGCGAGGCCTGCCACAAAAACCGTAGGCGTTGGTGAAATCGTAGCACTCTAGAGAAGACAGACTGGCCAACAGTCATGACAGCCTTGGGTAAGGGTTTGTTGGGCATTCATTCATTCATAAATAATGATTGAGCCTTCTAGTATGAGTGGGGCACGTTCGGTACAGAAAGCAATGTTTAGGAAGGAATAGCTCTTTCCTTGGTAGGTCGGGCGAGGGTACAGCTGGAGTCAAACACGAGCAAGGTCACTGGGCAGCACAGCCCCAAATCTGTGTAGTCAGGGAGCCTCCTTGGATGCTTGGCGTCAGGAAGGTCACAGGTAGGGACAGCGTGCATCCAGGACTCAGAGTCAGAGAGCAGCCTTGAGACAGTGAATTGAATGGGGTACCAGGCCATGGACTGAGGGTCCTGGGGTTTTAGAGCAAAAGGCAGCTGGAAAGTCCCCTAAACCCCTTACACAGGGGACAGACCTGCAGAGAGAAGCAAGGACTGCTGGGATTCAGTGGCAGAGCTGCGTCCACAACCCCGGCCACCAGCTCCTAGGCTGGGGCTCTTCCTCTCCTCTGTTCTGTTTTCTAAGGGACTGTGCTGAATCGTAGTCCACATTCCTTACCACTCTGTAATGTGGCCGCTCACCGTGAGGGTAACTCCAACCCCAGCAGCCTTAGAGAATTTAGGTCTCAGGGAAGGAGGGCACAGAGCAGAAACCCTGGAAGTGAGACAGGATCCCAAAGGAACCCGTTAGCCACCTAGTGTGGAGGTTGTGAATATTAATTCCAGCCAGAAAACCAGGGCTGGGATCCCAGCTCTGCCCCTTACTAGCTATATGACCTTGGGCGAGTTACTTCATTTCCCTGACCTTCAAGCCTAACTGGGGTGATAGTGACCTACATTCTAGGCTTGTGCAGCAGAATAAAGAAGGTATTGTATCTGAAGCCTTTGGAAGTGTATCTGGCCTATTATAAGCACCATATGTATGTTAAGGTTGTTACTACAAAGTCTGAGGTTACTGCTTAAGCAGATTTGTCCCCTGTCCTGGAGCAAGGTGTGTGATCTGACCTGTGTACTGAAAGGGAAGGGGGCAGAAGGTTTGCACTCCCAGCACAACTTAGGAAACCTTCAATCCATGCTCTGTGTGAGCTGGTTCAGACCACCTCCTGTGCTCCTGCTTAAATCTCCCATAGAGCACATACCCTGTTTCATTCTGTATTTGTAAATAGTTGAGTATTTGGCTTCTCTTCCCTATGAGAAAATAAACATCTTGAGAGTAGGAGCTGCATTTTATTAGGAAAGAGACTCAGGCCTTGATTTAGAAAATATGGATTCAAATGATTTCATCTGAATGATACAGCTTCACTTTGCCTTGCTTTGTTGAATTATTTTTTTTCAAGATTTCATTTATCTATTTGACAGAGGGAGAGAGAGAGAGAGAGGGCACAGGTTGGGGGAGGGACAGAGAGTTCAGGGAGAAGTAGACTCCCCACTGAGCAGGGAGCCCGACGCGGGACTGAATCCCAGGACGCCAGGATCATGACCTGAGCCGAAGGCAGCTGATTAACCAAATGAGCCACTCAGGTGCCCCACTTTATTGAATTATAATTCATAAAGCTCCCTTGTACAATTCAGTGGCTTGTAGTAGATTCACAGAGTTGTGAAACCAACATCACAATCAATTTCAGGACATTTCCATCACCCTAAGAAGAAACCCATACCCATTCTCTAGCACTTCCCGGGATTGTTGGTGGAACATTAAGTGAAACTATGCATGGGAACAGGACTGAGCACAAGACCAGGAACACAGTTGGTGCCTAAGTGATATCTGTCCCACAGGCCCTAGAACAGGGCTTGGTGTAGGTTAGTGGGGTTGGATTCCCCCACACCAGAAACACGAAGGCAGCTCTGCTAGGCCCCCTTGCCAAAGCCCAAGGAAGCTGAGATCCCTTGCGGAGGCTCACTGCCAGACACTGCTTATGCTGGGACACAGGCTGAGATGTTGGGGTGTGGGGTTCAGCAGAGGGAGAGGTGTTGACCAGGAAAATTTCCCATACACAAAGCCCATCAGGAATTACCCAAGAGACGGTCCCCTTCTCCATGCCTGGCAGCTCAGGGCAAAGAGAAACAGTGGCCCCTGTGCCTCATGGCAAATTGTCATTCAAGAATAGCCACTCTGGAGCCCAGGTGAGTACAAACCAATTTGGCTGCTCTCTGAAGGTGGTTTCATTTTCTCCCTTTTCTTTCTTTCTGCTTCCAAGAAAAAGAAATTCCAGGCTCAAAAAACATCATTTTCATAGCCCAATTGTCTTCTTGATCAAGGACATGGCTCAGGGCAGGACTGGTCATTGTCTGCCTGTCTGCCTGTGGGCCCTGAGAAGATGGCACAGGGCCAGGGATCTTGCCTGGGTAGCCACGGTGCATGACAACCAAGGACAGTTCTTGTCTGTTTTCTCTCTTAGTTCTTTCCTAGCACCCAGTGTAGTGGCCAGTGCATAGTAGGTGTTTGATGGATATTTGCTGATTGAATTAATGGTTTATAGAGATGGGTGGATGGATGGATGGATGGATGGATGGATGGGTGGTGGATTTCACTGGAATGTAAGTTCCAGAAAGGCAGGGGTTTTCACCTGTTCTGTTCACTGATATATGTCCAATGCCTAGTGCTTGGTGCAGAGTAGACACTCACTAAATGTTTGTTGTTGAAATGGGTACATGGGGGCACCTGGGTGGCTCAGTCAGTTAAGTGTCTGCCTTCGGCTCAGGTCATGATCTTGGGGTCCTGGGATCGAGTCCTGCATTGGGCTCCCTGCTTGGCAGAGAGTCTGCTTCTCCCTCTTCCTTTCCCCTTGGCTTGTGCTCTCTCTCTCTCACTCTCTCTTGCTCTCCCTCTCAAATAAATAAATAAAATCTTTAAAAAAATGAAATGGGTGACTGGATGGATGAGAGAGTGGATGGATAATGAATGAATACTAGTTTATTTTCAAACAGCATTTTACAGTGTATATCCTTGACATTCTTCAATCCTCAGCCAAGCTGTGCAATGTAGTCTGGGCAGGTGCATAATTGGCCACTCCTTCCTTTGAACCAAGCAGTATTCTCAGGACTGCATGCCTACTTCTGCCCCAGGAACACCCTCCAGCTTTTTTCAAAACAGTGAGCTCCTCTAAGCCCAATTATAAATCTTACTCTTATTTCTAGTACTGAACACAAGACCCACCACACTGTAGATAGTGTGTATTTGTGGACCAAGTAAGTTTAGTCATTGCCACTTTGGAGTGGACCAGAGAGAAGTGACAAAACCAGGTCTGGCCACACAGCTAGTAGGTGGTAGAGAGAGGGCTGAGACTCGGCTTCAGACTGCCCATCCAGGGCTTGTTTCATGTCAGGTGAGAGTGAAGATGATTTGCCTTTCCCTAGAGAAGGGGGCAGCCCGCATGAATAACTGGCAGACCCATCATTCTAGGCAGCTGGGAGCCAATGACAAGGAGCTTTTCCTGAGCCTCCTTGGTTGAAATGACTGCATCTGCCTAAGTCTCTGGCGCTTTTAGCAGACAGGGATTAGGTGATGTGCTCAGAAGCCTGGCCATCTATTGGAATTTAATGGAGTCACTGCCAGTAAAGATTCCCTAGGGCAGAAGGCGGATAGGATTTAGAGATAGAGGGAGGAAACTTCTCACTTTTGGAAACTTGTGTTTTATAAGTCAAGGCCACTTTTGATCAATGCAAACTTGGCCCTTGTGAAATAAAGCCCCGTCCCAGTCCTTGTCAGCCAAGAATGAGAGGTTGTGTGGCATTGTTGAAGGGTGCTAGCCTTTGGCTTCACAAAGACTGGGGTTTGGATATAGGCCCCACTGCCTACCAGCTCGGGGCAGCAGTTAAAGGGGAGGAAATAAATGCCTTCTGAGCATCCAGCTCACACCAGTTCACTTGTCCTGGTTTTGAGAGGCATGGATTCACTTAATCTTTCCCATAACCCCTTGTGGTATAGGTATAGTTGTTCCCATTTGATGCACAAGGAAATCAAGGCTCAGAAAGGTTAAGTGTCTTGCCCAAGGTCTCACCGCTGGGGTGGCTGATAGAGAGGCCTGTTTGGTCTGACTCTAAAACCCTTTCTACCTCGGCACATGACAAGCCACCAAACCTTTCTCCTCCACCTCTTCATTAATGTAAGGAGGATAGCACTAGATTTCCCATCTGCTCAGTCTGTACCATAGATCGGGTGACTCCCTTCAATCACAGGTGTTTGCAAGAAGGCTTGAACTCTTCCGCCTGAGCAAGCTCACATTCTGCAGGCTATTTGCATCCATGATGCTGGCAGATTCTCAGATGACAAGTCTTTTGAACATTTGCCAATATCTCAACCCTTCTAATTAAAACCACATTATCTGTGATGATTTTTAATGATAGCATTTGCGGAGTTGGGATACTCTCTGGTCTCTCCAGTTCAGTTTGAAGTTTCCCCTTCTGAACAGCACATGCAGTGTAGCCTTGATAATGGTCTGGTGGAAATTCTGCATGATCTGCCCTGGTAGCCTGTGTATTCTCTTTTATTCCAGGAGCCTCTGCTTGGGGCGGCTCAGCCTAGCTGTCAGATGGTCTGGCAGCCCATGTGCCAAAGACCCATGGCAACTTTTCTTGTTGATTACCTTCATTGCATTAGTTGAGTGCCGCTCACCCTCCACCCTTCCAAGGTGCAGGTGAACAGAAGCGAGTGGATCAGCATTTGCTCGCCACAGTTGCTGTTGGGCTTTAGGGAACACCTGTGACCAGTGTTCTGCCAGCTGGCCTGGGGCCCCCTCCCACTGTTCTGTCCTTCTAGCTGAGGACCTTTGTGCTTCAGGCCCTACATCCAATCCTGATCTGAAACTGGAGATCAGGGAACAACATCCTGAGTGATTGGTCTATTGGGATTCATTAAACTATGGTATTTACTCCTGGATAGTGAAAAAAAATGTTATATCAGTTACTTAAGAAGGTATAACATGTTTTCTTTGGGAGACAGTATCCAGCTTTTGAGGCTTCTAGGCTGGCCTGGCCCCTGGGTGCTTGTCTCATTACTTAGGCCTAGTTCCTTGATACACTGAACGAGGTCCACCATAACTGGTCTTTATGTGCCTTCTTAGCCCATCTCCTACCACCCGGATGCATCCCGTGCTTGGAAATGATAAACGCACATCATGTTTTGGTCAGACTACCTCCTCTGCCTGGACTGTACCTGCCTCGCTGCCCTGCCTCCCATTCCCCCAGCACACCAACTCTTCCTCACACTTTAAAATGCAACTCAGGGGTTGCCTTCTCCGGGAAGACTTTACCACTGATCCCAGCTAGGTGAGGCGTCCTCAGCTGCCCTTACACCCTACCCTGTACGGATCTCTTCACAGCATAGGACAGTGGTCTGTCTGGATGTCCTGCCATGTCTTGTGCATCTTGGCAACCCCACAGGGCCTGGAACAGAACAGTCCCTTAGTAATTGTGGTGTAACCAGATGGATGGATGAATAGAGATAGAAAGGGTTGATCAGTTACCTAACTGAGTTTCCCTCTCACTTCCAAAAGCCCCATCCCCAGAAAGCCCGACAGCCCAGTGAAGGTCATGAAATCTGAAGGTGGCCAGTGTGAGGCTCCGAGTCCAGGAGCAAGATGTTAGGGGTTGGAATCCAAAAGGCAAAGTAACTAATGGAGGGCAGGATTCCTACTGGATCTAGACACACCTGTCATAGACATTCTTAATCCTTTAAACTCTGATAATTTTTAAGTGGCATCATTTTGCAAATTCTCGCTGATGGCTCTAGTTTCTCAGTGATGTGACCAGGTTGTCAGCTTCCTAAGCTTCAAGGTTGGACAGCCCCAGCTTGGGATTCTAGTTCTGCCAATTCCTGGAGGTGTGACCATAGACAAATCAGCTGTCCTCTTTAAAGTTGTCCATTCCTCTGGGGAATGTGTATACTAAATGAGATGATCAGTGGTAAGTGCAGGGAACTGGTAACACTCTCAAATGGGGTAATTGAGGAAGAGTTTAACAAAGGTCAGTGTCTCAGGAAAGCAGTAAGGGATGGTGCAGCACCCCAGAATTAGCAACAGCAAGGAACCATTACCATCTGTAGGCCTAAAAGGGAAGGAGTTGGACCTGCAGGAGAGGAGGCTGAATAGGAGCCATGACCTTAGGAAGAAGAAATAAACCACTGCCATTCATGGCCTAGCAGGGAGGGGCCAGGGGGAAAAATTACCCCAGCCCCCTTTTCATCCCACCCTGAGCATGGTGCCTCCCCCTGGCTAAACCCAACCAGATACCAGAGGGGAAGGAAAATCAATGATAATACCCCAAAGGTCAGCCTTCTGGAGTCCAGGGCAACATAAGAAAGGGTAGAGAAAGAAGCTAGAGGGGCAAATGGGGAATGTCCAGCCCAGCCCTGTCCTGACCAAACAGTGGGCTCTCAGTGTGGGCCACTTGTTTTCCTTACCTTATTAACATCTCTCCCTCTTAGGAAAAGGGACAGAAGAGAGAAGACTAAGCAAATCTGAACCCTCCTTATAGGTTCTCACAAGAGCGTGTTAAGAACCAAGTTGAAATAGAAAGAATAAAGAATTTTTAAATGTTGATTATCTGTGGATTTCTTTTATCCACGTTATCTCTTTCCGCCAGTAGCTGGGATAATTGAAACCTCATTGGCTTCTCTAACTGCAGCTGTTGTATGTGCGGAATGCACATCAAAGGTGTTTTTGTAAGGAGCTGTATGCTGTAGTTTTTAATTAATTTTAATTTTATTTTTACATTTGATCTAATAGAGTCAAATGAATCTTTATTGCTCAGATATCACCGAAGTGGTGAAATAGGTCAGCCTTCCCAGGAGGAGTTCTTTGAACTTCTTCGCACGTGTACATCACCTGGCTGTGGTCTTGCAGGGATCGGGGTGAGATGCAAACCAGGTGGCAGGAAAAGGGGAGGCCAGAAGGAGCAGATGGTGTCAGCATCCCCTTCGGTCCCCGGACACGCCCGACTGCACGCTGGGCCCCGAATGATAAAGGAGAGAGGGGTCGCTGTGCTACTCAGTGGAGAGTCCAGTGGGAAAATGCACTTGGGAACTTGAGATGGAAATGAGCAGGTGCCTTTCTTCTTCCTTCTCAACCGGCAGAATTTTACCATGCCTGCCCCTCCGCTGTGGCCTCCAGAGCTGTCACCCTTGGGGCCCCTGCCCATGCTCCCCAGCCCAGAGGGACCCTCTCAGCCCAGGGGGATTCTCCTACAGCTCTCCTGGCACCACGATGTCCTCCCAGTAGCTCGAGACTTTCCCTGATCTCCTTCAAGGTTTTCAAGCCTGCATGCGAGAGCATCTGTTCTACCGAGACATCCACTGTGCTCTTTGCACCTTCCAGGTCCCAGTTCCTTCTTTTTCTAGTTGTCCCTATGGGAGAACAGCTTGGGCTTTCCCAAGGAACCCAGGCAGGGATTCAAAAAATCTCCCCTGCTTGTGCTTCCCAGTGCACAGGTTTTCTTCCACTGGCGTGGGGGACATGGTGCTCCCAGCCTCCCCAGCTTCACCCCCTCCTCCCTAGCCCCCCACCCCGCTGGCCTGGCACTGGAATACATGAGAGTCGATGCATAGTATTACACTAAGTCATAACATTTATTAGATCTTTCATGTGTCTGAGGGAAAGGAAAACAAAAAATGGCTTTTAAATCTCACTGCCCAGATAACTCCTATTAACTTAAAGAAAAAAGAATAGATGTACATGGTCAGAAAGTGCAGAGTACAGAAAGATAAAGCAAAATACATTAACTCGTCTGAGGCTTCTCCTTGCCTCTCCCCAAAGGTGACCACTCGGAAAGAGTTTGTTGGTATTTTTCCAGAAGAGAAAAAAGGAGACTCATGTTTTATTTACACCAAAGAGGTCATTTTATCCACCATCTGCACCTTGTGTTTTTCCTTGACACGTATTTAGATGTTTCATTCTTAATCCTTATAGAACTCACTCTTGTTAACCTTTGCATATCCTTACAGAGTCTGAACATACCAGAGGTGGTTAACCTCCTTCTCTGCCCAGAGACACTCAAGTCTTTCTCGTTTTTTGAACTAGATACTCTTTATGTTTTGAACTCTTTAGTGAATTCTGCATATTGCCTATCCAGGCATATTTAGGGGGATAACTGGAGAGCCTATTACTAAAACTAGAACTGATAACAAAAAGTAGGTAAAGTTAAATTTTGGTGCATATTGCCACTGTGTCCTGCAAAATGTTGGCAGAAGCTCAGAGTGCCCTTTTCCTAGGGGCACATACTGGAAATTATCAGGTTTTTCCATTGTTGTCAGCCCGGTGGGGAAAAAAATGCTATTTCATTGTTGTTTTTATCTGCATTTCTTTAATTATCAGTGCAGCCAAACATCTTTTCATATGTTTATTATCTGTTTGTATTTGTTCTTCTCTGAACAGACTATTCATATCCTTGTCTATTTTTTTCTCCTACTGGACCAGAAATAAATTTTAAAGTATTTTGTTAAATCAAATGCAGCATCCAAATCGCAAATATTTTAATTTTATCATTGATTTTATTTCCGTTTGTATTGAGATGGCAAATCGCAGGGAGGGCTGTGGGTCTGAACATCTTTATACTCTGCTGCTTGAGCAGGGAACCTCTGTAACCTCTCAGAAGGGTCTGTCTGTTCCCACCCCGAGTAGAACAAGGCAATTAATTATTTAGCATCCCAGTGGTTCAGAAGGGGAACTCTACCAGTCAAACCGTGCTCTGGCAGCTGCTAAGTACCATGCACTAAGACACAGATCAGCTGTGGGACTCCGTGCTGTCCATTTAGATGAGGCCTTCACCAGCTGCCTGTTGTGAGCCTCCGGGGGTCACATCCTTGACACCATCTGCTGGACCATGAAGATCATCAGCATGCCAAGGAGTCTGACAGGCTGTGATTATTTTCTACTTTCATGTGTTTTATTTTCCTGGCATGAAGAGGGTTCATTTTCTGGGCAAGCTCTTTGTGCATTAGACACCCCATAAAAGGAAAATGAGCCTCCTTGGGTACACTGATGAGTTAGTCCTGGCCTGAAGGTGGTCAGGCCCTGAGTGTGAGTTTGGGTGAGTGCAGCTGATGTTTTGGCCCCAGTAGATGGGTTGTTATTTCCTCTGTCCGTTCATCCATCCACCCAACAAACATGGGTTGAGGGCAATCCAGTATAGAAGCTAGAAGTTGAGGCTTTACATACAGAGTAAGCCTCAGTTCTTGAACTTTTCTTGCAAGCTGCATTATTTCTTGCTTCTTAGAGCCTTTGAGTTTCCTTAACTATGAGATGAGCAACAATGCCTACTTCAGAGTTGGGGAGTCTGTTGAGATAATATATGTTTTAGGCAACTGTTGCTATATTGTGCAGCATTAACAAGACACTGGAAAATTCAGCGGCTTAAAGCAATAATTTATTCCTGCTCCTGTGTCTGGGCATCAGTTGGGTGTCCGCGGATCTAACCTGCACTCAGCTGGGCGTGGCTCCGCTCTGCAGGTTGGATCCAGGTCTGCGCCATGAGCTCTTCATTTCCTTGGATCCATGGGGTACCTGGGGCAGCGTCTCAACCGTCTGCCTTCTTTGAGAAGCACTGGAAAGTTCAGAGCGAGGGCCATGAGATGAGGGATGAAGAATTAGGAACAATAATACAGTCTTCCACTCCATACCTTCCTGGGACAGAGTGCTTGTCCTCGTTCCCTGGCTGACACACTAGAGTGGACTTCTTGACATAGCGCCCTTCTTCCCCTGGATGACTGCCGAGCCTTGTGCTTCTTTTCATCCGCCCACTCTTATCATCTCTTCATTCTTCAGCTTCCCAAGGATTGATCTTCTTGAGAAAACTAAAGGAAACTAACACTCAGAGAGCTTTTACAATTTTTTTTTTCTTTGCCTTTACTATGCTGTAGTTTTATGTCATTCTCAGTTCTGGAATATTCTCAGCTGTTTGTTCTTCAAGTATCTCCTCTCCCCCATTCTTGTCTTTTGAAATTCCCATGAGATCTATGTTACCTCTTCTGATTCTGTCCACCTTGTTTTAATACATCTGTCATGTTTTCTGTTTATCTCCCTGAGCTACATTATGGGAAATTTCCTCAAATTTTGTGCCTGATTTGACCAAATGACACAGAGCTTTCACTGGCCCCGGGCCAGATTTTACATTAATTTCTTGGTTTAGGATTCCTGCAACCCAGAGGTGGTGTAAATTTGGACTTGGTACTGCATATGGTACAGGATTGAGTTGTCTGTATCAGGGGGTAATTTTGTTTTCTTCCCAGAGCCCCGAGCAAAAGCAAGCTTCTTTGCCTCGACTATAGTTCAATGGACAGAGATCTCATTTGTGGAGGAAAGAGACCCTTTCGAGAGCCTGACAGGGGCTTCGTTCCCACCCCCTGCCTCCCATGCCACTGGGTCTCCACCTTCTTTCCCCCACGGGGATGTTAAAACCCCAGTCCTTAGCTGTTATGTCCATGTTTGTGTCTCACATACTTGTGGGTCACTTCCACTTCAGCTCTTCCACTCAGTGCTCTAGTTTAATGTTCCTGATTTAATTTTTCCATTTAATTTTGTCCCACATTTTTATATGGTTTTGGTCAGGAGGGAGAGCCTGTAAATTTAGTCTACCATATTGTCGGAACTGGAAACCAGAAGCCCAACATTTACAGCTTCTCAAAAAAAAAAAAAAAAAAACCCAAAAAACAAAAAATAAAAACACTACTGGGTCCTTTTAACTTTAAACTTCTTACCAGGATATAGCCCCAGAGTTGCATGTTTGCTAAATAATTGAATAACCAGACACTTGTTGGATTTAAGAAATGATTGAGCGTTAAAGCCTTTGCCTAGCAGGTTGCTGTCTAGAGTCACCTTCTATTGACTCCTGTAATAATTAGAACTTCAGTTATTCATTTTCAGTTAGAAACATGGCATAATGATCACAAATGTCATTAAGAAATTGAATTGTGTCTAATGCTGGATTGATAGAAGGCAATATTTCCTAGGACCGTTCCTTTCTTTAATGCCAGGAAACCAGACAGCCTCAATTAGAAGAACCAAAGTTACAGCAGAACTTTTGAAAGATGCAAAAGGGAGCGTAGGGCAGCAGGGTTGACCCTCAGTGGCGTGGACATGTGTGGCTCCATTCCCCACTTGGGACAAATGTCTCCAATCTAATTACTCCCGGGCACAGGTTTGAAAGTCACCAGATGTGTATTCCTCCTCTAGCTCTGTCACTTCCTACCTTGTACCTTGCATCCTAGGTAGCCTCAACACAAACACAAACAATGACCCTCTGGCCAGAGAAGAGCCCTCAGTGGGAAGCACCAGCACTTCTATGCGCCTTCCCTGTGCCTGGCACCCTGCTCAGCCTTGTACTTGGCTTCTCTCAGTCTCACAGCTGATTTCCTAGGCATTTTCTTAGGACAAAATTAGTGCAGAGCATGGAGAGATGGTGTGTTGGGAATCAGTGATGCATAGTAAGTGTTTCCGTACTGAATGAATAATGCTGTAACTACTGCTAAGAGTAAATGGATATTCAGCTCCTACTAGGTATCAGTTACTAGAATAGTCACCTGACATACATTTTCTAAATCAGCCTTCAAAACCATCTTCTGAGATTACTCCTACTTTAAATATGGTAAACCAGCTTGAAGGGGATAAGTCACCCAAGACCACGTAGCTCGGGAGTGACAGATCTGAAATACCCAGATCTCTGATTTTAGATGACCAGATTATCAACATTGTGTATAGAGGAAGTGAAGAAGCTGGGGGAGTATTTCTCAAATAAATGAAGTGTGTGAACATTATGATATGTTTGGGTGGCTCAGAAGCTTTTTTGCATAATTCTTGTTTCTCAGAAGAGTTTCAGATGGCTGAGTTTGCTGGATAGATAAATGTGAAATGGGACCCAGCACTGTGCCTGGCATATAGTCGAGGCTTAATAAATATTTAATGATCCAATCAATTCATTAATGATTTAGTTATTGGCTGAGGGTTATACTGTCATTTTTTTTTTAAAGGTAGTCTAGAAGCATGGTAGAAAATGCATGGATTGGGCTTGGAATTAGAAGGGCCCATGTCCTGCAGAAGAATGAAACTGGCCCACTTCCTTACACCATACACAAAAGTAAATTCAAAATGGATGAAAAACCCAAATGTAAGACAGAAATCCATCAAAATCCTAGAGGAGAACACTGGCAGCAATCTTTTGGACCACGGCTACAACAACTTCTTCCTAGATACGTCCCCGGAGGCAAGGGATACAAAAACAAAAATGAACTATTGGGGCTTCATCAAGATAAAAAGCTTCTGCACAGTGAAGCAAACAATCAACAAAACTAAAAGGCAACTGATGGAAGGGGAGAAGATATTTGCAAATGACATATCAGGTAAAGGGTTAGTATCCAGAATCTATAAAGAACTTATCAAACTCAACACCCAAAAACAAATAATCCCATTAAGAAATGGGCATAAGACATGAATAGACACTCTTCCAAAGAAGACATATAGATGGCTAACAGACACATGAAGAGGTGCTCAACATCACTCAGTATCAGGGAAATACAAATCAAAACCACGATGAGGTACAATCTCATACCAGTCAGAATGGCTAAAATTAACAAGTCAGGAAACAACAGATGTTAGTGAGGATGCGGAGAAAGGGGAACCCTTTTGCACTGTTGGTGGGAATGCAAGCTGGTGCAGCCACTCTGGAAAACAGTATGGAGGTTCCTCAAAAAGTTAAAAATAGGACGACCCTACGACCCAGCAATTGTCCTACTAGGTGTTTATCAAAAGGATTCAAAAATACTGATTTGAAGGGGCACATGCACCCCAACATTTATAGCAGCAGCATCTACAATAGTCAAATTATGAAAAGAGCCCAGATGTTCATCAACTGATGGATGGATAAAGAAGATGTAGTATACATATGCAATGGAATATTACTCAGTGATCAAAAAGGATGAAATGTTGGGGCGCCTGGGTGGCTCAGTTGTTTGGTTAAGCATCTGACTCTGGATTTCAGCTCAGGTCATGATCTCAGGGTCCTGGGGTTGAGCCCTGCATTGGACTCCCCACTCAGCAGGGAGACTGCTTGCCTCCTTCTCCCTCTGCCCCTCCCCCAACTCATGCTCACTCTTTCGTTCTCTCTCTTTAAAATAAATCAATCTTTAAAGAAAAAAAAGAATGAAATCTTGCCATTTGCAACAAAGTGGATAGAATTAGAGTGTATTATGCTAAGCGAAATAAATCAGTCAGAGAAAGATAAATACCGTATCATTTCACTCATATGTGAAATTTAAGAAACAAAACAGATGAACATAGGGGAAGGGAAGGAAAAATAAGATGAAAACAGAGTGGGAGGCAAACCATAAGAGACTCTTAACTAGAGAGAACAAACTTAGGGTTACTGGAGGGGAGGTTGGTGGGGGGTTGGGCTAAATGGGTGATGGGCATTAAGAAGGGTACTTGTCGGGATGAGCACTGGGTGTTATATGTAAGTGAAGTCTCACTAATTCTACTCCTGAAACCACTGCTACACTGTATGTTAACTAACTTGAATTTACAAAAGAAGGGCCTTTGTCCAAATTTTTCTTAATATGTTTATTAGCTCTGTGCCTGTGGGAGGTGGATTAATCTCTTTGTGCCTCAGTTTCCTCATCTATAAAATAGGGATAATCTTCATATCTACATGGTTCCTTTGAGAAAAATGTAGTGCACCTCGTGTATATAGTAAGTAGATAAAAGCACCAGATAGTAAGTACTGGATAAAAACGATTGCTTCTATTGTAAGCACAAAACCAAATGGGAATTATTAGTAGTTGTTACTGCATGTCACTAGGGTTTTTGGTAAGGAAGCTGAATAAAATCAGTGAAGAACAAATGATTGCTGAAGAACAGGTCAGGGCACATGGATCCCACAGACAGCATCATCAGAAAGTTGGAATTCAAAGGACTTTCTTTCCTGGCCTTCTAAAAACCTGGTCACCAGGGCCTGCTATTATGGACTTGTGGCCAGGGGAAGTAACACATCAAAAGGAATGGGGTGGGGGAGGAGAAACTTGTCTTCCCACAAAAGGAACAAAAACAGCCCATTACTCAAAGTCTCTGCTGAAAGCGGAAAAAAAATTCTCTGCAGAAAAAGTTGACCATATTCTGTGGAAGATGCTGTAGTTTCCATGGCAATTAATGGTGTTAAGTGCACTTCATAACTCAGAGGTCTCTAGTGAAGGATAGAGAAGGAAAAGGGGAAAAGGTAGTTTTTTTAAAAATCGTATTTGAAGATTTTTTTTTTTCTCTGAAAATCCTTTTACTGCCTCTATCGGGCAGGAGTTTTATTTTTGAGTCCTTGGAAAGATGTGCAAAATGACTTTAGGGATTGAATTATAGATACAATGGAGACACCCAGAATAGCTTCTCTTGGAGGCATGGTGGACACTTCTGAAAGAATTGCCAGACATTGACTCCGTGGGCCAGCAAAACCCCCTTCTCTGGCCCTGGCGGGAATGCTCTAACACGGTGGTCCCTGGCCACAAAGGGAGGGGTTTGCCTTTTCTAATTCCCAGAACTGAATGAATTCTCAGGAAGGAGAAGTTTACAGAACCTCTCCTCTAGCCCCTAAATCATCTAGGCCAGTCAGTGAAAACTCAGTCAGCAAGTATTTATTTATCAAATGTCTAATGGGTGCCAGGTACCTCGTTGGGACATTTGCACAGGCCTCTCGGGGTTAGAGTGATGGCGCCTCCACTCTGAGCCTCAGAGATGCTTAGTGAAGCTACATAAGGTCACCACAAAGCTCCAGAAGAACCATGTTCTCTCTTCAACAAGATGGAAGACTTGGCCCTGTGCCTTTCTAAGGGGCCAGAGTATGAGACATCTGGGTGAACAGGGCTTCTTTGCTCTCCTGTGAAGACCCAGCTGAAGGTATGGGCCACACTGTAGCTCATTGCCCATTATCTATTTTCTTACCTATAAAATGGGTGGAAGGAACACATACGCAACCTTAAGGCCTGCCAATGTTCAAATGCCCTGGGAGTCCAGAAAATTCCTTGTCTTAGTTCAGTCTTTTGATGTAAAAGAAGTTCCTCAAGAATGCAATTCTGGTGTAGAAGGAGGCCATGTTGTATAATGACACCAGAGGCATTGGCCTAGAACAGCCATGAGTTAAATCCTGGTTCTCCCATTTCCTGGCCTAGAAACATTGGAACATTCACATATTTCCATTGCTATAGAATAGATTGTTAGTGGTTACATCGAATGCTGTTGTAAGGATTAATGACAATGGACGTAAACACCCAACCCAAGACCTGGACCCCTTGGGGCCTTACCTATCACAGTTAGTGGTAACTGTTGTGATGATGCTTTCTGCTGTCGTAAAGAAAGACCGAGCCTCCCGGTCACTGCTGAAAGCGTGGTGGGGGCACGTTCTTCTCGAATGCTGAATTCCTGTCCCATTCTATCTTTAAATGACTCAGCTTTAATTTCTGGGGATGACATTCTGGAGTCCCCACTGTAAGGTAATCCTTGTCTTTTGGTTTTGTTTGGAAGTCTTTGAATATTTTATTGTGAAGTATAGTATTCGTACTGAAAAGTATACCATGCGTACATATACCAACGAATAATCAAGAAGTGAACACCCATGTCACCACCACCCAAGCACAAAAGGAACACTGGTAAAGCTTCTTAAGCCTTCTGGGCCCCACGCCATTCACAACCCTCCCGTCCTCCCTTCGCCCCCACCCTGCCTTTGATGAGACTCTCATCCTTCCTTTTCTTTATTGTTTTGACATCTACGTGTGTGTACCAGAACGGTTTCCCTTAGTTTTGCCCATTTTTGTACGTTGTATAGACGAGTCACATAATGCCAGATTATTTCCAGTGAGTTTGCTCACTTGCCTTTTTATTAATTTTTGCTATACACAGATAACTCTGCTAACCCCATGGAGAGAGGCCCCGGTTTCCTCCGTTGTAAAATCTGAGAAATAAAAATCATCTCACAGGTTGTAATGAGGATGGGATGAAATAACATTTGTGTGCTCAGCAATGTCTTGATAATAGCTAACATTTATTGAGTACTCTGTAAAAGTAGTCCATTTATCTGGCCTCCTCATTTATCCTTTCCATGCATTTATCTGTGGAAATTTGGCCTGAAATTATAAAGGGACTTTATAATTTCTCTTGGATTATTCTCGTGTTCTACTAACTTGATGCTTTTCACTCTCTTCTTTCCTTTCCTTTCCTTCCCTTTCCTCTTTCTTTCTTTTTCTTTCTTTCTTTCTTTCTTTCTTTCTTTCTTTCTTTCTTTCTTTCTTTCTCTTTCTTTCTTTCTTTCTTTCTTTCTTTCTTTCTTTCTTTCTTTCTTTCCTTCCTTCCTTCCTTCCTTACTTCCTTCCTTCCTTCTTTCTTTCTTTCTTTCTTTCTTTCTTTCTTTCTTTCTTTCTTTCTTTCTTTCTTTCTTTCTTTCTTTCTTTCTTTCTTTCTTTAACTAGGTACTATGTGCTTTTCACGTGTCATCCGAATTAACCTTCTCAACACTGTCATGATGTTAGTTCTATTATTATCTCTGACTTTCAGATGGAGAAACTGAGGCACAAAGTAGTGATGTGATTTGCCCAAAGTCCTCCAGCTAGTAAGTGGGGGAGCCAGGGTTCCTATGCATGCCCTCTGCTTCCACAGAGGGTACCCAGCCAGAACGCAACGTGAAGGAACATAGTTGGTGCTAGTTAATGCCCTACTGATGCTTGCTTACCAACCTGCCACCGAGTTTGGTTTTTCTCAGTGCAACCTGGGCTGAAGTTGGACATGGAGACTGAGAAACTTCATAGAGTCAGTCAGTCCAACATGCCCTGGTTGCAGAGCTCTTGCTGCACTGCAGGGCCTGCAGCAGGTGGGATAGAAGCTCTGGACACAGGCGTGCCTGTGTTCTTCCAGCCCAAAAGATTTAGTGCTGTGGAGAGCCATCATGGCTGCAAAGAGGTGGCATATAAGGAGATGGTTTTCTGTGTTCAGAAGCAAAGATAAAGGGCCATGCCGTTGAGAGCACTTCTGCCTAGAGAAATCAAGGAAGGCTTTCTGGAGGAGGTGACCTCTGTGGCCTTGTTTCCTCAAGCTATCTTTGACTCTTAGGGAGTTGACCCACCATTAAAGAAGACTTTCCCCCCCTGCAGCCTCCCTGGTCCCGGCCTTCGTTTGGCCCAGAGGTCTCTGGTTCTTTAAGAGAGGCCCTGGGCAAAGATAATCCCCCCTTGCTCTGAGTCTTCTTCGTTATCTTCCCTTCCCCTCACCCCTACTGCTAGTCTGCTGTGGATACAGGCTTGTGAAAGAGAGGACTGTTTTATAACAGGAGCTTAGCATGATTCATTTCAGATTCCCCAAGGACTTTTGTAAAGTTTGGAATGAGTCATAATATATTTTTTTATTAAACTCCAAGACCCAACAAGCAGGAAACTCTGTTCGACAACATAATATAACTGATATACTGTGAAACGGGTTTTTTTATGGGTGAGTCCTCAAGCTGCTTCAGAAACTTTCATGCCTGCCTCTCCTATCACTGCCTGGTTCTGGAGGGGTGTTCGCAGGGCTTTAGAGACTCAACATGCCACTCTCAACACACACACACACACACACACACACACACGCACGTGCACACACATGCACGTGCACACACACACTCTGTGCCTCCTAATACCACCATCAAAAGCTGAGGGACTCAGGACAAAAGCAGGACCTCTTTGTATTCCCACTCCAGACTCTCCAAGAACTAAGGCCTACCATGTTCTCCAGAACACATGAGGCCCCAAAGCGGCATGCGAGCAGGCTGAGACCTGCTCCCCTCCGCCCCATGAAGCTTTAGTGTAGGGCAGGATTCTCAGACGGTGGTCCCTAGACCAGCAGCAGCAGCACCTCAGACTTTTATAAACTGCAAGTTCTCAGGCCCCAACCCAGACCTACTGAGTCATGAACTGTGGAGGTCAGGCCCAGCAATGTGTGGTTTCAGGGGCTCTCCTGGTGATCTGAGCCTTCCTAAAGTTTGAGAACCACAGGCATAGGGCCTTGTCGCTCCAAGTGTGGTCCCTGGACCAGCAGCATCTGCATCACTTGGGGCTTGTTGGAAATGCAGACTCCCAGGCCCTCCGCAGAACTGCTGACTCCCAATCAGCATTTTAACAGGACCCTCAGTTGACTCTCACCTGCGTTAAAGTTTGAAAAGCAAACTATAGTAGGACACCACTGGGAATTCTCCCTCTGCTTCTCCTGGGCTGTGTGATGGTGGCTGGACACATGACTTCTCCGAGCCTCAATGCGCTGATGGGTAGACACAGAGACAGTTGTCCTCCTGGTTGTCACACTGTTTATGAGAATGCATCCCACAGCCCCGGCTCCCCTGGAGGTGCTCAGAACCTCTTGCTGCCTCTCCCTGGGGAGCACATAACCTCCAATCGGAGCTCTCCAATTCCACGTATGGAAAGGCTCGTGCGGTTTTCCCTTTGAAGTGTTTTGTATTTGCTTTAAGGTTAGCACAGCCGTGTGATCTGGACATGTCCGGTGACCTCTAGAGCACAAATCAGAAAGACTCCTTCAGTGCTGTCCAGAGCGAGGCTGCGTGTGAGCACAGCAATCAGACATGTGCCGCACCGTCTTATCACACACACGGGAGGGTACTTCATGAAAGAAGAAAACAGGCTACCTCAAGTCTGATACGTTGCTTAGAAGTGCTATAAATGACCTCAGACTCACAGTTATGTCCCCCAGGTCCTGCTGTGGCATGGACCCTTGATGGGAACAAGGAGCACACAGAGCCCTGCTCTGTGCTCCCAGATGAAAAGCGACGAAGCCAGACACAAGGGGAGGGGACAAGGGCGGCTGGAAGTCCATTGACCCTTTCTGGGGCCACCAAAGGGGAGACAGAGGAATCAAAGCCCTCCCAGACCCCCAGACAAGTGGCAATTTCCCTTCCCAGGGTGTGGGGTTTAAAAAACCGCACCAGACAGGGCTGCCTGTGTATGCCGAGGGGCCCTCACACACTGCGAGGGGGGCGGACATGGGGACCGCTGCTCAGGAAAGCAGTTTGGCAATAGATTCAAGAACCTCGCAAAAGTCTGTATCCTCTGACCTGGTAATTCTACTTCTGGGAACCTGTCCTAAGAAAATAATCTGAAATGCAGGCAAAAATGTATATACGTGGGCGTTCCCTGCAGCTTTATGTATGAGAATGAAAAATTGGAAACCACTAAATGCTCCCCTTGAGGGAATTGGTTAGGTAAATTATGGTTCATTCTTAGAATGGAATATTTTGTAGCCGTTAAAAATGATGTTTACAGAGCTTTTAACGACGCGGGGAAATGCATATGGTGTACCATTAATGCAAAGGGCAGGATATGAAATTATACACACAGTGTGATCTCTGCCGTGTAAAACAATCAGAGAAAACTTACAGGAAGGAAACACACACACACACACACACAAACTGTTAACAGTGGTTGTCTCCGGGTCGGGGGACTGTGGATGATTTTTCTCCTTTCCACATTGCTGGGTTTTTTCTACATTTGGAAAGGATTGCTTATCAGCTTGGGGAAATGTATTTATTTAAGCCTCACAGCCAACGAAGGGAAAATCACCGTTAGTTTGAGCTCTGATGAGCGCTACCACAGCTGTTTTTCCCTCCTGTATATATATTGTTTTTGAAATCACAGAATAAAATTAAATAACCATTATTTACCAAGTTAAAATCAAATCAAAATAAATAAAGCATCTGAGGCCCTGTTGAGGACGGCGTCTGCTCCCCAAAGAAGTGATTGCCTGTTTCTAGCTTATCATTTTGCAGGGATCTTATAAAACCAACCACTGTGAAATTGACTTCTAACTGATCCTAATTGAGATGGGGCCCAAATGCAAGGATCAGAAATGAAATTCGGGTTGGCTGCCCCACGGTCTGGGCCGTGGCTGGGGCCCTGCACATCCCAGGTCGCAGATGAGCTGGCTGGGGGTTATGGTCTAGTTCCAGGTTCCACTCTCTGCCTTTCACAAATGACTCCAGGGTCCCGCCACCCATCGGCTGTTTCGTCACTAGCTCAGGGCTGAGCAGGAGTTGAGTGTAGATTCCTGGGCCTGCAAGGATTTTAGAAGGCCTGTGGTTGGACATTCCATTCTCTACCCTACCACTGTCCCTCACCCCTGCACTCACTCCAGTGTGTACATGTCATCCTGCGTCGGTCCCTCTCCGTAAGTGTGTCTAACACTTAGCGGTGGTCTGCGGTGAGCAGGCATCATGCTAGGCCTCTACCAAGCATCACCTTGTTTAATCCCCACAGTGACCCTGTAGGTGAAGTATTATCAAGCCTCATTTTAGAGTGTAAAAAACTCAGACATTCTTCCTTCTGCCTGCTTGGGAAGCTCATAGGACTAGAAGTCAGCGTCTTCTCATTAGGATCTCTTCCAACTTTGGAGTGACCAATTCTCTTAACAGTAAAACCAAATAGTCCAGGCCTCGACCCACAGGCTACGAGATACCCAGGTCCCTCCTTGGTCTCCCCAGATCTGCTTGGCCAACCTTTCCCTGCTTGCCACCTTGGTGCCTGGCTATCTCTCCCTGTCCTCCCCCCTTTGGGTGTCCTCCTCACCCCTTTTCCAGCTGTCTGCTGTCAGATTCATTCATTGCTCTCTTAGATAGAACAATAGAACTCATCTCCATCTGAATCCAGGAGGCCTACCCTTTCATATCCCAGCTGGCTCCTACCGGCCATTTTTCCCCTCCAAAAGAATTCTCTCTCAGAGATACCTTCTGACTTATTTTCAAGGCAGCAGCTTTTACTGTGGCCAGCATTTTAAAATAACTTTGTGTGTGTACACTTCTTATTGTACTGTATGATGCAAAATAGAGCACTGAACAGCATCTAATATTAAACTGAGGAGAACTAATTAATGAGAAAGGAAATAGAACAACTGATAGGATTTAAAATGATAACAGTACATTCTCACAAGTTTGAAAACCTCCATAAGGGAGCTGTTTTCTGGGAAAGTGTAAATTACTCAAACTAACTAAAAAAAAAAAAAAAAAAGTAGGAAATACTTTAAAAAGATCCTAGGCAAAAGGAACATTGAGAAGATTTTAATGGAATGATTTATTTTTAAAAGGCCCCAGGTAAGATGATTTAATGCTGAAACTTCCCACATATCACGGCACAAATGATCAAAGGATTCCCACACCTGCAAAGTGGACAAGCGTTCGGATTGGATGGCCTTGTGTTTAAATCCTGATTTACCAGGGGCACCTGGGTGGCTCAGTCCCTTAAGCGTCCAACTCTTGATTTCAGCTCAGGTCATGATTTCAGGGTTGTAAGATGGAGCCCCATGTCCGGCGGGAAGTCTGCTTGAGATTCTCTCTCGCTCTCTCCCCCTCTGCCTCTCCCCCACCCCGTGCATGCTCACTCTCTCTCTCTCTAATAGATCAATCAATCGATCATAAGTCCTGATTTACCATTTACCAGTTGCATGGCCGTGGATGAGTTATTCAAGCTCCCTGAATCTCAGGTTTCCATAGGAATTCAGCAGTGGAAGTGGTCATGGGGAGACACAGGTGCCCACGTGGGCTTTCTGGAGGATCTGGCTGGTGATGGGCTTGACTTACCAGTCAACTTTCACATTCTTGCTCAGGCCCTTTACCATTTCGGGATGGACTTGTAAGTTGCCTGGCCTGTGTTGTGGCGGAGTTCGTGCCATGGTAGTGCTGCAGACCCACGAGTCCTGTTATCACTGCCTGCATACCTACCCCAGTACTTCCAAAGCCGCCAACACCACTACTGACGACTGCCACGAAGCATGTCCTGGACCCGGCATGCTGCTAAGTTCCACATGCAGGAGCCCACTTCACCCTCACAGCAACCCTACACGGCAGATGCTATTATTGCCCCCATTTAAACGAGGAAACGAAGACAAAGACAGTCACAGAGAATACCCAAGTCACACCGTTAAATAACAGCACCAGGATTAGAATCAAGCCATCTGGCTCCAGAAGATTCCAACACCACAGTTCTCTGCTTCAACCCTACTGCCTGGTATTTGTAGAGCCTTTGCCAGTTGATGGTACGATGTCGTCCACCTCTGCTCAGTTCACCACTACTGCACCCAGGTGTAAGACAGGCAAGACAGTGACTTACCCCAAATCATTCTGCCAAAAAGGGATTGTCCAGGATCTAAATCTAAGGCTTCCCTCTGGCTTTTGGAGTTCCCATCACTGTGGGGGATACAGATGCAAGAGAAGCCATCCCTGTGTCTCAGTAACCCACAGTCTCCTTATGGAGCGCAGCTTGTGAGCACAGCCATTGCACCAACATTTGCCCCCAGAGAGATTTGCCAGGCTTCCTCTCTGCCTCCATCACCTTCCAGAAGCTTTCCCGACCTCTGCGTCCCCTGGGAACTTCTCAGCTCTGTTATGTCCTGCAGCTCTTAGGCTTCTTAGTGCCCCGTTGGTATTCCCACTGGCATGCCAGATGCTCATGTCCCAGACTGCTCAGGATTTGCTCAGGCCTATTTTTGCCACTTTCTGGCAATGAGATTACATGTCATCCTGATATGCAGATAGCAATGCCCTAAACAGTCATCATGGGGTCAGAATACCTGGGATGGTACCTTAGCTCTGGGCTTGGCCCTTTCTGTCTTTATACCTGAGCCTCAGTTTCCTCATTTCTAGAATGGGGATAATGACGCCTAGCCCAGTGGCTAGAGTAAGGATGAAATATGGAAAGCAGTGAACAGAGTGCCCCGTAAGTACTAAGTGGAATCCTGATGATTTGTGTTTTATTTCTATTATTATTACATGGGGGTTACTCCCTTTGCCCTTCTCCTGTTGCTATGATGCCTGGTCCCCATCAAGGCGCCATCATATCAGAGTCAGTGAAAGCAGGGGTACAGGACAGAGCATGGGCCCGAGATCCAGTGCACCTAGGTCTCTGCCACCTCCTGAGTTGGCCCCACACTCTATGGTTGACCTCCCTGAACCTCAGTTTTCTCATCTGTAAAATGAGAATGATAACATCTGCCTCACGGGGTACTTGGGAGATTAATGAGCTGTGGGATGTGAAAGTATTTGACTCAGAAACAAGTATGACTTCCTTCCCTTTCATTGTTTGTATTTTTCATGGAACAGAGCCATATTTTTGAAAAGCATATTGCTGCAGGGGTTCTGTTTTTGGTTTGGTTTGGTTTGGTTTGGTTTTGGTTTAGTAGGACATTTCAAGGCTGGTCTGTTGAGGCAGTGTTAACCTAGCACCTGCTCTGAGCGCAGGACTATGTGAGGATACAGAGGGTATAAAATGTGCCTCCAGCCCCAGGGTCCTCTGATAGTTTGCCCCTGGCTCAATGGGATCAGGTTCTGATCTGACCACACCTGTCTCTGCAGAGACTACTCACCTGAGAGCACCTAATTTTGGGGGTCCCATTTCTTTGAGTTCCCAAGTCAAGGACAGCTTTCAAGGAAATGTTTATTTTCAAGTAGATAGAGGAATACAATCCAGACAGCACTCCTAAACTGTTAGCTGCATATTATTCTGCAGGGGCTAATATCATAACATAATTAGTATAGCAGTGCTCCCAGCTTAATTGAAAATGCTGCATATGAGGGGCAGTTAATGAGAAATGCAAGGCTTGATGATTCAGAACTGCTGAGATTTAGCGGTTTAGTGGGTGTAGCGAGGAAATGTTGGATTTATTTCCCTTTGCTATTCTCTTTGTACATCTGGACAGGAAGGGCTCTGAAAGGAGTTACTAACAGTATGTATGGTTAGAGAACTTTGATTATCTGGAAATCCCTCAGCTCTTTGGAACCCGGCAGAGAG
This sequence comes from Zalophus californianus, assembly GCF_009762305.2. NCBI lineage: Eukaryota > Metazoa > Chordata > Mammalia > Carnivora > Otariidae > Zalophus > Zalophus californianus. The sequence continues at coordinate 53,209,004 of NC_045605.1, forward strand.
CAAGCCAGACAGGAAATAGGAGAAAAAAAACTCTGTAGCAACAGAAAACGTTGCAGTTTGTATGTGTACCACAGTCCTTTCCCTTTTCTGATAAGAGGTCCTCCTGACCCACATCATCACCAGTTTGTTTAGTCTTACTCTGTACAAGAGCTTAGTGAAGCTAAGTGACCTGCTCCCCCGAGCACCAGCAGCCTAGCAGCAATGGCTCTGAGCAGTGTAACCCCCTCAGTTTAGTCACCCAGCCAGGAGGGGCTTCAGGGCACAGAGTGTGTTTTGGGCCCAGGGAAATAAAGACACTTGAGAATGAATCCCTGCTCTCAAGGAGCTTACAATTTGGGGGCAGACAGATGTTGTCTCAGTCCTGCTTCTTTGTTTCAGACAACAGAATCTACTCTGGCTAGTTTAAATCAGAAAATGGATTTACACAGGATATTAAGTGGCTTGCAAACTTTCCAGGAAGGCCAGAGACCCAAGGTGGGATGCCACAGAACCAGAGAAGTCCCTGAACACCACATAGGCCTGCTGGAACGCAGTGTCCTTTGTCCCCATTCCCTGGATCTCCAAACTCTAGGAACTCGACAGTAGAACCTACACTGTAGTTATCTGGATAAACAAACACTTTGGCCACCATGTTTGTGGGAAGCCTTCATTCACCTGTGACAGCATCTGCCCCCTGTGTTCCTGTGGGTGTGCTGGCTCCGTGGAACCGGGGTCTGGCTGCAGAGGGAGTCCATGTGTCATTTCCGGGTGGACAGCCCCCGTGGAGTGAAAGGCTCACGGGAAGTGGGGGGCTGTGGGTGCTGACAGGGCCAGTCTGTGGCACCTGCTAGAGATGGGGCCAGATCATTAGAGTCCAGTGAGCCAGGTACTGCTGAAGAGCTGTGCCCAAAGGGCTGACTCACCGTCTGGCAAGGTGAACGACAAGGGGAAAGGCAAAGTGACACCTGAGTGCGGACAGTCAGGGAGGGGACCGCAGCACGAGAAAGAGTAGGCATGGAAACGCCAAAGGCACAAAATGCCAGGGCCACTTCCTTCAGGAACAAATACCACTGCCGAGGTACCAGTCACAAAGGGCATCGTTGTACGAGAGCGGAGTCAAAAGAGAGCGGAGTCAAAAGTCGCTGTGCACCATCCGTAGCCGTTAAGGAAAGTCTAGATTGCATCTGGAAGACTTGGATAGAGGACAGGAACGTCTCTAAAAGGCTTCTGGAAGATATTTGCCCCCTGCCCCCCCACCACCCCGTCACTATTTGGCGCTGCAGACACCTGGAGACCCACGTAGCCGAGTTATGATTTCTCACCTAACCTGTGTCCCACAATCGTCTCAGGCAACACCGACATTGTGGCCACATCAGAGCCCGGACTCACCCCCCAGGATAAGTACCATGTGAGCCGGGACCCGGAACCCCAGGTGTCCTTACAGGAGGCCAGTCTCTCCCCAGCAGAGCTGCAGACTCTTTCAGAAGACCAGCCCGCGGCTGACAGGGCCGCAACACCTTCCTCCTCGGGCTTGCATGAACGTGGGGAGGGAAACGTCTGAACCTCAGGCTGTCCGGGTCAAAGAAACTGGTCTAAACAGGCAAACAAATTCAGCTAAAAAAAAAAAAAAAAAAAGTACGTCAATTCTTATCCAGAGGCTGCAGGTAAGTCTTAGAAAACTAAAAGAGAATGCGGGAGGGGACTGGTCGGGGAGTAAGAGGGAAAAGGAACAGTTTCCATAGTGCCACAGGCCAATTATCAATTTTTTTCAAGATTTTATTTATTTATTGGAGAGAGAGAAGAGCGCAAGCGCAGGAGCAGGGGGCAGGGGGCAGAGGGAGAGAAATCTTCAGTCAGACTCCTCACTGAGCACAGAGCCTAATGTCTGGCTCAATCCCAGGACCCTGAGATCATGACCTGAGCCAAAATCAAGAGTCGGCCGCTTAATTGACTGAGCCATCCAGGCACCCCTCAATTATTAATTTTTGAACATGACAAGCCTGATATATATTTGTGCATTTATATATTTATTTATAGTCCTATATTTATGTATTTGTATCTACACAGAGCCTGGCACTAAGCCTGTTTCTCCCATCCTCTAATCCAGTTTTCTGTTCCCTTCTCTCTGCCTTTCCAAACTTCCCTGCCCCAAGTCCCCTGCTTGGTCCTTCATTAACAAGATTATAAGCAATGATGCTAACTCTTATTGTCATGTTACCGTTAAGGCCTTTGCTTTCCTATCTTGTCAGATCCCACAGCTAGGGAGGAGAGCAGAAGCCCCAGCCCAGATCCTAACCCCACACCTCTCACTTTCTACTCCACCGCTGGGCCACCCTGCTTTTGGGAGTTTAGCTAGAATGTTTGTCCGGGAAACTTCCGGAGGAATTTTTTGTCTTCTGCTCTTTGGATCACGATAAGGCCCTGTGGCTTCCCTGCCAGAGACTTGGTTCTGGAAATCTGAATACTTCAGCAGCTATTGCCTCGTGTCCTCATCCGAGGCAAAGCCCAGCACAGTGCCCTCTCAGCCAGGATGCAGGAAAGTCTTCGTGAGCGCGCTTCCTCAGGGAAGCACTAGCATTGGGCGATGAAGCTGTGTCCGTTCCCTCGTAGCAATTACCTGCACAATTACATTTCCAGCAGGTGTCACTTAAGAGGGTGAAACCCATTAAGCATTCAAATGAGAAAGCAGAAAGCAGCTTTCCAGAAGGCCTAGGAAAGCCGCTCTCTGCGGAGTGCAGGTAGTGAACACTCGGACTTTTCCTGGGCACTTGCCACTCCTCACTCACTTTGCCGTTAAGTGTTCCCAGCCCAGCCCAAGGACAGCCCCTCGGTGCAGAGGTGACCAGGCCCTGTTTGAACCAGTGAAGAAATTGAGCTCAGAGCCCGGCAGTGAATTGCCAGAGGTCGCTCAGCCGGGTAGGCGGAGCTTAGCCACGTAGGCGGAGCTTAGCCGCGTAGGCGGAGCTTAGCCAGGTAGGCGGAACTGACACAGATGCGCATGCCTATGTAGGGAATGGCATGTGTATAGCCTTCAGTGTTTCTTTTAAGCCCAGAGAGGGCCAGACCCTCTCAGATTTTGTTCTAGTTTTCACGGTGCCCAGCATAAAGCAAATGTGTATAGCAATATTCTCCCTATTGCTCATATGGGGAAGGAGGGGTCCAAAGGGAAAGAACATCAAAGGGAAGAAAGTACCAGACATGTGCAAGCTTATTTAAGTTGGCATTACAATCAAAAGTGGGAATCATTGTACTCTTTTATAGGCAAAGAGACTGAGATGCAGACAAGTGAAGGCGCTTGCCCAAGGCTACTTGACTAACAGGTAGCCGACCTAGGATTCGAACTCAGAGCCGCCTGATTCCAAAGTCTGTGCTCCTTGCACTACATTGAATAGCCTCCCTTGGGATGCATCACACTGCACTGGCAACTGCATGCTCCCTCAGGTGATGCCAGGTGGGTGGGGAGTTCAGGGCCGGCAGACTCTTTAGTGCAGCCGTATTGAAAGGGCCCTTTCCTCCCTGCTCACACTCTGGGCTGAGTCAGAATGACTCTCTGAGCATGTAAACTTGTGTCTTCGGGCCATCTTAACCAAGACCTGTCCATTGAAGGGTCATGAAAGGCCACCCAGAGGTGGGGAAAGAGTATTTGCTGGAGCTCTGCCAGGCCTGCTTCCTTACTAATATCAGACTCACCATCTCCTAGCTCCCTCTCCCCCCAAGTAAGAGGTGATACACCTGGGTCCGCATTTAGCCTAAATGGATCATACTCTGCACCATCTGGAAACTAGGGGTCAGCCTCCCTACACCATCTCTTTCAACCTTTCCTCTCCGTGAGCTTACCATTTTCTATTCAATCCAGTTCCAGTTCAATCCAGTTACCAAGATCCCTTAGGTCCCCTACTTGCTTCTGCTGGTCTCTCATTCCACCTCAGTCTTCCATAAGTAACAGATGGACTTTGTAAAACATTTGTTTGATTCATCCAACCAGCCATCTAACCTTGCCATCCACCAAAAAATTTCACTGGGATATCTGAGTATTTGCTCATACACTCTGTGTATATACATGTATGCTGTGTGTCAGGCCTTAGGCTAGACTCGCAATGCAAGGGTAGCTAAGAAATGGTCCAGTCTGCATGGAGGGAGATGCATAAATTACAGTATTCCTGAAGGGAAACCGAAGGAGTGGTGTGGGACTCAGCCTGGCAGCCTCAGTGGGATCAGAATTTTTAAGGTGAAGGTGGGGAAAGCGTTGGCCATCCAGGGAGAACACCAAGGTTTGGCACTGTGTTGCACATTTTGGGAACCACAAATACCTGGCAAGGTCAGGAAGAAGGCTGGTTGCTGGGAAGGCAGAAACCGAATCATGATGCCTTGTTCCGAAACCGGAATTTCAGTTTGTCGGCAGTCCGATGCCGTGGACGGTTTTTCAAATAAGGAAGCAATCTGGGCAGAGAGCTCCTGACCACTTCGCTCTCCGCATCTCACTTGGGCCCCCTGGCAAGCTGCTGTCCACGCTCTCACCTTCAACCAGACCTGCTTAGACTCCTTTCCTGGCTGTCTCACATTCTGCCTGCACCACACTGTTCTTCTCCCAGACATGGCTTACCCATAAGAGTTCCAAATCACACTCCGAGAAATTCCTTTTTATTCTCTCTCTCTTCCGGACACAATGGGTCTTGAACATCAGTGTAAGTCACTGGGTCAGCGGCTGCCCAGCGTGTGGAGGGTGAATTGTTTTGGGATGCAGGCAGCGCCTCCTGGCCCAGCTGCCCATCACTCTGGAGTGCTCGGTAGGCGCAGATAATAAACAGGCCAGATGCTACCTCCTGCTTTTCTGATCATCTATCAAAGAAATGGAAAACCCACGCGCTGTCATGGCCGAATGCAGGTGGCATCCGCAAGTGCATGTTCAGTTTAAGAGCAGGTAAGAGGAAGGGCTCAGGTGTGGGCCATACCGTATAGGCTTCTGCGCCCAAAGAGCCCGCCCCCGTGTGCAGGGCTGGCCCCACCTTGTTCTCTCTACTCACTTGGTGCCAGCCTCAGCACCACCTGAAGGGCTTCCCTTACTGCCCTCTCTTCAGGCTCTCTTACACATCACTGCCTCCGAAGAAAGCATGATCTAGAGCCCCGAAGAACTGGGTTGGAGTGCTTGGCTTTGTAACTTCAGGCACCACTCTGAGTTTGGTTTCCACATTTGAAGCTCAGAGCTAAGGTCTGGGCCTCGCTCAAGCTTCAGAGCTGGGTGAATCAGAAGTGTTAGCATATGAGAAGAAGCTTTGTAACTGCCCTGGGGAAGAGGTATCTTTATCCCTATTTTACTGATGAGAAAATTGGAAGCTCAGAGATGTTGAATAACTTGCTCAAAGTCGCCCAGCTAGAACGTGGATGCCCTGGATGTAGATTCCTGCAGCTGGGGGTCCCATCCCTTTTGTTCAGCTAGTCTGCCTGACATTGTAGCTGGTAAATAAGTACTTTTAAATGACTAGCTCCAAAGCATTGTGGGGGGAGGGAGGGGAAAGGTTACTAATTTAGGTATTTAGGTATAATGGTATTTTGTTTTTGCTCCAATTTGTATTTCTTTGATTACTAGAGAAACTGAACATTTTTCCCATGTGTGTATTCACTTACTATACTTCTTGTAGAACACACCCATGTATGTTCCCAATTTATTTATTGGTGTCCTATATTTTTTCCCACATCAGTTTGCAGCAGATCGTTGCTGAATGGTTATTAACCGTCTTCTGTCTTCCATGCTACAAATATTTTTTCCAGCTTGTTGTCCTTTTTACTTTATTTCCTTTTGGTTATGCAGGATTGTTAAGTAAAATTAATTTCCATTCATGTTCCATTTATAATCAGCATGCTAAAACCCCAGCCATGGTTTGGAAGTAGGTTTCCCCAGGCAACATATACCCCTTCCCCACCCCACTGAGTTCAGTGGGTTGAAGCAAGCATCAAAGGCAGAGTCAAGGTAAAAGCAGGTACAAGTGCAGTTCTAAGCCTGAGGGCCCTTGCTAGGCAGCCAAAGGACAAGTCTTTTGTACTATAAACATATGATTGGTTCCTGTGTGTGCTTTACTGAAAACATTTGACTTTGATCTTAGCCAGAAGGCCCAGGGACTCGTTTTTAAAGTTTTCCCTGGGAGCACCCATCACCCCCACCTGCTTCCTGTCCATGTTATGGTGACCCGGATGGCTCCTACTGTGTCATGAGGCTCAGAAAACAGGAGACCTGGGTCCGTTGATGGTGATGACTGCAGAAGTGCTCCAAACGGGGCTTTATAGATTTGAAGTGCTTTTCCATCCGTTTCTTAGCCAGTCCTCACAACAAGCCCCTAGGAGGTGATAAGATGATTTCCGTGAGCTGCTGAGAGAACGGAGGCTCAGCGAGGTTGTCCATGTCCCCACACTGGCTACTGGGAGAGGTAGCCCTGTCCTTAGATGTCAGAGCTGCTGTCGTCTCTGCCTTGCCAAGTTAGTTCCTGGCGATGGCCTTGACCTTCCAGTAATGGAGCCGGAGCAGAGTTTGTGGTCAGAAATTCAGCTCTAAAAAGAGACGGGCCGCGTCCCTGCTCAGGAGCTCTTAGATTCTAAACTTCTGACCTTGCACAGTAAGTACACTGTCTGTTTCTTCCGACCACACAGAGATGCTGCTCCAGAGAGTGTGGGGGATGTCCTGAGAGAGGGAGTGGCGGCGAACAATGCTCAGTGTGTCCTGAACTGGGCTATAAGGCGTGCCCTAAGTGCCGGCTTCCACACTGTCTACCTTCAAAGTAAAGCAACAGTCATGTTACCAGCAAAATGAGTTTTTTGCAGGAATAGCAGAGGAATTGCAATTTGGGACAGGCAAGCTATGGCAACCATAGGCTTTTATGGAGATCAAAGGAGAGGAACATTACATCATACAGAAAGGAGGAAGCTGGGAGGGGCCACTTGGAATGAAAGTCCACTGGAGGAAAGCAAGAGTTCAGAGGTTTCTCATTGACTCAGTTGTGCTATTTTCTTACTGGCCGAGCTTGTTGCTGGGCAAGGAGAAAATCTTCCTTCTCCTGCTGTTAAGAAGTAAATTGGGCTTCTCCTGTTGGGAATGCAAGGTCCCTTTCTCCCTGTTGGGGGTCTGAGGATGAGTAGTACGGGTCGAGAGCGACCCCCTCTTCTGCCTCCCGACTCCATTTTAAATGAGGTTTCCTTTACTCAGTTTCACACCAAGAATTCCCTGTGTTACATAGGATCAGATCCTTGCCCTGGAAGTTCATAGTGTACTAGAAGAAACACAGATGTACCCAAACAGCTACAAAAAGTGTATGCAATACTCCAGCGTTTGTCAGTCATTCATTCAGCAAACATTAGCGGAACATCCTCTCTGTGCCAAGCACTGTCCTAATGGAGCCAGAAGCACAACAGACAAATACCATGAAGCTTACACTGTGGCAGAGGAGATACACCATAGCAAGTTAATAAACAAGTAGCATGTCAGATGCTGAGGAGTACTGTGGAGAAACATCAGGAAAGGGGTTGGGAGTGTTGGAGGGAATCACAGTTTTAAGTCAGGCAGTCAGGAATGGACAGAAATGTACAATGTAGCACAGAGAAGAAAGGTTACAGCTAGTCAAGAGGAGGGATGGCATTATTGGCTGAAGGAACAGCAAATGTACAGGCATGAAAATGAGAGGCTACGGACATGTTTGGGAAATTGCAAGTGAGTCAGGTGCAGGCTACGGGCGTGTTTGGGAAATTGCAAGTGAGTCAGGTGCAGCAAAAGGAAAGGGAAGGAAACTTCAGGACTTGATGCTGGAGAAGTCAGTTGTGGCCCCATGGTGAGGGTCTTGTGTGTCCCCAGGGGCAGGGATGCCAGTGACCATGTGAATGCTGTGGTCCCTGCAGAGCTCACCTACCACAGCTGTCTTCCTGAGCTAGTGGCCAGTGGCTCCCCACCCCCACCCCTCGCCCTGGGCCAGAGGCCTGGCGTTTATAACCAAGAAACGGTGAAAAACTGGTCCAGTCCTGTCATGAGAAAAACATCAGAAAAATTCCAATAGTGGGACATCCTACAAAATACTTTTCTAGTGAACCCCCAAAATTGTCAAGGTCATCAAAAACCAAGGAAAATCCTAGAAACTACCACCACCAAGAAGAGCCTAGGAATGTGTGATAACTAAATGTAGTGTGGTGGCCTGCATGGGATCCCGAAACAGAAAATATTAGGTGAAAACTAAGGAACTTCTGAATAAACTATAGACTTTAATTAATAGCAATGTAATAATAGTGGTTTATTGATTGTAACGAAAGAACCATACTAATATAAGATTATAAGACATTAATAATGGGGAAACTGGATGCAGGGTATGTGGGAACTCTGTTTGCAATTTTTCTGTAAATCTAAACAGTTTTAAAAATATTTTATTAAAAAAAATAATGTTATAACAAAAATTGAAAAAAAAAAAGCCGAAGTAGGAAAACATTTGTAACCCCCACATTTCATTGGTTTTCCCATCTCTGGAGAAGATGCTTTCTTTTCCAACACAGCTTGTCCCCCCACAAATGTTTTCAGCTTCACCAAGGTAGAAATAAGCCTGTGTGGCTGTGTGGGTGGGCACGTGAGGTGGGAGAAAGTGGGTGGGGATGCTGAGGTTGAGATGTGTCTATGCTAAAGCCTCAGCGCTGGCTTCCTGTCTGAGACCGAAGGAGTTTCCAGGGAGCAAAGCATGTGGCAGTTCATTAACAGCCCTGCTGTTCCACACCTGGTGGTCCTTTCAGGTTCTGTGGGGGCTGTTGGTCCGGGACACTTGGGTCAGTCAATAAAAGGCCACTTGTGACAAGGGCCTGAGCGGAAGCAGAAAGTAAATGCATCACGGATCCCAGAATCTCCTGCTCTGACTGTGGGAAGCTGACCTCTGCTCAGAAGCTTGCCCACCATGCGAGGGGCTGGGGCCATGGAGAGCTTGCAAGCCATTGTCCCTCAATTTCTGGTGGGCTCTTTTTTTCCCGTGTGTCTTTCTTGGTCCCAGCCGGTGTCTGTCTGTTTATAGATACGTTTTCACATCCAAATTCTTCCTTAGTAACGGAGGATGCTCTGTCTCTCAGCAGCCCCTAAAGTATTCTGTTTTATTCCCATTTCCATCCTCTCTCAATAAAGGATGGCTTCCCTACCCCTCTGAGTTTGGTAGGATGGATGCTAGCCCTTTCTAGTAGGTATCCACACAGACAACACCCAAACCATCTATATCACATTAAGACTCAGCTGTCTCACTGAATTTGCTGACAGATGTCTTTGTTGGCCTGTCCCAGTTTCATTAAACTCCTGGCTTCCCTACAGAGACTTAGGATGCCCTAATCTGCCAAAGGATTCTGAAGTTTCACAACGGAGCTCCTTGGCATCTATAGCATCAATGATCGGCCTTCCCCACCTTAGTTTACCAACTGACACAAGAAGTCACATTTGAAGTTGGCTAGACTCCTGGTGAAGGGGTGGGGGGAGCATTTACCTGACTGTGTATTCCTATGCTCCTCCTTCCGTGGCTACTTCCCCAACCTCACAGGGGCCCCACCTATCACTTCTCACCTCTGGGGTTTGATTGCACTGGTCAGGTCTGCACTGGCTCCCTATCCTGGCCCGAGCACGGTGCGGCTTTGTGCATCCATTGTATCAGGGGCTGCAGAGTGGGACTTCCACCTGCTGATTCTCTCTCAGCACCTCTACTGGTCAGAGTTTCAGCAGGAAAAACAGAAACTACTCTAGGTTTTTCAACGGGGGGAATTTAATACAGGAATTGGTCACATAGTTGAAACAACCGAGAAGCTCAACAGTACATGTTGAGACAACCCAGTGATCAACAACGGGAAACTACTATCACCCCTAGACCAAAGGGACAATGAAAGAAGGTGATGTTTCTAGTCCCCAGGAGCTGGAACCATTCTATAGGGTACCTGTCAGGACCTGAAGCAACAGAGTTTATGTGGCTGCTGCTAGGGGATGCTAAGACAAGCGAGAGAGAGAGAGAGAGAGAGAGAGAGAGAGAGAGAGGGAGAGAGAGAGAGATTGGCCTGAGAGATCGGCCCTAGCTCCTCCCTTCTCCTCACCTCTGATCTTCTGCCCCAGTCTTCCATTTGCCAAACCCACCTGCCCAGAAGCTGGTAAGCGAGGGAGTCTGGGCATTGCAGTTCCTTGTGAGATGGAGCAGAGTGGGAAGCGTGGGGAACGGGCCTGTGTGCAAACTGGCCTACCAGGCATTCAGCCCTCTCGTCCCACCACCCTCTGTTCAAGGCTGAGTTGGCCCCCACCCATTCCAGAAAACTGCTGCTCTTTTCTAATTTTTCTGATCGAAGATAGCCGGCAGCCTGATTAGGCGGCCTATTCTATGATCTTCTGGATTGAACAAATAAGGGAAAATCAGGATCCTCCTTTACTTTGGGGAGGGGGCAGTAAACTGTAGTATCTGTAGTCATCAAATCTTGTGCATGTAGGTAATTGCTGTCCCTAGCCCTTTGGAGGAGAGTAGCAACTATCTTGTTTTATAGGATCTTCAAGGTAGAATGGTGCTTTCTGTTCATTCTTGGAATAGCGGCAGCCCCAGGATCGCACCTACACCTTGAATGATTATCTTCTACAAGACCAAACCCATAACCCACACCCTACTATCTGGCCATATTCGTCCCTGAGGGCCTGGGTTCAGTAGTTATTCTAGAAGGCTGGGGAGTTGCTTCTGGGAACCTCCAGCTGTTGTCTGAGATGGTTAGTTGTCTGCAGCCTGCCTGCCGTCCCTCAGATTGCCCTCTCTTCCTCTGCGAGTTTGGAGCCCTTGTTGCTGGCGTGGGAGCTCAGACAGAGGAGAATGTGGACAGGAAAAGTCCGAGGGCAGAGCAGAAGAAACAAAGGCCCCTAAGTTTGTGCAGCCAAGAAAATAATAACATGAAACGAGATGAGGGATTTGGGCTGGACTTGTTTTGTTTTGGAGCATTTCAGGGGGCCAGGCATGCAGTTGTGTTTGGATTGGGAAGAAAGGCGTAACTGTGCAGAAGAAAATCCTTTTCAGATTTTACTCTAGCTGTTACTGGATTAAACAAAAGCCAAGAGGCTTAAAGTGTGTGAATGTATGAAGGTTGCTACACCCCAGACAGGAGGGACCCTGTCTCCTCCCAGGACATGTGTGGACAGCATTTGGAAGCAGTGGGCTTCCTTGTCCATCAGTCTCCTAGCTGGTAAATTTGACATCAGGTGGAGCCACTCACGTTATTTTCCTTTTCTTTGCCCTAACAGTAATTACTAAATAGGAATACCGGTGTTCGTACTCTTGGTTCAAAGTGACAGAAACCTCAGAATTAACTAATTCAAAACAGAGGGATTTTGACTACTGCCTCATGGAGTCCAAGGACTTGAACTTTCCAACCAGAGAAAATGCAGAGACGTGTAGAATTGGGGTCGGGGTTTTCATTCTGTCCTGCTTAAGTTCTCTTTTTGGCTGCTCTGGTCTGCTTCTCTTGTGAGCTTCCTTCTCTCTCGCCGAAGACCAGCTTTCCCTCTGTATTAGTCTCTAGGGCTGCCGTAACAAAGTAGCTCAAACTGAAAGGCTTAAACAACAGAAATGTATTGTCTCCCATTCTGGAAGCTCCAAGTCCAGATCAAGGTGTGGGCAGGGCTGTGCTCCCTGCATGTTTCCCTCTGAAGGGTGGGGTCTATCCCAGGCCACTGTCCCGGCTTCTGGTAATTCCTTGCCATGAGGTGGTCCCTCTGTGTCTGTCTGTCCAAATTTCCCCCCTTTTAATAAGGATACCAGTTGTATGGGGTTCAGGCCCACCCCAAGGACCTCATTTTAACTCAGTTACCTCTGTAATGACCTTATCTCCAGATAAGATCCCATTCTGAGGTATTAGGGGTTTAGACTCCAGCATATCCTTTTTTGGAGGACACAGTGCAACCCGTAACACCTACTTGGCCACCAATAACTCTCAAGTTTTTCCATCTTACAATCTTCAGTACTAGAGACAAGATTCTTTTTCAATACCCAGGGAAGAATTCTAACCGGTCTGTCTTTGATCAGGTTCTGCCCTCCCCAAGGGCAGCTGGGGCACCCAGAACTATGATTGACCCAGCTTCATTAAGGTTCCCAGTCTTGAGCCAATCCATTATGACCAGGGAGTCCATTTGAATATGACACTTCTCATAGGACCCCTGTATCTGCAGATCAGCTAATTGATGCTGGGTACAAATCACCCAAATCATAGTGGTATATAACAAAGGACTCGCTCATACTCCACATCCACTGGGGACTAGAGGAGTGGTGGGAGGGTGGAGGGGTTTCTTGTAGTCCCCCTGGGACCTAAGCCAACAGGCCATCCCCCGTGTCAGGCATGCGGCCAGAGTGAAAGGAAGCTCCGGAGGGTCCTTAACTGGCAATAAAGTCTTCTGCCTGGAAGGAGTGCACTTCCGCTCGCCACCCACTGGCCGCAGTTGGTGATGTGGCCCTCTCGGGGTGTGCGATCCCACCTGTGCCTGCAAGGCAGCGAGCCAGAGAGGTTGCCAGGCAGTACTGATGGTCTGAGGTGAGAGTGGCCAGGCTGGATGGTGAAGAGGACTGCCTGCTCTGAGGCAGGGTTTGGATTTTGTCCCAAAGACGGGGGCACCAACAAGGCTTTGAAGGCAGGAGCAGCAGGGTCAGACTTGCATTTTGGGAATGGCACTGGTGGCATGGTCATTTGAGGGAAGGAGGGGAGGCGCACTAGACCTGCACAGAGCTCAGGTCACCCCCAGGAGTTCCTGGTGCAATCACCTAGACCCGGTGCCTCTTTGGTGTAGGAGTACAGTTAGTTATGATTGAAACAGCAAGGATGGCTTCAGGAAAATGCTGGCGTCTGCCCTGGGTCCTGAAGGAAGAGGAGCCGGCGGACGTAGAAGGAGGAGGGGAGGCTTTGCAGGCTGTCAACAAAGCTGGGAGAGCTGGTAGCACTCCAGTGGTTGAGAGCAAGTATGTGTGTTTATCCTGCACATTCAAATCCCAGAATTTTTTTAAAAATTTATTTATTTATTAGAGAGAGAATGTGCACACAAGTGGGGGGTAGGGGGAGAGGGAGAAGCAGGGAGCCCGACATGGGGCTCGATCCCAGCACCCTGGGATCATGACCTGAGCCAAAGGCAGACACTGAACCGACTGAGCCCCATAGGCGCCCCAAAATCCCCGAATTTTTGATGATGGGCTTGAAGGGTGCACATTGCTTAAGTAAAAGCAAGTTTGAGAAAATTGAGAAAACACCCCACTGATACAGATTCCATCAGGTTGCTTTTTAGCACTTGTGGCTGTTTGAGAATGGTTTATTCCCCGCATGCTGTCGCTTTATGCCACACGTGAGCTCTTGTGCGTCCCGTAAGCACACGATCTTTCCCTGGTGGGAGTTCCCGTATCTGCAGTCTCACTCCCAGGCAGCTGTGCCTGAAACACACCCCTCTCCAGTCCACCGTCTCTCTGACAAACTTCCCTGCAATAGCCTGGATCTTCAATCCTTTCAAAGACAAATCTCCACGTGCTGCAGATTTGGGGCAGCTCACCTGTGAAGGATCCATGAGCCGTCACTTGCCAAGGCTAGCATTGAGAAACCCCTGTGAGGACACAGAGGAAGCACCCCAAGAGAGAACCCCGAGTGGAAATCTGCCACTTGCCCGCAAAGTGGCAAACGAGCCCCTCCAGCTTCCCTGTGACACCAACGAATCCTCACCACGAGTCTGGGGCTGGCTCGCTGGCCCCACCGAGGACCTATACCAAAAGTGTTTCAGGCCTTCATGAATGAGGATGACCAGTTAAAAATTCATGAGACAATTACATAAAACCATCTGCTGCCTTTATTTCCCCCTGTGTGCATTAAAAACATACAGCTGCTCAACATGAAACATTGCATTGCCCTGCGGGGCTAGTCCTGCACGTGGCAGGTGGAGGGGGTGTGGGTTGGTAGGGGAAGTGAAGGGAACATGCCCACCCAGGGAGCTCCACCTGGCTCTGACTGTCTCGAGTACGACGGTTCAGATCTTTCTACCCTCTTGACATGCTCTCTGAAGGAGGTGTTGTTCTGTGTATGCAGTTGATCCTGTTTTGGGTTTGTGTCTGTGTGTGTGTGTGTGTTTTTCTTTTTAATCTGAAAATTGGTCTTTGAGTCCGCAAGCAGCAGCTGCAGCTGCCATAATTAAAATGAAATAACCTCCTTCCTTTAGTCCTTAGGGAGAAAACCTTAAAAAAAAAAAGTCCATATCCTAAATGGACTCTGGAATGTGGTGAATGTCCTCATCTCTCCCTCTTTACTTGCAACGAGTTTCCTGGCTTTGCTTTTCTCTGGAATTGGGGGAAAGAAGGAAATGAACTGTTACTGAGCTTTTACCTTGGCCCCACGCCCTCTGCAGGGCTGTCCCAACTGCACAAGTCAGCGTTTGAATCCAGTTTGATACTTCATTTCTTTTCCCGCTGCCAGGCACCCTCCAGTATCCTGTTAGATAGACCTGGTCCGATTCTGTCCAGAGACCTGGGAGGCTTGGTATTATTAAGATGTTATTGAAAATGTTGGCGCATATAATTGGCTTAGATTAGAAACCAAAGTTCTTTGCAGGGTAACAAGGTGAAGTAGTCTGTGCAAATGATTGCATGATAATGAGATGGTTTTCAGAGGATCGGATGTGCTCTTGAAGGTGTTGCTTAAAAGTCACTCTTCAAACCAGGCTGGGAAAATAAAATCCCACAGGAGCTGAAGCCTCTGTGGTTTGTTTGGATCTTAGAACAAGGTAACTAAGGGAGAAAGGGATAACTGTGTGCTAGGAATTGAAGATGCAGTGGTCACTGGCTTCAAGGAGGTCCAGGCCAGGGGGAGGGAAAGACATGCAGACCAATAATTAGAAGACGTTGGTAATAAGCACTAGGTCAGAGATACATACAACTTGCTGTAGTTTCAGCTTTTTTTTCCCTCCAAAAGTCCATTTCTTCAACTGGGACTTTGTGAGGAAGAGAGCCACCTCACAGGGAGAGCAATGCCTAGAATGTTGAACATGAAAAAAGAGGAGAAGAAATTATTTTATGTTCTTATGTCAATGCCAGGGGTCTGCCATTTAGCCTAATCCCTTATAATCATCCCCATTTAATATTGAGGAAATGTAAGGAGCTCAGTGGTTTGCCCCAGGCTGCAGAGCCGGTAATTGGGTGCGGTGTAATCCAGAGCCCCTCTGTTTGCTTCTAAAGCCCCTGCTCTTCCTGTCACATGAGGCTTCCTCTAAAAAAATGTGCATTCCTGATTGTCAGGTATATACAGCCCATCATGACCTGTAGTTAGAATGAGGAAATCTTTTTTTTCCCCCCGTAGAAAAAAAACCCAAGTTTTAATAGCAGGCATCTTTTTTTTTTTTTTTTTAAGATTGTATTTATTTATTTGAGAGAGAGAAAGAGAGCACAATCAGGGGGAAGGTCAGAGAGAGAAGCAGACTCTCTGCCAAGCAGGGAGCCTGACGCAGCCTGGATCCCAGGACCCTGGGATCATGACCTGAGCTGAAGGCAGACGCTTCACCGATGGAGCCCCCCCGGGCTCCCCAAATAGCAGGCGTCCTGATAGGATGATCCATGGTCTTCACCAGGCTGCAGATGGGACTACCCAGTTCAGGTGGATTGAGTCCTCTGGGCAATCCTCCCAAACCGTTGAGTCGGCCCAGAGTGTAGAAACGCTTGGTCCCTCATGGACATCGTACGTGGCCCGAGCAGAGTCCTGGGTATCCAGAAGATGCCCCCCCTGACCCCGGGCTCCTGGGTCAGCTGCTCCTGCTACCATGGCTTAGCGAAGAAGTGAAGGACAAAAGCAACACTCCCCTCTAAGGAAAGAGGATGGTCTCCTGCTACGTGTGAAATCTTCTGCAGGAGACTGCAGTCTATGGTGATTGGGACCCAACTCAACGCACTGTCTTATCTTGTTGATTTGTGGCCACTTTGGGGAAAACGAACAGAAGCAAAGGTGCTCTGTGCTTCATCCCACCCAGGCCTCTTAAAGGCAGTCCAGGAAACAATCACATTCCGCCCACCTAGGTAGGCAGGAAGGTGCTCTGGAAGCAGAAGGTGTACTGAGAGTATCAGGGTGTAGGGTTTCACATGCTGGGTCACAGCACGCTTTATGGTTCACCTGGAAAGAAAAAGAACAGGGTTTAGATTTTGTTTCTACCGCTTCCTAGCTGGGGGATTAGAGGCAAGCAGCTTAAATTCCCTAAAGTCTCCTTTTCTTGCCTGCAAGTCTGGAAGGATAATGCTTGCCTAACGCAGTTGTTTAGAGTTTCCATGAGATCAGATACCAGCCAGTCCCTAACACTCTGCCCATTGCTTGGCACGGAGTGAGGAACTTCCTCTTCTCTTCCAGCTCATCCTGTGCCAGCCTTGTCGAATTCATCTTCTTATAGCAGATCTCCAGTCATGTCACATCTCTGTTCAGCAGGCCTTGGTGGCTCCTAATTACTCATTGAATAACAGCCATCTTCTCTGGCTCGGTTTTCAGGGCCCTGTTTTTTGGAACCTACCTCCCCGGTCAGGTGCATCGTCCTCCCTTCCCTTCCACACAGCCCACATCCTGGTAAGCTGAGCTACACGCTTTGCGTGCTTTCCGCTGTGGTGCTTTGCTCCCTTGGACAGAGTACCTGCCCACCTAACACAGACTCTGGCGCCAGGCTGAGCTGAAACGGACAGTTGTCCAGTAAGTGCTCCCTGATCTGCCAGCCACGCTGGTCTCCTCGCTCCTCTGTCCCCTCCCTGGCTTTCATCTGTATCTGTCTTGCAAGACGGCCAGGCCTTCTCGTTCCTTGCTGGGCTGGGAGCTTCCTGAGGGCAAGATCTGCTTCCGAGTCACCAGTAGGTCCTGTATGACACCTCACCCTCACTACATGAACAAGTGAGTGAGTGAGCGAGGGAAGGAATGAATGAAGGCTCCAATCCCTTCCCAGCTGGGTTTCCCCTCCATCAAATGCTAGTTACATAAGCACCTCTGAGACGGTTCAGTCCACCCATGAGCCTTTTCCTTTCACTCATTGTGGCCCTTGTTGGAGTTACTTCGGAAAAGAGGGAATTCAGGGATATGAATTGAAGAGGAAATAAACAGAAGAAACGGAGTTGAGGTTTTCCCTAAAGCCCTGGCAAAGAGGAAGGTGGAAGGGAAGCTAAACTAGGTCTGCGGCCTCCCTAAAAGGGGGAGGGACCCCAAGGCCCAGGCCAGGCTCCAGAGCACAAGCTGTGGCCCGAAGCTATGGGGGCAGAGTGGGATTTTAAAACCAAAGAGAGGGGTTTGAGGGAGACCCTGGGTATTTTGTCTGAGTCACTGCCTAGGGCCAGGACCCCGGCAAAACCCTCCCGGCAAAGCCAAGAGCTCTGAGTCCTAAAATCCAGCAGGTTCTGGGCCTGCAGGGAGAGGTCCACACACAGGAGAAAGTGCCCATTGTTAGAGCAAAACAACCTCCTGCGGCTCTCTGAGACTTTGGTGCAGAAGCTTACAAGGAACAAGGCGTGGTAAATCGAAATTAAGGGCATGAGAGCCATGACTGCTCATTCAAGATGCCTCAGATGATAGTCCTGTGCTCTGTAGCGTGCTGCCTATTGCTTATTACAGTGACTGTAGTGAGATTTTTAAAGGCTTTTCTTGGTGTGCCTCTAGACTGCGTCAATTCTGTTTCTGCCCGGCAGGTCTTCTGTTCTGGGGTGTTCAGGAGCCTGACCCCTGAGGGCGCGGAAGGGACAGTCTGCACTGGGGCCTGGTCAGTGTTCTTGCCTGTTACAGTTCCTTTTTGATCAGAATAACAATTTACAATAAAGAAACATGAAATTCAGATGAAGCTAGCACAGTGTCACACTTCAGAAAATTGTATTTTTAGTAGAGATGACCACTAATTCCTCACCTTATAATGGACAATCCTGTCTTCTTAGCTAGGGCCCTACCTATATTTGGCAAATAGGTATTCAGGGATTTTCTAAAAAATAATTTTTACCTCAGATGCCTAAATGCATCCTTCATGCCTTCTTCAGCCTAGTGCGTCTTCTGTATAAAAAGGCATTTTGTGGTGTTTTCAGTGGCTGTGCAGGAGAAAGTAAACAAATCTTACGTCTGTGAGGGCCTGTGTTCAAATTTCATTCCCCCTCAGCAACGACCTGAGGCAGATGACTTAGAACTTAGAGCTTCCCCTTACTTTTCTTCTGAGTAGGGTGGCATTTCTTTTCCTCATTTCATCAGCCCTTATTGTGTGCAGGTATCTCCTTAGGCACTGAGATCGCGGATGAATCAAATTCACCATCGTAGAATTCTAGGGGCAGAGAGGACCTCACCAGTCACCAGGTTCAGAGTTTCCCTGTTTCACACGAGGAAACCTAGGCTCAAAGAGAGGATATTTGCTAGAGGTTCCAGTGTGACACACAGATGTGCCAGAGCAGAACTCTTGTATGTGAGGAACTCGGCGCAGGTGACTCCCAACACAAGCCCATGTGGTATATCCCAGGGAAGGTCGCCATTTTATAGGGCAGGCCACTAAGGTTCAAGGAGGTTCGGTGACGCATTTATTTGCCTGGTGAACCAATGATAGAACTGCTGAGGGGGGCCAGGGCCTCGTGCCCATCCCCCATCCCCCACCCCCACCACAGCACCCATTTGGTCCGTCTTCATAAAACGATTCAGTTCACCTCTGCTACAAGTCCTTGAAGGGCACTAGGGTCATATAGAGGACTGATCAGCAGTCCCTGCCCTTGAGGGATTTGGTCAGACAAGACCATTACTCCCACAGCCCAAGATGAAATGGGGGAATAGAGGAATGTATGCCAGAGCTGTCCAGGAAAGCTGCATAAAGGAATTACATTCCAGTGGGATTCACCCGGTATTTGGGACCCCCCTCGTCCCCCCACCCCACTCCCGCCGCTTCTCTTCCTTGCTGTGGCATCAGGAACAAGCCCCACCCCCCACTGGCATGTGTTTGCAATGGCTGCTGGGGAGAAATCTGTGGGAAAGGGTCCAGGGCATCTTGCCACCTCACTCAGTAGGGTCTGTGTTCTCTGCTTCAACAGAAAGGATCCTGCCTTGTCCTCCAGGATCCGATGGCCCTGGAGAGAGGGCTGCAGGGCCCAGGGACACTGCTGACTCTTCAGAACGTGCTGACATGGAGCCAGGTCAGTCCCCTTGTCTGCTCTGATTTTCTGTGTCATCAACTGCAAACCTGTGGTCTTAATGAGAAATGCCATCTTGGAATCTGAAACCATGCATGCTTTTTGGTGGAAGGCTTTGGCCACTACGCAGCATGGGGAGTAACAGGAGGTCAGGCCAGAGTGGGAGGTATCCTTGTTGGGGAGCAGACACAGTAGGCGGCACGGTGGGTGCTGGAAGCCCAGGCAGCAGCCAGCACAGTTGGAGGGCAGGGCAGGCAAGGCCTAGGCATCCAGGTGGGAGGTACTGTGGGCGCTAGCAGCCGGGTAGCACCGTGCAGGTCCGGGACCATGGCGGGGGTGCGGGGGGAACAGGGGCAGCGGTGGCCATCAGAATCATTCCAGAATCCAGGAGACCAGGGGCAGGGTCCAGAGTCGGATGGTTCCCTGTTGAGCTGAGCTGGAGTGAGATCAGAGACATAGTTGAGAGTGTGGTAGGAGGAGCTGAATGGGTGGCTGCCAGGACAGGGGGGCTGGGGGCTGGGCCAGCCCGCCAGAACGGCCCTTCTGAAGCTTTTCTTCATGTTGCTATGCAGAAGAACAATGACAGAAACAGTACAGAACACCTGGGTTGCATCAGGAAAATGGAAGGATGTTTCAGGCTAGAGAAGGTAGCATCATAATGGAGGCTAGGTCATGATGAAGAAGGCTGAAGAGGCAGAGGAGCCGGGACTCGGGACCCAGGACCCCAGGAAAGAGCCCTGCAGTGAAAACCTCCTGTGAACCAAGCACTTTTTCTTACCTGCCAAGCAATCTTGCCAGGTAGACGTCTGAGTGTCTCTAGGCTCGGTTATGCTCCAGTAATAAGGTAACTCCAGAATCTCAGTGGCTCGACAGAGCAAAAGTGTATTTCTTGTTCATGTTCCATGTCCAACCGAGGGAGGTAGAGGACTCTGCCCTACCGAGCGACTCAGGCCAGGTTGATGAAAACTCTGCTGGCTTGTAGGGATACCTCCTGGAACATTCAACCACCTTGGTCTCTGCAGTCAAGGCCGAGAACCGGAAGGCAGAGCGCTGGCCCTTAAATGCTTTGGTCCAGAAGTCACCTGCAGCCCGCAGGCCCAAACTAGCCACGTGGTCCTGCCTAACTTCTAGGGCTCTGGGAAACGTGGGGGAAATCAGGTTATTTGACGAGAGTAACTGTCTCTGCCACAGGAGGTATTATTTGTGTCTAACAAGCAAGAAAATCGAGGTGCAGAGAAATTAACTGTGTTGTCTGAGGTCTTCCAGCTAAAAAAGTGCTAAAGCCTAGATCTTACATAACCTCTGATTCAGTCATTTATTTGGCAATTCGACAAAGGCGTACTGAACACTAACAATAAGCCTAGCACCACGCAAGGCTGTGGGCATAGCGCAGGGGATGAAAGCAGAGGTAGCTCCTGCGCTCAGCCTGAAAAATGTGGAAGTACAAACCGGGAGGAGCACTCAGCCGTACCGACACAGCTGTCTGAGGAGAGCTGTTAAGATTATTAGCTTTTCATGTAGAAGGACGAGTAAAAACGGGGTCATGTCTATTGAGGCCTTGTGCCAAGTACTTGATTTGTGCATCTCATTGAACTCAGGGAGCCCCATGAGGTAGTCCTTATCATCCCATTTTTAAGATAAGAAACCTGAGGTCCACTCATTGAAGTAAGATAACTAAGCTAAAGGTGAACGCGTTGCCCCCAACCTTGCTTGCTTGTAATGCATGAACAGTGGAAGAAGAAATTGAACCTTGCCACCCCCACGCCACTGAAACCCAGGGAAAATGCTCTCCCCTTCCTCCTCTAAACTCTCCATCCCGGCCTTTCTCCCCCTGGCTCCCCCAGCGTCCTGCTGGTGTCACATGTGAACACAGCTCTCAGCAACAACAGAGGAGGCCTCATGGAGGCCAGACGCTGGGTCGGTCACTCATCCCAAGTTGGTGCCGCCTGTAGAACTGGGCCCACAGCAAGGCTTGTTGAACTCGAGGAGGGAGGGAAGCAGTCACAGAAATGAAGGTAGTGGGATCTGAGTCTGGCAGGATGGGGTCAAATCTGAGCCTTGGCACAGGCAGATCCTTCTGTCTAGAATGTTCTCCTTTCTCTCGCTGGCCTTATCTCCCCTCATCCCTCCCGTTGTACACTGTGTTATATGTACACTGACTCCATCACTTCTCTGCCCTCCTCAGCTTGTGTGACCACCTCCTCTGTCCCCACACTGGTCCAAGCCATGGTCTCGTACCTGGATTATTGCAGTGGGCTCCTCATGGGGCTCCACTTCCATCCTTCTCTCCAGGACTCTGGCACCGGTCAGATCAGAATCACTTCTCTGCTCAAAACCTGCTGTGTGCCCCCATCTTTGGCAGAGGAAAAGCCAAAGGCCTCACAGTGACCCACTAGGACCTAAATGAGCCAACCCATCTCCTGTCCCACCTCATCGCCCCCGTGCACCCCTCACCCACGCCGTTGGCCTCTTCACTGTTCCTTGAACCATAAACGCACTCCCACCTCAAGGTGGGGCATAGATGCCTTTTTTCCAGTCTTGGGAAAGATCTTCAGGCAGAGGGACAGCATTGAACAGACCTCCACATTGCATCCGAGGGAGCAGAGCACACATAGGCTGAGAGGTGCCCAACGAAGTGTTGGGGGCTCGGGGACCCCCCCAACTCCGTGCAAGGAGCCACCCTCCCAGTCCAGGCCTTCCTGTGCCCTGTTCCATTGGCTCTTGTCCATGTGACACTTCTCTCCACCTGCTGCATCATCTGTTACTCTGTAAGCTTGTCTGTGGGCTGTCTTCCCCCGTTGGAACATAAGCTCCACAAGGGCAGGGATTTACTTTGTGCTGTTCCTGAGTGTTCTTACTCCTGGAACAGGCGCTCAGTAAGCACATAGCGAATGAGTGAATGAATAAACAAATACTTTCCACAACACATTCCATATCGGTATTTGCTTCCACGCCATTGTCACCCTCCTGCCTTTATGTATGTTATTCCGAACTCTTCCTGGAATGGCCCCACTGCCCTTCTCCCCGCAGCTAACCTCTCGCTCTTTCTCAGGTGGGCCCAGTTTCTGTAGCAGCACACAGCCCCAGCATTATCTCGCCATCCCCCTGAGCATGGAGCTGTCAAGGGCAAGCGCAGCTCCTCGTCCTTGAGCCCCTCCCCCCTACGCCCGGGGCACAGCTAGAGTCCTGCTATCGTTTGCTGGCTTGAGCCAAGTGGACCAGAGCACCATGTAGAATTGCAGCCCTGGGGCTACCGCTCTCCTCTCCTGCATGTCACCTCACCCACAATCAGGAGGCAGGGAGCCCTCGCTGCCAATTCAGTCACCTCCTGCTTAACGCCCGCCTCAGAGATCAGGAAGATGAGGCAAATGGGACACTAACGAAATGCAGAGAGAAAACTAAATCCGGAGGTGTTGCAAACATCGAGGAGGAGGGAGACTGATTTAAAAGGATCTCTCCAGGGTGGGAGGGGGAGTGCAGTGTGGGACTGCAGAGCCCCGGAGTTAGTGTCCCCATGTCCCACCTCTGACACCTGCACGTGGGGTGGCCTGCATGATCCCTGTAGCTCCAGGGGCTTCACCTTTCTGACTGTAAATTAGGAGCCTTTTACTTGATTGATTTGTTCATTCCCACCTTCCCACCAACTTGCCAAAAAAGATTTGAGTGGGTTAACAATCTTAACTTGATTAATTAATGAAGACCAAGAGCAGTTAATGCAAAATTAAGGTAGAAAGTAAGAGAAAAAAGGGAAGGGGAAGGGACACCTGGGTGGCTCAGTTGGTTAAGCGTCTGCTTTTGGCTCAGGTCATGATCCCCGGGGTCCTGGGATCGAGTCCCACATTGGGCTGTCCACTCAATAGTGAAAGTGAATCTGCCTCTCCCTCTCCCCCTGTGATCTCTCTTTCACTGTTATCTCAAATAAATAAATAAAATCTTAAAAAAAAAAAAGGGGGAAGGGGAGAAGAAAAAGATTTCCAGGGCTGCTCAGAGAGGGGGTTCTGGGAAAAGGGTTACAGGTGGGGCGGTGGATGCTGACGACCTTTAGGGTTGGAAGAGCTCTGGTCAAATGGTAGTGATGATGACCAGTGTTTCAGAACATTTCACATCCACTGTCTGATCCTTCAGTTATAGGCATTGTCTGCTGTGTGCCACGGACCGCCACAGGGCATTTTTTTTTTCTCTGTCCCATTGAATGCTCACAGCGCCCTGCTAGATGGTCTTTTAAAGCCCATTTTCGAGATGAGACAACTGAGTCTCAGAGGCACTGGTCATCTCTTCAGCAAATGGTGCTGGGATGATGGCTATCCACACGCAAAAGCGTGAAGTTGGACCTTTCCTCACACTGTATACAAAAATGAACTCAAAATGCTAAAGCTGTAAACCCTTAAAAGAAAACATAGGCATAAATGCTCATGACCTCAGATTAGGCAGGCAGTGGCTAGGCACACACAAAAAGGAGGAAAACAATACGTAAATTGGACATCATCAAAATTAAAAATTTTTGTGCTGCAGAGAACACCATATGGGAAATAAAGATGAGCCCGGAATGGGAGAAAATATTTGCAGTCATAGATCTCACGAGGGATTTTTATTGCAGAATATATAAAGAACTCTTAAACTCAGCGATAAAAAGACAAAGGGCCTAATTCAAAAATGGGCAAAGAGTTTGAATAGGCATTTCTCCAAAGGAAACAACAGAAATGGCCAATAAGCACATCAAAAGATGTTCCACATTTTTAGTCATCAGGGAAATGCCAATCAGAGCCATTGGGTTATTTGTGTGGACCCGGCCTTCCTAACAGCGAAGGCTCCTGACCACATACCTCCCTGAGCTTAGGGAAGGGGTTACTGAGTGAGAGGCAGAGTGAGAGGCCTAGTCTGCCGCTCAGGTTTTCACAGGAAGAGGAAGGAAAGGGAGGAACAGAGAGAAACAGGCAAGACAGAAGGGTCCAGCCAGGGACAGACTGCCTGTGGGCTCTTTTCCCGGTAAGGGGCAGAAATCGCCATCTGACAAGGCTTCCCAGGGCCAGTTATGCCCCTAGCCCTCTTCACAGAACGCCCTAAAGCAGTGGTTCTCAAACTGTCTGGTTTCGGGACCCTGTTTGACTCTTCCAAATTATTAAAGACCCCAAAGAGTTTTTGTTTATGTAGATTATGTCTATCAAAATTTGTCATGCTAGTGATTAGCACTGAAAAAAAAAAGTTAAAATCATTATTTATAGCTTATTTAAAGTAATAATAATAAACCCTTACATTAACATAAATAACACATTTTTTATGAAAATGACTTTTCCACAACAAACAAAAAATGTGTAGAATGGCATTGTTTTACATTTTGGCAAATCTCTTTACTATTTGGCTTAATGGAAGATATAGCTGTTTCTGTATTCAGTCTGGAAAACTCCACTGTATACCGATAAGAGAACAAGGATGAAAAGGGCAGTATTTTAAGTAGTCTTGACCTCACCGACTTCCCGAAAGGGTCTCAGGGACCTGCGAGGATCCCTGAGCCACACTTTGAAAGCTGAGCACGAAAAGTAAGGTCCTTGTCAGAGTCCAGCAGAGAGTGCAGAACAGGTGTCTGTCAGCCTAGTAAAGACAGGAAGAGAAGTGAGGACAGTCTGAGTGGAGAGGTGACAAGAATCTGCCTGCACTGAGGCCTGGCTGCCCTGGGGAGGCCTCAGGTCTCAGGCCTTTTGCACGTGATATTCTCTTGGCTCAGAACGCCCTCTCCATCTTGGTCTATTGGCGAAATCCTCCTTGTGCTTTAGGATTAACTTTGGACGCACCTGCCTCTGGAAAGCCTTCCTTACCATCCCTAACATCTTCAAGGCTGAGTTAAGCCCTCCTCCACACCCAGCACCGTGATGGGTGCCAGCAGGGTGAGCACTGTAACAGGGGAGTGGCTGGGAGGTTGAGGCCTACTGGTGGAAGCCTTGGGGTCCCAGGCAGAGGAGCTGGGGCCTTTTGCTATTCTTGTTTAAGAAGTCAGAAGCCACTGGAAATTTTTTCACAAGCATCTACTTGATGGTGTACAAATTTATAGGTACAGAGGACAGCGGTCACCAAAGGGCAGAGAAAAGTCATCCGCTACTAATTCTAATTCACTATCAACTAAAGGAATCCCAGCAATCTAGAAGAGAGTGGGGAATGAGGAAGAAGAAGGAAGAAATGAAACTAACAGCTAATTGAGCACTCACTCTGTGCCAGGCATGTGTCATGTTTATGTAATCATTAGAGCAGTTAGGGGCATCTTCCCCATTTTACAGATGAACAAACTGAAGCACCCTCCCTCCTCCCCTCCCTAAGGATCCCTTGCTAGTAAGCGGCAGAACTGGGATTCAGACACAAGTCAGTCTGCTTCTAAAGCTCGTAATTGCTTTGGCCACCACGCCACATGGGCTTGGCACCATGTGTCTGACCTCGAGTGTTTACTGCTACCACCCTGATAGAAATGAGTGCTTCTATCATTGCTTTCCAAATACACTGGTTTGCCCTTAGAAAGTTGAACAAGAACACTGGTTATGCCTCTTTGTTCCACCATGGCAGCTTCCTGGCACATAGCAGATAGTCCAGAATCTCCACTTTTGTATTGCTTTCTTTCCATAGAAGACATGGCCACGGTGGAGATGTTAACCCAGTGGAGATACTCATGAGTTATCAAGCGGTCAGGCTCTGCCCAGAACTGGCCATTCTGGCTAGAGACAGAAACCTGGGAAGTCAAAGGGCTTGGAACAGATACGTTATTCTTCTCAGGATCAGGCTGGAGAAATAATCCTCTGCGGCACACCCTGGTTCTTCAACAAATACTCAGTGTGGCAACCCAGGCTGATGAGGCTGAGTGTACTGTCGCATCTGGTGCCAATTAGGTCAGTTAAGCAAGGATAAAGGAACATTTATTGAACTCTTCCTGTGGGGTAGTCTCTAGGCTAGGCACATTGCATGTTTTTATCCTCATGATGAAAACCTTTATGTTTGGGGCTCAATGAGATAGAAGTATCTCCATTTTCCAGTGCCCAAACTGAGACACAGAAAAGTATCTTGCTCGGGGACATAGATGTCCTAGGACGTGGAGGAGCTGGGTCTGTTTGGGAACATCACACTGTCCTCCCCGTGAAGAGAAAATGTGGAGTCTGGTTCCAGCAGGGTGATTCATGAGGCTCAGTGGCCACCGAAACCCTTGTGCTGGTGTCAGGCTTGTGCTCCCCAGACCATCTGTCCTCCCTGGCTCCTTTTCTCTCCCTGAGTTTGCACTTTCAATTTTTACTCAGAGCACCTGGAATGGCCACCATGCTACCATGCCACTATCATCTTTCAGCACCAAGTATCAGCTTCTTCAAATTCCTGGGCCACTTGAGCTTAGGGAGAATGAGATAGGAGGAGCAGGTGACTTATGAAATCCGAAAGGTGTCACAGATTGAGCTTGAAACCCAAGAGTTCCCTATTTGCCCAAAAGAGGAATTCCTCTAGGCAAGCTCTTCTGGTCCCAGCCTTCGATGCTTCTTTGCGAAGCCGGATGTGGAATTCTGCCCTCCCCGAGGCGACACAGCCACTGCTCCAGAGGTGGCTGTCCTTCTGAAACCCCTTAAATATCTTTGTTTCCCTGTCCCCATCCTCGGGTGGTACTGCTGCTTCTCAGCCCAGGGTATGCAGAATGATCACAGAGCCATTGACCAGCCGCATGCCTGGTTGATTTCCAAATGGGAAGGTCAGTGTCATTATCCTTGGTGGATTCAATGACCAAATCCTCCTCATGGTACGGCTCGCTTCCTGTTGCTAACTGCATCTTCAGCTGCACATCTCAGCGGCCAGTTCAGCCGAAGCAGCAGGTCATGGCCCAGAGGCTCCTCTCTGAGGCTGCGGACCTGCATCGCTGCACTGACTTGACTTACCTGCTGGGAAGTGGATGTCTGCAGACCTCTTCTACCCACCCCCCCGACAGCTTTTGTGAAAGTTCCCTTGGTGGAAAAGAGCAGTAAGTCAACATCTGTGAGTACAGAATCCTTTGCCTCTTTGGATTCTAAGCATGGCAGAAAAGCCGAGTGTGCAGCAAACGCCCCAGTGGTGAGAACGGACATTCTGGAGTACCTATTACATGTCAGCCACTGAGCTCGGCATTTCATGGTCCATTTCCCCCTCACAACTACTGGTGAGGTAAGCATTGTTGTTTCTGATTCACAGAAGGGGCCGTGGAGCCTCAGAGAGGGTCAGGGACTTTCAGTCACACAGCTGGGAGATCGGGGAGCCTGGAGCTGAGTCAAGGTCATCTGCTGCAGGACCCGACTTCCCCCCACTGGGCTGAAACGGTAACAGGAACCACAGCAACGAGAGGTACTGTCCGAGGAGTGCTCGCTACTGTCCGGACTTGTAATAGCTCATGTAATCCGTTTGTGACAACCCAGGGGTGTTAGGTACTCTTATCACCCCCATTTTAGACACGAGGGACCCACGGTACAGAGAAGTGGGCTTTCAGAATGAAAACTTTTCCAAAGGGTATTTGGAAGGTGAGCCCCAGCCATCTGCCAGTTTGCTGCTCTTTCATAAATAGCTCTTGTCTAAAATAAGCACAGGCCTTGTTCATAGAAGGCACTTCATGTTTGGTTATTGATAATTAACTTCACGGTATTCTTAGCCCCCCCCGCCCCCCCCCCCCCCCCCCCCCCCCCCCCCCCCCCCCCCCCCCCCCCCCCCCGCACTGGAATGGCTATTCTGGTCACTGTTGATAGCCTCTGTGGGCCACTGAGCTGCCGCTTGCCATGGGAGACTTCTGATAGGTCAGAGAATCCTGGTCCTGGATCCCAGATGTTAGAGTCCAGAGCAGAGACTCTGGAAACAGACCGGTGGAGACCAAGCATGGCCTAACAGCTCTGGACTCTGGACCAGTTACTTAATGCCTCTCTGCCTCAGTTTCCTAATATGTGAATTGGGTATAATAGGAGCCCATGCCTCAGTGGGTTATCACAAGGATAAAAATCATATAAAACACTGATAGTCAAGGGTAGCACAAAAAAACAGGTGCCCAGTGACTGTGATCGGTCATATTATAGAAGATTGGTTTATAGAGTTGGACTCCTGAGGTGATCTAGGTCTACCCTTTCACTTGCAGGTGAGGAAACTGAGGCCCAGAGACAGGTGGTGATTGGCCCAAGTCACACAGCATTTTCTGATTCCAACGCCCAAGTTTATTCCAAAACTGTAAGCCAGATTTAGAACAACAGTCTGGAAGAGCCCATACATCAGCTTTCCCATTTCTAGAAGTTTTAGTTGGTTATCTTTCAGTCTGCTTTATTTTCCTTGATAGTCTTTTCTTTGTTTATACTTTCACCACTTTGACATATTTCTTTAAATATTGTACACATTTCATTTTCTGCATCTGATTATTTTAGTACCTGTCGCATTCCTAGGTCTGATTGATTTGTTCATTGTTTCTGCTCTCTCTTGCTCATGGTGGCTTGTTTTCTTACATGCTCTGTGATTTTTTTAAATTGTGCATTTATGATTGCTAAAACTTTGTGCGATTCCTTTGAGGCCTGAGTTGAAAATTCGTTCCTCCAGAAAGGGTTTGCATTTGCTTCTGCCAGGCACCTGGAGGAACCACCAACTTGGGGTTGCTTTAAACACTCAACTCGGATTGGGTTTTTTTTGGTTTTTTTTTTTTTTCTTCCGGCCACAAAGTAATACATAGTCAGGTTCCAGACCCACATGAGGGCCATTTTGTGATTGGAAATTCTCAGCCTTTTAAAAATTTTCCATCCCCTCTGCCCAGGCCTAGGGTCAAGTTTCCTTACTACCTCCACCTGCAAGGTGGGATTTTGTGTTTTTCTGATTCACCCTTTCCCCAAAGGGTAAATGTCTCCTTTCTGAGTCTTAGCCATAAGTGAGAGTCTCCGTTTCCCTTCCACCTTCTGAAGGACTGTGCCTTTGCTTCTTTCCTTGGCTCTTTAAGACCAAAGGCCCCAGGTCACTGAGGAGCAGCAGGTGCCCCCAGGCCCATCACCCACTCAGTGTTTGGGAACCTCTATGAATTCGTGCTGTCTCATGGTTATTTGACCTCTGAGGATTTCCTTCTCTTTCCTGACTGCTCAGCTCTGTATTTAAAAATAAATGTGTTTGTTTAATCTGGCATTTTTCCATACACTGTGTTAGGGTGAGTCGTCAGTCCTACTGTTGGAAATACAAGTGTGAAGTGGCCACCCCTGTCTTTCATTGGTGAGAGCATGGACTTCATCAGTTAGGGTCTCCCTGATTATTACTGGTTGATAGTTTATCAAATTTTTTCTCCAAGGTCCACAATGTGTGCCCAGAGAGCCAGGGGGGAAGTTTGCATACCATAGGCCAAGTCCATCTCTCAAAACATCCCTTCTCCCTGAGATCTCATCCTGTGCTCATCTCAGTACCCACAGGGGCCTTGATCAAGAACACTACTGTAGATGTTGCCCAATGAAAACTCTGGTTTCATGAAGGTGCCCAAAGGGTGCCACGTTCTGAAGACATGCCTGCATGCTGTTGCTTGATCCAGCCATCACTGATGTGCTCTTTGCTAAAGCATTAACCCAGTGCAGCAGAGGCAGCACAAGCGATTTTAAATTCATTTGCCCATGAGTTCATCCACTCCACATTCACTGAGCACCTACCACATGCTGTGCCCCTGTTAGGCTCTGGGATACAGAGATGGATAAGGTAGAATGGGGCTTAACCCAAACTCAGGTGGGCAGGCTTCCCATAGGAAGTGGCGAGTGAATCTAAAGTATGAGTAAGAGATAGCAAATCTAGAAGCGGAAAGGCCATGTCCCTCACAAGAAAACATGACATGCTCCCCTTGAGAATAAATGATCCAGCTAATTTTCCTTTCCT
Source organism: Zalophus californianus (assembly GCF_009762305.2). Lineage (NCBI taxonomy): Eukaryota > Metazoa > Chordata > Mammalia > Carnivora > Otariidae > Zalophus > Zalophus californianus. Next base: position 53,238,973 of record NC_045605.1, read on the forward strand.
GTTCTTAGTCTGTGGGTAAGTAAGCCTTGCCCTCTTCCACTCTGGGGACAACACTCTGAGAACCACAGGTGTAATTTATACATTCTCAACAGGGGCACTATCATTCACAAGGGGGTGAAATTGGTTCTTGGAGAGTTGGGAGTGAAAAAATCTTTATTACAAGGGTTTGTGATCCTCCAATGGGCTAGTGTACATACACAGATATATTGTATATCTGCAGTATCAACACTTATAGGAAAGGGAAGGGAATTGGAAAAACAAACGTCTATTTGGCGGGGAGGGAAAAAAAGAGCCTTTTGACAGGGAGCGGGGGACATGGAGAAAGGCTGAAAGCCTCTAATGTAACTGTAAAAACAGGTAGCGTGACAGCCAGATATGCCTGCATCCAAAGCTGCCTCCCTCATCTCACAGCCTGTATAACCTTGGACACAATTAATTTCCCCAAGCCTCAGTTTCCTTACCTGTGAAATCAGATAAGATCTCCTCTCACAAGGCCATTCTGAGGTTTAAGGGAAATGATACATGTCAGTCTCCTGGCACTTAGTAGGTACTCAGTGACTGCTATGAGGGGCGAGTTCCTTGCCCCCACCCAGCCCAGCACACACGTTCAGGAGAGGGCCCAGACTGGATGAGATTTGTTGAACGAGTGGGTTTCCAGACAGCCACTGCTGCAGGCCTTGAGCATCCGCGCGTAGAATTCCATTCTCCGGGACCGTGTGAATGTGCAGGGTCCCAGAAGCTCTTGGAATTATCTGAGAGAGGGATGGGGTGATCCATGTGAGTTATCAAAGACAACATTTTCTGGTGCTTCCTTCAGAGACGCAATTAATATTCAGCCTGTTAGAGTGATTAACGTGAGGGAAGCCGAGACATCCAGGTGGAGTTAAAGCTTATTAGTGATTGTCTTTTAAGGGGAGAGTTTGGGTTTTCCCATGGGCTGTGAGTTAATCTGGGCGCCTCAACCTGGTCTCCTGGTGTCTCAGGCCTCTGAGCCCCCACTTAGGGAAGAAGCTATTGACCCAGGCCCACCCTGAGCAGGGTGTGAATAGAAGGGAGTGACGTCGGGGGAGGAGATAGCAGGGACCTTGGGGGAGGGAGGTTTGGATGGCCCTTCTTTGTCCCCCCCGTGGCTCCATGCTTCCCTCTGTCGCCTCACTGGTGCCCCGAGATGGCCTGTGTAGACGAGAATTCCCTGAATAACACCTGGCACATAACGGGCCCACAACATACATGTGTTGGATGATTCGCTTTGTCCCCACCCCATAATTATAACTAGCATCAGTATTTCATAATGTTACGTGTTTTACTGCATTATCTCCCTTGACCCTTACGGCAGCTCAACTATTCCGTTCCTTGTTCCTTCGTCAGAATCGTCCCCGTTTTATAGATACGGAAGCCAAGGCTAAGAGAAGTTAGGATGTTTTCCCAGATGACTAAAGCGCAGAGCCAGGGGAAGGCCGGGCTCCCAACGCTGGCCTCGCATCTACCACCCTAACTGGATCTCCCTGTGGGCAAGGCCGGCTGCCGGGTCAGTTCTGAGCCCCAGTGCCGGGCTCAAGGGAGGGAGGCCAGAGCCCTCGGGTCCAGCACTGAGTTCTCTGTCTCCCTCCCCGCCCCCCTTTCCAGCACCGCTGCTGCCTCCATGCCCCCCCGGGCCTGTCCCAGTCAGGCTGACCGGCGACAAGCCCCCTCCGTGTCAGTGACACGCAGCCGGCAGCACCCAAGCCTGGGAACCCGGGAGCACCGCCACGCTCCGTAGAACCGGGCAGAGGGGCCTTCTTCCCGACACCAGTTCAGTTTCCCTGCAAGGCCCGCCCTCTGCAGTGGGTTCGTTTTCTCTGCTCAGAATATGTCAGGGCTGGGCCAAGGGAATCCAAACGTGGCCTGGAGAAATGCTCTGCAGCTCCCTCACCCCTGCAGCCTCAGACTGCCCGCCTTACCCTACCCCCCCCCCCCCACCTACCACCAGGGGAAACACACACACACACACACACAAGACACGGAGTCAGCGGGCACTGGGGACCAACTAGGTTAGAAGATAAGAATCTCCCGCTTTATAAAGCACGTTGTGGTTGGCCAGTATTTTCTGGCACCTTGTTGCTGATCTTCACAACAGCCCGTTGCAGGGGTGAGGGTTGTTGCCATCTCAGCTAGGAAGGTGAGGGTTTGCCCCAGGAGGAAGTGCGGGGCTGGAGGGGCTTTGATGTCTGCTTGCCCCGCTCCTCCCAGCCTAGGCCCAGGGAGGAAGGCAGTGTTCTGCAGCTCACACAGGGGGCAAGGGGCAGACCCAAGGCTTGAACCTGGACCCTGCCGACTGCAACAGCTGTGTTCTTCCCCTGTCTTGTGTGGTCACGTCTCAGCGAGGGGAGACCCCGGGCAGCCGCTGGTTCCAGAGCAACGGGTAAAATCTGGGGAGACTTGAGGAGCAGCCAGATTTGGAGGACTGGCCATGAGGCTTTATTGCACTTGTGCCTTTCCTTGGAGGCTGTGGAGCAGGTTCTGATCCAGCCATGCCCAGTAAAAGAAGGAAGAGGCTCAGAAGAAAAGCAATAAAAGCAAGGAGCTGGGCCTTCAGAGATGTTGAGGTGGGAGCCCAGGGTGACCCTAAGATAGCATCCCTAAAACAGAGGTCTGTTTGTGACCCTCTGCACTTAATGATTTTCCGTGGTTCCCTTTGCCCTCCAGAGGAAGCCCACACCTCTCATTGTATCATAGAAGGTCTTGTATGACTTCTTTTCTCAGAAAAGTTTATCGTAAACAGCAAAGGACTCTGGGTTCAAATTCTAACCCTCCTCCTTTGCAAAGTGTATCCCCTGGAGCAACTTTCTTTCTTTTTATTATATTTTTTAAGATTTTATTTATTTGTTTGCCAGAGAGAGAGAAAGAGTGAGCACAAGCAAGGGGAGCTGCAGACAGAGGGAGAAGCAAAGCAGGCTTCCCGCTGAGCAGGGAGCCAGACATGGGGCTCAATCCCTGGAGCAACTTTCTTCACCACCCGGTTCCTCTGTAACTTTGTGTGTAAAACTGACATGACAATAATGTGTCGCTGTTGTTAGGATCAAGTGAGGTAACACAGAAAGCTCTCCGGCACCCACCTGCCCTAGGCCCACCTGCCCTAGGCCCTTGCCTTGCCCTGGCCTCTCTCCCACAGCAGGGGGCCGCGGAGCCCATGCTGGCTTCTGCACCCACATTGCAGTTCTCCAGGCATGAGGGGGCATTTCTGGGTGTTTCCGCTGGGACCTCTTGCAGGAAGGGTGTCTGAGGGCCAGGCCGCCCCAGTAGGTGTGTGTAGCATGAATCTGTCACTGTTCCATGCTCTGCCCAGGACCCGGAAATTCATAATTGGTGCCAGAAAAGGTTAAAGCTACTTGGACAGAGGGATGGGAGGCCCACTGAGGCCGGGGCTGCACCTGGCAGCAGCAGATACTATCAGGGCCTCATTATCCACCCACTGGCAACACCACCCCCCAGCTTGAGCCTCAAGTAAGAACATTCCCCCTCTTTTGTGTTGCCTTCCAACAGAAGATACGCTCTCTTTCCAGTGCCACTTGACTGCACTTCCACCTTCTTCTCAAGGGCCTTCAGGAGATGCCAGATTTCATTCTTTCTACCTTGAGCACTACCTCCTTTTCTTTGTGTTTTCCCCAGTTAGGAGCAGCTCCCCACCTACACGCAGGTTGGGGAAAGGGCTTTGTAGCCAAATGGGTGGCTCCGCTAGAAAATGGCCCCAGGGGCTGAAGGACCTGGACAGGCTTCCTCGCACCCACAAGAGGCTTAGAACCTCAAGGCAAACAGGTGCCCAGGTCCTGCTTCCTGAGGGTGCCTGACCTGCTGGGGGCCCAGAACCTTGGCCTCAGGTGTCACGCTGAGCCGTGCACCCCGGGCTGCACAAGGCTGGCCAACGTTAATGATATCTTTTTCTACATTCCTTCATTTCAATTATGAAATATTCTTTGCATCAAAAAGTAGGGCAAATAGTACAGTGAAAATCCAGATACCTACCACCCAACTGAAGAACTAAGACGTTAAAGTAGGATAATAGCCAAAACCTGGAACTCGTCCAGGTGTCTTTCACGAACCGAAACCATCTGTGGTACACCCATGCCATGGACATTCCTCAGGGATAAAAAGGAATGAACTAATGACACCTGCAACATCTTGGGAATTTGGGTGGGGGTGGGGGGAGCTCAAAGATTACATAATGTCATGGGTCCACTGATAAGACAGTTTCAGAATGAAAAGAAATGTGAAGGTGGAGGTCAAGGTTAGTGGTTGACAGGGTTTAGGGACAAGGCTCAGTCCAAGGGGTTAGAAAGGGGAAGACAAGAGACCCTTGCCGGGAAGGAGTGCTCTCAGTGTCCTGACTGTGACGGTGGATGCACCACCTCTACCAGCCATAAAATTGTGAACTGGACACATGCATACACAAATACATGCAAAATTGGGGAAATCTGAATACAGTTGATGGATTGTATCAGTATCAATATCCTTGTGATAGCATTATTATGCCATTTCAAAAATGTTACCATTGTGGGGACTGGACAAAGTGCATAAGGGATCAAACTTTAATTAAGAGAAAAAAAGATGTTACAAGTGACTTCTAAAAAGAAACATTATAGATACAATTGCATACCCCATTGCCCCCACCCCCACCCCATCTTATTCCTCTCCTTCCTAAGAAGCTGCCACTATCCAGACTTTGGTATTGATCATTCCCATGTTTTTATATTTTTACTACATGAGTGTGTATACAAAAATAATAGATAGTGTCCTTTGGTATGTTTTTAAAGTTCGTATACATTGTATCTTCTGGAATTTACCCACTGAGTGTAATCCATTGTGTGACTATAGCAGAGCTTATTTACTTTCTTTTGTTGATGGATTGGTTATTTCCAGCCTTTTGGGATAAACTACCCATGTTCCCTGTGGCAAGAATTTGTCCAAGTTATACCCAAGAGGCACATGGAATGTCTGGGTCACAGGGCATGCGCATCCTTAGTTCTAGAAAACACCGCCAAACTTCTTTCTAAATTATACCTATTTATTCTCCCTCAAGCAGTAGGTGAGAATATCTGGGGCTCCGCATCTTCACCAACGTGGTAATGTCAGACTTTAAAATTTTTGCCAACCCAGTGGGTGTGAAATAGTATCCTCCTGTTTAAATTCCCTTGGCATCTTCTCCTATGAATCATGATTTTCTATGCCCACATCCTATCTCTTCTACCCAGACTAGAAGTTCCTAGTCACAGGCTCCTGGAGATAGGTACCTAGCACACAATAGGGGCTCAAGATTTGTGTAATGAATGGAAAAAAAGAATAATTCTAGATGACTTCACTTGGGAGAATCATAGTTGTTTTTTCTTCCTTTCTTTTTTTTATATGCAATCACAGGCTTTTAAAAAATAACATATTTGTTGAGATGTATCATATAATGCACCCATTTAAATGATTTTTAATTAGTACATTCCCAGAGTTGTACAACTATCACCACAGTCAGTTTGGGAACATTTTCGTCATTCCCCCCAAAATACTCATACCCCTTACAGTCACTCCAGATTTCACATTAACCCCCAGCCCTAGGCAACCACTAATCTGCTTTGTCTGTCTGGATTTTCCTATTCTGGACATTTCATGTAAAAGGAAATTTACAATTTATGCTCTTTTGGACCTTTTTTCACTTAGCATAATGTTTCTAAAGTTCGCCCATGTTGTAGCATGGATCAGGACTTCGTTTCTTTTTATGCCGAACCACATTCCATTGTATGGATGGACCACATTTTATTTCTCGATTCATCAATTGATTGATGTTTGCGATGTTTTCGTCTTTTTTACTACTGAGAATGACACTGCTCTGAACATCGACGTACAAATTTCTATGTGGGTATGTGTTCTCATTCCCCTTGGGCAGATACCTAGGTGAGGAATTACTGGATCACATAGTATCTCTAAGTTTAACCATTTGAGGAAATGGCCAGACTGTTTTGCAAGTGCCTGTGGCATTTTATGTTCCTACCGGCAGTGGAACAGAGTTCCAATTTCTCCATATCCTCCCCAATCCTTATTATTACACTTTTTTATTATAACTCAGTCGTGGGCTTTTGAATCAAGCAAGCTAGGCTGGAATCCCAGTTTTGTTGTTTACTAGCTATGAGATCGTAATTAACTTCTGCCTCCATTTTTTTTTTTCCTCTGTAAAATGGAATTAATAATAACAGCCACCTCTCAGGACAGTTGTGCGGCGAGATTAAATAAAACAATAGGCTTGTAAAGCCCTTAGCACAGTGTGTGATTCAGACAGCGCTCCTTGGAATGAAGTAACAGTGATAGCTTATTATTATGGGCCCTCTTTAGTCCACTGGCTTTCTGCCTGGGATGCTCTTAAAGTCACCTTGTACCTCTGAGAGCACCTCCTCTCAGCTGGCTTGGAGCTAAGCTGTGAGTGAAAGGCCCAGAGAGCTGCCCTTGGTTAATGCCCAGAGCTTATTGGCAGATGCCCGAACAGTTCATTGCTAGGGCAATTCCCAGAGCCTCCAGGGACCAGGACTATGTGCTGCCCCACCCCAGCAGGGGCTAACAAGGTGACTTCCCACCCTATGCGGGGCAGAGGGGCCAAGAACCTTAGCAGGCCCTGGTTTAGGAAGCCTCAAACTGGATCTGAGCCACTTTTTATGTAAATAGGTTTTCTCCCTCCTTTTCTTTGGCAGGAGCCCTAATTTTCATGCTATCATTTTTGCAGCAATCGCAAACATGATCTGTACACGCAGGCATTGTATGGGGGGAGAAAGATGATTACTTGCTGATTGCTACTGTTGTTCATTTCAGAGATGACTCCATGGGTGGGAAGGACACTGCTGCAGGCTGCGGCGGGGGTGAACAGCACAGTTCAGTAATACCAGGGCATGGGGAGGGAGGACAGGGGGACAGACCCTCACCTGGGGAGACCTGGCAGTCAGAGTGGCTGTGCTCGCCAGACAAGGAGTCTGTCCGTGGCATTGGCACAGCCAGCATGGTCAGGAGGCACAGACCCATCACCTTCACTGCCACCCACTTGCCCAGTCTGCCCCATCTTAGTCAGTGACCCGGGCATATGGGCGGGAGCCTGATTCTGCGGCTTGCTTTGTTCTGCACATTTAATCTCTCAAATGCATCCCCTCTCTCCATTATCTCACTCCTGGATCACTGCAGCAGCCCCCTCCGTGCCTCCCTGCCTTCCTGCCTCTAGACTTGCCCCACCCAGGGATCCACAATGGATCTCCAGCCCACAATGATCTTCCTGTGCAACTAAAGATCAGGTCGGTTTCCACCTTCAAACACTGCGATGGCTTCCTTTTGCCGGAGGATAAAATCCATCCTAAGCCACTTGCCCCACCTCTTCTCCATGCTTCTAGAGCTTACTATGACCTCTGCTACCGCACCAACTAGATCAGGGGTTCATTTATCCATCTTTCCCATTCATCCCTAGTTCTCTAAGGTCAGGAATTCTGGTTTATTTATGCAAGTATCCTGACATCTGAGAGAACTTCTGACTCACAGTAGGTGCCCAGTAAATGTTTGCTCCCCTTTACAAGTGAATAGTCATGAGGGTACCTGAGTGGCTATGCTGGTTGAGCATCCAACTTGATTTTGGCTCAGGCCATGATCTCAGGGTCATGAGATCGAGCACCATATTGGGCTCTGCACTCAGAATGGAGTCTGCTTGGGATAATGTCTCTCCCTCTCTCAGCCCCTCCCATCCCCCCCCCCCGCTTGCACTCTCTATAATAAATTTAATTAATTAATTAAACCTTTAAAAAGTCATGATTTTTAGAACTCATTTGCCTCAATTGTCTCTCTTGCTGACCTTCACCACTCTGAGATACAAACAGTAGCTGTTACTCCCATCTTACAGATGGGAAACCTGAGACTCAGGGAGGATGAGTGATGGTCCAGGGCTCCTACAAAGCAGGAAAAGGGCAGAACTGTCCTGACACACAGGTCTTCCAAAGGAGCCATTGCTAGAAGCCCATGAGGAAGGCAAGGCAGGTTACTATTGCCTGTGGTTCTCGAAGTGTGGTCCCTGGACCACCAGCATCAATATTGCTATTAGAAATATCAATTTGGGGCCCCACCCACAAGATTATAGACTAGCAAGTGGCCACGCCCAAACTTCCCAGCTACTATCTTCCTGCTAAGATCATATTCTCTGTGTTGTCCTATGTCCTGCTTCTGGGGTTACTAGTGTCCTTGACTCCTAGTGATGGGCTCTACTGCACCAGCTAACAGGAAAGCTCCCTCCTACAGACCTTCTGCAGCACAGTCGTTTCCTGTAAGGTCAGAAAACTGTGTAGGGCAGAATAGCACCCATCCTTCAGATATACTTCCTACCAAGACTGATGAAATGAAGTCTGACAAGTGTCTCTCCTGCATGACTCTGGGTGTGGAGGCAACCAGAGCATGAATCACTTGTAATGCCCCTGGTAGAGGCATTTCCAAGACAAGATAACCCCCAGGGTGGACAGAGACTGCATTGACAGGCACGAAGGTCAGAGGCTGAGTCTGTGCCTGGAGCAACAGCTTTGTCCTCTCCTGCCCCTGCCCTTGACTTTGAAACGTTCTGTCTACAATGATCTGCCTGGAATCAGAAAGCGTCCATGTGCCGGCTGAGCCAGAGAGAAGTGGGATGAAAATGGAAGTTGCCCACCCCCCCCCCTCCCCCCCCGCCGCCATGGTTTTGCTGGATGACCATATCCCTCCAGGGTGCCTTGCATGGGCACGCAGTTCTGAGGAGTAAGCCTGGAAGGCCCGGCCTGCGTCACTCTGATGTGTGACCTTGGACGACCCTCACCCTCTCTGGGTCAGATTTGCTCCGGTGCTAAGTCCCCAAGGCCCCTCCCAGCACTGATGTGGCATCTATGGCATATTCTGGGGGGACACTAGTTGCAATGGGAGTCTGGCTGGCTTTCTCCCAATTTCACAGATGGGGAGTCAGCTGATACCACAGGACAGAAGTCAACCCCAGCTGTTTCCGCTGACAATTGTCTGAAGACAAGGGGAGAAGAATTTCTGTGTCTCTGGCTTTGAAGGGCTGTTAAAGGTCATCTTGTCCTTTCCAATCTGCCTATATCCTAAGTCCCCGCTAGCCCCTCTGGTTCTCAAACTTTTATGCATCAGAATCACCTGGAGGGCTTGTAAAAAAAAATATGGATCGCTGAGCCTCACCCCCAGTTTCTGATTCACTTTGGGCTAAAGCACCAACCAGATTTTGCATTTCCAAGTTCCCAGGTGCTCCTGCTGCAGCTGCTGTAGCCGTCACAGCCGGGGACCGCTGCTCGGAGGCATGGTACCCGGTGGCCATCCTGTGTCCTGGGACCAGGAGCTTGTCTTTCGGGGCTGGCCCTTCCTCCCTCGCGCAGACACCCCTCAGATGGAGTTTGAAACCTGTCTCCCCTGTGGCTCCTACCCACTCTTCATAGTCTTCTTAAGACTTCCTGGCAGGTGCGAGTACATGATGGTGAGAACAACAGCAGTTACCCCCGCTCTTGCCAGGCGCTGGGCCAAGCATTTTGCATATGGCAGCTCGACATCTTGTTGAGTCCCTCCAGCCCCACGGGAATGAAAATATTTCTACCTCACAAGGTCACTGTAAAAATCAAAAGAATCAAAAAGCATGAAGTGACTTTGTAACCTTATAAACTGTTACAAGTTTTGTGTTTAAATCCTCCCTCAGTTTGCTAGGACTGTTATAACAAATACCGCAGATTGAGTGGCTTAAACAACAGAAATTTCTTTTTTCACTATTCTAGAGGCGAGAATTCCAAGACCAGGATGCTGGCCGCTTTGGTTTCTTCTGAGACCTTTATTCAGCTTACAGATAGCTGCTTTCTCCCTGGGGCCTCACTGGGTGGTCCCGGTGTTTGTGGGTACTAATCTCTTCTTACAAGGGTAGCAGTTTTATTGGATTGAGGCCCACCCATGTGACTGCATTTTACCTTATCTACCTTTCTAAAGGCCCTATCTCCAAATACAGTCACCTTGTGAGATAATGGGGGATAAAATTTCAACATATGAATTGGGGGCAAGAGGGACACAATTCAGCCCATAATGAACTTTTTTTTTTTTTTTAATCTTTTTTTCCCCCAAAGGTTTTATTTATTTATTTGAGAGAGAGAGAGAGAATGAGAGATAGCACAAGAGGGAAGAGGGTCAGAGGGAGAAGCAGACCCCCCGCTGAGCAGGGAGCCCGATGCGGGACTCGATCCCGGGACTCCAGGATCATGACCTGAGCCGAAGGCAGTCACGTAACCAACTGAGCCACCCAGGCGCCCCAGCCCATAATGAACTTCTAATTGAAACTTGATTAATGACTTTCTGTGTGACTACTGAGAATTCACCTAGCCTTTCTGGGCCTTGCCGTCTTGCTTTCTTTCTTTTTTTTTTTTTTTTAACGATTTTATTTTTATTTATTTGAAAGAGAGAGCACTAGCGGTGGGGGGGGCGGGGCAGAGAGAGAAGCAGACTCCCTGCTGAGCCTGGAGACGGAAGTGGGGGTTGAACCCTCATGACCTGAGCCAAAGACAGACTGAGCCACTCAGGTTCCCCTGGACCTTATTTTCTTCATCAGGGCCCAGGCTGAAATAATTCCAGGCACAGTGAAAGGATCCAAATGGGGGGGAAAAAAAGATGGTTCAACTTTCTGAGGAATTGAATTTGGAGAGTAAAGATGATCAGGATGGGAGCTGGCTGAGAATCAGAGGAGGAGGCCCTGTGTCCAGGCACCACTTTAGGCTAGAGGCGTGGGGCCCCGCCCACCAGAGGAGGCTTCGTTCTCAGCTTTGCGAGGCTTTGTGGAGGAGGCAGGAGACCCGGTCCTTGTGAGGCTCTGGCAGCATGCACCCCCAGCTCTCCGTTCACCAGCTGATCTGCTCCTGATCTGCAGAGATTCCAGCCAGGGTGCTGCCTTCATAGCCCTCTCTGTGAATTCCAGAACCTCCCAGGGGAGGGGTGAGTAGGAGAACATGGGCTTTAGAAACCAGCCAGATATCTAGCAGCAGGGGAATCATGAACTCAACTATAGTTCACGGAGTTAGCTGTCATTGTTATTGTTATTACAAGCATTTACTGAACAGTTAGGAGGGAAGTACTGCACTTTATCTTCCTAACAATCCTGAGATAGGTGCTATTATTGACCCCATTTCTTAAATGTGTAAACTGAGGCTTAAAGAGTTCACTTAGCTGCCCATGGCCTCAATACCTGTGAGTGAGAGAGTTAGGACTTGAACTCAGATCTTTCTGAAGCAAACTTAATGTGCTTAAACCTCTGTCCTGTTACACTTGCATTAAAACATTGTGTTGTGGGTAGATATTTAATAACATAGGAAAATACCTTTGATGTACTCAGTGGGGAAAAAAAATTAAAAATTCACTATCCCTATTCTATCGGGGGGGGCATATAGAGGGAGGGGAGGAGAGAGGAAGGAGAGGCTCAAATCAGTGGTTATTTCTGGACGGTGAGATACTTTTCTATGTTTTCCGTAGTACCTAGAATAAATATATATTACTTTTTACATCAAGGGAAAATGGATTTTTTAAAGTAGAAGCCGACAGACAAGGGATTTGGAAGGAGACAAACCTGGGTGAGAATCCCCGTGGTAGCCTCCCAGCGTCCGGAGCCACCGCCCTGTCTCTGGGTCCCTCTGAAGGATCCAGGGACTAGTAGGGAGAGACAAGGAGTCAGGAGTACACCTGATTGGGGTTCTATTTTTGAAAGAGCCCTGTGCTGGCATCCCCAGAGACAGAGCATGGTGTATTTCCCTGAATAACCACTGCTATTTTTAGAGGGCGCCAATGAACTGCACCCAAGGAGAGAGGGGGGAGGAGCTCCTGGATGCTTCTGGAGACCCTGGGGGTCCTGAGCTGAATCCCAGTCTCTTTCTTCAAACATGCATGCCCAGGCAGTTGGTCTTCAGCTTCCCTGCGCCCTTGGTTGCCTCGGTGGCACTGCAAGTGTCCTTTATGCTGCAAGGGCAGAGAGGGCTGGGGCACCAACCCATCGGGACCACTCTATGTCCTTGACGGGTGTGCTCCTTCCCAGCGTTGTCAGCCCCTGGGGCATGGGAGATGTCTGCGCTGGATGTCTCTGCCACAGCAAGAAAACAGGCAGGAGAGGATTACTCTTTGGGGGCATAGCCTCCAAGACGTGTTTGTGAAAATTTTTTGAGAGGGGCAGAAATCGATAGAGATTAGAGTCAGGTAGAATCGCAGAAGCTTCGGCTGCAAGGGCCCCTCATCCAGCCACCATGTTTGTGTGCCCTGCCAGCCCTGTGCTTGGGTAGCTGCTGTTAAGGGACACATTCCCTGAGCGCCCCTCCCCCTCCAGATAGTTGGTTGTTTGCAGATTTGTTCCAAGAAGTGCCATGTTGTCCGCCTAGCATACATAATGCCTAACGATGAATAATGGTGATGGTCGCCTTGTAAGGTCATATGGTAGGGGTTCCACCTACACTTTCTCCTTTCATCTTCACAATGGCCACTGAGTTAGATCCATTATCATTCCCATTTTGCAGATGGGGAGGCTGAACCAAGGCCTAGCACATAACAGTTACGATAGCAAATGTTTATACACTACTTTGATGTTCCAGGCACTCTTCTAAGTGATTTACATGAATTAACTAATTTAATCTAATCTTCACAGAAACTCTTGCAGGTAGTATTATCATTTCCAATTTGGAGACGGGCACACTGAAGCACAGAGAGATTAAGTATGTAGCCTAACATCACAGAGCTTGTGGGTAGCTAAGGTAGGATCGGAACCCAGGCATTCTGGCTCCAGCGGCCGTGCTCCTAAGGGCCAGGGCCACATTGTTCTGTGTCCCCATGGCTATCTGTTTGATGACTCTCTCATCCTGACCCATTCTTCTTCCTCTGTATTTGTGCCACACACACCGGCTTCTCCCAGTTCTTCCGGCTAGCCAGGCCCTAGCTAGCGAGCGTCAGGGATCCTCAGACTCTGTGTCGTGTTCCAGCTACCTCCCTCCAACTTGTCGTCCCTCAGGTTCCAGCCTCCCTGTCCAAGGGATGCTCAGGGGGATGCTCTGATTTCCCCCAGACCAGGGCAGTGCCTTGTTTTTCCTTCCTCAAGCCCTTGTGCTGCTTCTCCAAGCACCCACCCCTCACAGAGGCAGCTCCCCGAGGGCGGGACAGCGCCACTCACCACCCACCCACTGCTTCCCTGACGTCCGGCTCAGGGCCTGACACAACATGGCTGCTCAATCAGGACTTGTCACCTGCAGGCCCGGAAGCAGGGTCTGGCATCGGTCCTTCGGGAGGCACGGGGACGACGGAAAACTGGCTGGGTCTGTTCCCTCCAAATCACCAGTTTACCGAGAGCACCTTGGTGTCCCCGGAACAGTCTGGTACTTGTTTCGTCACAACACAGCGCCCCCTGGAGAAGGGAAGCAGCTGAGACTCTGGGATGGGGTGAGCGAAGGCGACACCCCTGCCTCAGTGGTCCCAGGCCTGAGCACCTTGCAGCTTCCTAGGATGGGGCCCGGACCTCGGCACTTTTCACACCGTCTGTTTCCCAAGCCTGATCCTCCTCGGTTGCGTTTTGGAGGCCAAGCCATCCAGACAGAAGAACGTTTCTTAGAATACCCAGGACTGTCCTCACTGCTGCATGGTTCCTCAGGCGGTGGCAGGCCTGCTTGAAGGGCCAGGCCTCGCAGAAGCCAGATTAGGACAGTAGTTGAATCACGATCATCCTCAGCGTTTAATAATAGCAGCTAACGATTATTTTGAGTAAACGGGGTGCTGGGCCTTTTGATTCACCCTCTCACCTAACCCTGGCCAAGGCCTGAAAGCTGGAGGGTAGTGTTGTTGCCATTTATCCAGAGGAGGTGGAGCCCGGTTTGCACTCGGCCTCAGTGAGTCCCGAGCCCGTGCTGCTGACCACCTGCCCGGCCTGCAGTGTGTCAGCCTCCTGTCCTGCCACAGGGGAGCAGGGACCAGGGAGCCAGCAGCAGGGCTTGTGGCTTAATCGCTAACGAGACCCGGCGGGGTGGGGGACATCCTGACTGGAAGCCTTGCTACATTCTGCGCTAGGATTTAGGAGACGGGAAAGGCCGGCCCCCCCCCCTCCCAGGGTGCCCCGGCAAAACAATGCATTTTAAATGCCTCCCAAATTGCTAAGCTATTTCACTGCTTCCGAGGAGAAATAGCTTGGGGGAAGAAGCTATTGGCCCTTTGTGCCCTGAACAGCAAAACAAAATGCCAAATGGGAAAATGAAATCACAGGACATTGTGGGAAATGGGGGAGGGGGAGGATTACTCGGGAATAGTTTGCTGTGCAGGTTTGGGGAGAGTATTGAACCTGCGTTTCCAGGCGGATCTCTAGGCTGTGTGGTATGGAGGGTTTTGAGCCTGGGCCCTAGGGTCCGAAAGTCCTGATCAGACCGCAGCCCGTGACTCATGCTCCCACAGTGGCGTGCCTGTGAGGATTAAGTGTAAGCAAGGCTGCTCGTAGGCAGAGGGTTCTCCGTGGCTCTTGAAAAATGCAGATGCCCAGACCCCACCATCAGAGATTCTGATCCTGTTGGCGCGGGGTCAGCCCAGGCAGGGTTGGTTGGTAAAGGTCCCCACGTGAATGTAGTGAACGACCCAGCTGAGAACCCCTGCCTAATTCCTCCCTCCCCCTCCCTTGGTTTTCTCCCCTCTCCAATGGGCGTGATGTTCTGTGAGGAAACAATCCCCAGACCATTTGGAGTGATACACACATGCTCTCAGTAAACTGTGGTGAGGTGTTGGGAGCAGACCCAGCCTGTTTTCGGTTACACCTTTGCCTCTGAGAAGAACCAGCGCCAGCCCTGTTTGCTATTTGGCACAGAAAAAAAGCCCTGGGAAAAGGGCCTGTGGTTGGCACAGAACAGCAAGGACTCAGCCTTTTTGCTAAAAACCCATCACCCGCCCCCCCCCCCACCCCGCTGGGGGATGGCATTGGTTAAACACACCCCACACACATATAACCTGGCCCCCGGCAGCAGCCCGAGGGGAGCTGCATGTTCATTCCTGGGACCCAGCCTACTGCTACAAGGCTTTCTCACTGAGACTTTTCAGAAGGTTCTAGAAATATGGATTAGGCAGGCCTGTGGCCAGGCGCATCACAGCAGCAAGGCAAATCCCCACGTCCTGAGAAGAGAAAATGAGCCTGCCAACCTCTAGAACTCTCTGTTTGCTGGGTGATATGGTGGGGTGGGAGCCTGAGAACAGGGGTGACTAATGCCCTGTGAGGAAGAGAGCCCATCGCCCTGGAAATAGACTGTAGGAAACATGGAGAATAATTCCACACCTGTACCCAGACCTTTACAGTGTATGCTCATCATAACAATGGCAGTTGTTGATGGGCCATCAGCCAGGGACTGATTTCT